>NC_089219.1:182505113-182830669 GCF_963924675.1 Phocoena phocoena | reverse complement strand
GACACCCACCTACGACAGGAGCTCTCTCAGTCACCTGGCCCCTGCCCTGGGCCTCCCCTCCAACCACACCGTTCGGCGCCAAATGCGCCTGCAGCTCCGGCCCCTCCGTGCAAGGCATCTGTGTGTCCCAGGCCCTCTGAGTGACTGCGCCCCTCGCACCTGGCCAGCCCAGCTCGTCCTGGGGGCTGACTTGCCAGCCCTTCTCAGGAATCACCCTCAGCTCGCCAGGAGGCTTTGCTTGCTCCTGCCCCTGGGCCTGCACAGCAGCCGACAGCAGTCAACTCTCCACACAGTGCTGCAAACTCAGGCACTGAGCTAGGTTCCAGACCTCACTGGATTTTAATTATTTGTTTACACATGTATATTTCTCCCTCCGAACACAGAGTTTCTCAAAGACAGAAACCAAGTTTTATCTTTGTGTCCAGATGCCATGAAGGCAGCTCAACATGAAACAGACAATAAATATTTACTAAGTAAGTGAATGTAGCTGAAAGAACTTAATGAATATAAAAGTTCTAAGTGCATCGCCATGACTGTAACCACGGAGAAGCTCCCAGCAGATCTGAGGCAGAAGCTCCATGGGGAGTGGGGAAACTCCAGACCTGCAAGTGGACGCTGTCTCTGCCAGTAACAGCTTCCCAACAGGTAAGACAGAGACTCCCCTTGCACCCGCAGCAGGAAAGGGGACCTTAGTGCTAATTCACTGCCCTCTTAGGGCAGTACAGCAAGCCCTGAACACTGTGCTCTGAGGCCGGACCTGGGCCAGGCGGTACAGAAGAATCCACTGAGTTCCCATAAAGCCCCAGAGAAACGGCACAGGTTCTGGAGTCAGTCAGCAAGGCCTGGGCTCGAAACCCCAGTTCTAACGCCCAGTATCTTTCTCAGCTGGGCCAGCTACCCAAACCTTGTTTCCCACTTCTCTAGCAGAGGGGTGAACCCCCACAAAGAACTGTGCGTGAGTGTCCCCTGGGACAGAGCCAAGCTCACGCACTCCCTCACCGTCATCTACGCCCCCTCCCCCAGGGGCGCCAGCGGTAACAGCCTGCCACCGAGCCTCTCTCCCCACAGGCTCTGGATTTGTACAGCCTCCTGCATGTCCTCAGGTTTTCAAGACTGAAATTCTTTAGTCTTGACCCTGATTTGCTTCTTTGGTCCTCTTCCTCTGGCCGAAACTGGGGTTTGTCTGTATCTACAGCTAGGCTTCCCATATGCCAGCCACATCCTTACTAGGGTCTCTGAGCACCGCCCAGCCCTGGGCTCTGCCTTCCAACCAGGACACCCCAGTTATCACGCAGACTGTTTTCCTGATTCATGAATGAACACAGCCTGACCCCTTGGGTGTGAGGCTCCTTGGTGCCATACACTAGAGCTAACTAAAATTATTCTGCCCGAAGGCCTCCTAATTGTTGTGGGGGAGCATGCAATAAACAAAACCATGTGTGGCCGCAATTCAGCTATCGGGCTGGAACATGCTCACAGTAAAGTTTAAATTCACAGGCAAAGTGAAGATAATAACTGCTTGAAAGCCCATAAACCCTACAAGTTTGAAGCTGCAGGCTCTTCGTGACAAAAGAAACTGAGAAAAGGTGTGATTAATTCAGCACAGGGTAGCTTCTAAAATTACTAAATAAAGACTACATACATACCCCATACAAGAATTTTCAAACATTCATTTTTGGAATAAGTCTCAAAATATAACTAATTAACATGAATAACATAACTGTAAGCCTACATACATTGTTTTGATATTGTTGTTTTATTGTTTATTGTTTTTATTGTTGTTATTTTATTTCTTAATTACTAACTATAAGACACCCACAACTCCTTAAATAAAGGACACAATTAAAACAGATGTTGGAAGCATTTGCATTACATTTTTGTGGTAAATTATGTTTAGTCTCTTGAGATATGTGAATCTGCAAGTTATACTATAAAAGAACCCTAAAATCTCAGAAACATAAATACTCAAAATTACATATGACAACTTAAAAAAATCAAACTCTAGAGTGAAGGAAGCTTTTTATAACACCTTAAGTGTTCTGCATTCTCATTAATGAAATCTCTTGTTGATCTGAATGCACTTTAATTACATACCGCCAGATCTTGCTAACTAATTGGGATTAACTTCTACATGTCAGTCTGTTAACTGCTTCCTTCACATAAATACTTTTCATTTTAAAATAAAATTCCTTCTGCTGTGCCACAGGCTCATACTATCACAGGTGCAACCTCGTTAAACAATTAATAATTTCCCATGACTAAATTAATTTCTTTAATTTCCTTTAAATTTGAAGGCAGGAACATTTAATGAGCAGTAAGATAATTCAGGGTAACGGGATGATGATAATTCTCTCTGGGGAAATTAGAAGAGTCACAGCATGGACTCAACAGACTCCCCAGAGAGAAAATTATGTCCTGATAATTCCTAGAGGTATTGTTATCAATGATCTAATATACAAGCCAGTATTAATTACAATATTTAACATCATTAATATGGTTTTCACTGTTACTGCAAATTCACCTCTTACTGGTGATTTTCATATTACCAATTATGCAATCTAATAAACTATATTTATATTAACATTATTAAATTTCTCAAAAATTTAAAAGTTACAGAACTTCAAAATGCCCTTCAATCTTATTTGGCAATAAAGCTTATGCTATGTATGATCTTTAAAGAGATATTACTCACCTCCAAACGACAAAAACTAGAACATCCTTTCGACAATATCTAACATAAAGCTGTTATACATTATTTTCTACAAACCTCACTAGAAATTAAAAAAAAAAACACATATTAAAAACAAAACCAAAACACCACATGTGCCAGCAGAGTCTAATTAGTCATGCTTCTTCCCATGTGAAAAATGATCTCCCTAAAATTTCTTTAACTATTTCAAAAGTAACCTATTCCTAAAGACACTAAGTGTCTGAGATTTACATCAGTTGGAACAATATGCCATTAATCATTATAACTGGCTTTTTATCAAACAAAGGAGAGAATTCACTATAGCATAAGAAAAATGAGTGATCAAATACAGCCAATTATCTAGTTAAACATTTATAAGACCCCAGTGTTTGTATCATTTAATCATCATTAGTTACACTACCCAGCATAATCACTATATCCAAATTATGTAACCAGAAATACTGATGACCTTTCCCAGCATTTCATGAGTAGGATAATGACGAAGACACCCCCATCTGCCCCATGAGCACCACCAGCCATACCTGGTAAAATTAAATATGGCAAGCAGAAGCCTTTCCCTGAGAGAAACAGATACAGAGACAGACACAAATAGAGGGGAGAGGTTTTCTACAATGTATTCATTTATTCCACAGTTATTAACAGAGGAAGGAGATTAAACAAATACATAATCCAAAACAATAAAAAGACAATAAGCAAATACATAATAGTATCTAATATTTAAGCATATGCAGAGAAATAAAATAGAGTGATATAATGGAAAATGAGTGGACGGTTATTTTAGAGTGGGTAATTCTGGGATGACCTTGGTGAGAAGGTGACGTTTATGGTGAGATTAAAAGACCAGAAGAAAAAAAAGGGCAGAAAGAAAACCTGGAGAAAATGTCTCGAGGAAAGAATGAGCTGGGTGTGTTGAAGGAACACTGGCTGGAGGATGGAAAACAAGGGTGACGGGGTGGGGAACGAGGTTAGAGGCGAGCATGACAAAACCACAGGGCACTCTGACAGCACCAGTGAGGGACCTGGGTCTCCAGCAGAGAAGCACGGTACTGTGAGCTAACACACATTTTACAATGACAACTCACGACGCTGGTGGGGAAGGAACGGACAGGAGGATGAGTAAAGCAAGAGTGGAAGCAGGGGGACTGGACAGGAGGAAGTGGACCTGACCTGACTGTTGCAGGGAGATGCGAACAGCAGACGGAATCAGGATATGATCTTGAGGTGGAGTCAAAGGAGCTGCTGATGAATTGAGTATGAGGAGAGGGGGACAGAGAGAAATCAAGGATAAATCATGGATCTGGGGCTTGAGCACCTCGATGGATAGTGATGCCACTGACTGGGATAAACAAGGCTAACAAAGCACCAGTGTGGGCAGAAGGCAGGTAAAGGATGTAAGATGATGCAGAACCAACCACTGGTGGAGAAACCTATGCTCCAAGAGTGTCACTGGCAGAACGTCGTCATCGTCACCCTCACCCTCATCCCCGTCATCTGGGTCCTATCTACGTGCCAAGCACAATCCTAGAAGCTCCATAGCTCATAGGAGGTAAAAACTATGATTCCTCTAATTTATTAATAAGAAAAGTGAAACATATAGATGTTCAATAACCTGTCCTCTATCACACAGCCAGAAAGTGGGGCATCCAAGAATTGATCCCAGGCAATCCTTCAGGGCTCAGGCCCTGAACCACCCCACAGAACAGCCAGCGCTTCTTATTGCTCCCAGCTCCCCAACGTGTCCCCCCCCCCAATATAAATTCTGGTGTCCACAGGGCTCCATCCTCAGCCTTCTCTTCTCACTTTGCTCATCACTCTGGGCCATGGAACCCATTGCTCCCTCTCTCCCATGTGTTGGTTCTGGAAGTTAGTGCTGCATGAAACTGAGCCCTGGTGCCCCCCTGGCACTCTCCTGGACACCCTATCAGAACTCTCCTAGAAATCCCTCCCCCTCCATCCCCCTCTTCTCCTACACTGAATGATATCCAGTCAAGGAAAATAAATAAATAAAAGGAATGCATAATTAAATGTATTCTACATAAGTGTTCCTGAAAAAAGAAGTGCTTATCAAAATTTCTAAATCTGAGGAATAGTTGTTTTATGAATATTTAGTGAGAAAGATGTATGAAACATAACCACAGTCATATGAAAAAGTCATAATATTCACATAATAATAATATAAAGGGGAGACAAAATATAAAGGTATGCTAAATGTAAAATGACACAACCGAATTCTAACAAACATATTAGAATCTATACATCCAACGTTGCCCTTCAAACAAGCACCGTGAGAGGATATGGACTTACTCCAGGAAGGCTTCCAATACTGAAAATATGTTTGAAATTCCTCCTTGGACTGTAATCAGTTTGTGAATCACATGAAAATTACTGGTCTCATTTAAGAAGATATCTCATTTTGATCGAAAGAAGAATACCAAGACTATTTATTTTTTTCACCAAGTACATACTTGGCTCCAAAAGATTTCTGAATCTTCCAAATATTACGTTCACCCTCAAAAATGGAACAATTTTCATTACTGTATTTATTAAAACTATATTTCAGGCTCTGAATGCAATTCCAAATAGAACTGGGAAACTGTTTTGGTTAATGTCGACCTCATCTTTGCCCACATCAGACTATTCAAATAGAAATTTCCAAGAGAGCAGATGAGAGAATCCTTACCGCATTCCCATTCTTTTAAAACTCATCTAAATTTCTCAAGGCATTTCCTTTAAAATTTAAGGAACACTTACCCCTAAATATGTAAATACGAACAAGCAATCTAAATTCAAAACTCGACTAAGCTTTAAATATTTTGATATCACTTCTCATTTGACAGATTTCTTATTCTTCTATATTGCCACAGTCTTTTCCTAAAATAACTCTCAAGTAACTAAAATCTATACAACATAATTAGATTGATCAATATTTAGCTTTCACTTAGAGATTAATTCATTCATCCAACAAATATTTATTGAGTACCCAGGACCTACTACTCATTGATATAAAGCATGATCTACAGAAGTGAACACTGCACTGCTGGTATAGCATATTCTGATTTGTTAGAAGCACACTAGTGTAAGAAACTACCCAGTAATCATTATTTTTCTGAGAATAATCTTTTTGTTGTCTTCCAAATTACATGTTTCCTCTAGGATAACACTTTCCTTAGGGCCTCTACCATGTAGTTCATCTGCATTATAAGGAGCCTTTATGCTATTAGGTTCCATTAGGGACTAAATCTCCTTGAACGGCTCCTGAGACGATTACCTCAGCATCTGAGATTTGGAGCCGAAAGAGAGCATGGTATAAGCAAGACACGACTGAATCTGTGTCCAAAATAGGGAAAGACACAAAATGCAGCTGGAGAAGAAAAAGGCGACCAGATGACGCAAGACCCTCTACGACACACAAGGAAATGCAGAATCCACCCTAAAAGCCATAGAAACCGGAGCTTTTAGGAAGTGATACGATAAAAAGTACACTTTGGAAAGATGACTTTTGCTACAATGTAAAGAATGAACTAGAAATGGTAAAATGAGAGGTAAAGAGATCAGTTCAGAAGCTTCTGCGATAATCCAGGCAAAAGGTGGCAGTAATCTAAATAAACTACAGTAGTTACAGTCAGGATGTAGAGAATTAGCAGATTCAAGAGCTATTTAGGGAGTAAAATCAAGACAAGAGGAAAACTGCCTAATATAAAGTATGCGATTCGCTTGTTTGTAGTTTGGACGACTAGATGGACGGTTCTAATAGTCACAGGCAAAAGGACAATCCTGGGCAGGAAATAATAAATTCCATCTTGAAGAATAGGAGCTTGAGGTACCTATAAAAATATCAAGAGTCACGGTGATTGAGAAGATCAGACTGGCCAGGAAATCGATGGGGAGCTTTTTCTAAAAGCTCACTCTAAAGAGTGAGACAGACCCGGTGCCAATCCCAGCCCCGCCACTTACCAGCTACGTGACCAAGGATGAGTTAGTTCATTGGTCTGAGCCTCGGTCTCTTCACTTGTGAAGTGTGACAGATAACGCCTCCCACAGCTTGCGTTAGGAATAAATGAAACACACATTCACAATGCTTCGCACAGGGTGGGTGCGCCGTAAGAACTCAATCAGAAGCAGGTACTGGTAGCAGCAGCAGGGCTACTGCCCTGGACAAAAGCCAGGAGCCAGGGGCCAAGTGTCCAAGTAGTGCGAGGGGTCATGAGGAGGTCAGGAGACAACAGCGACAGGGAAGGTGAACGCCCTTTCTTAGGGTGGCAGAGCCTTGACGCAGCAGGTTTCAGCCCTCCCTACCCCAAGAACAAGGAGGAATCGTGGTCTGGAAGAGGCTCTGTGGACAGACAGGCTGCCATCCGACCCCCGATCCCCACGGCGTGGGGTTATTAGAGAACCAGCAGCCTCCACTGAGAGGGTGACGGGAAACAGTGTCCTTGGGGGAAAGAGGTCTGTTCCAGCTAAACCAAGGAGGTGAAAAAAAGTCCATAAGAAATGGAGGATGTGTTTTTTAATAAACCATTTAATATACATTTACTTTTGTATATAGACTGTTACCCAAGAAAAACAAAAATGGTAAATTAAGCGTTCAGACATCTTAGGCCACACCTGACTTCTGGGCTCACAAAGATGTGGAAACCTGTCCTGGAGAAAATTTCTTTCTTTTTCTCTGAGCTCTTCTTCCCTGCTTCGGCGCAGGCTGGTCTCTCACACCTCGGTCTAACAAAGCGTTGCCAAGAATGGCTTCCTATCGTATTTTTGATGTAGGTACCAAGGCACAGGCCACTGCTTGAACTTGTGCCAGGAAGAGAAATTCCAAAGACATTTATGTATCTTAATATTCATTTAAAAGGTGGTGCTTGAAAAGATGGAGAACGGGTTGATCTGACACCCAGTTTGTCTTCAACAAGCATTTACTGAATGCCTACTACGTGCCCTAGGTACCACTCTGGGGTCTCGGGATGAAGCCTATACTCTAGAGAAAGCAGACAGACAATGAAAAAGTGAAAAGGCAATCAATTCTACGCAGAAAAATATGGCAGCAAAGGCTTACTGGTGGGTGTGAAGGTTCAATTTTCATTAAATGATCAAAGAAGGTGATAGTTAACTATACCCTGGAAGATGATGAGTGAGTAAGCCTATGAGAAACTACTAGAAGGTTTTAAACAGACACAATTTGACTGAAATTTTGTATTTTACATTTAAAGTTTATATAATTTTGTATTGAGAGCAGGCTGAAGGGAGGCAAGGATGGAGGCTGGGAAGCTACTGAAATAAGTTTTGTGCAAAAGTAAAATTACTTGGACCACAGTAGTAGCAGCAGAGGAGGCAAGAAGTATCCCAATTCTAACTGTGTGTTAAAGATGGAGCTGTGGGGTCTGGGAACAGGTGAGACACAACACGAGAGAGCTGGAAGAAGCCAGGGACGTCTCCAGGAGCTTCAGCCTGGGCAAGGGAAGGATGGACCTGCCACCAACTGTGACAGAGAGGCCTGCAGACAGAAGGGTTGGGGGGGACCATTCAGAGTTCAGCTTCTCATGTGCTCGCTTTGAGACATACAAATTTGAGGTCAAGCAGGCAACTGGATACATGAGTCTGGAATTCAGGACAGAGGTCCAGGTTGAGATAGAAATGTGAGTCACCAGCATATGGCTCATACTTAGAATCACGAAATTGGAAGAGATCTCCAAGCAGAGATATAGATAGAAAGAGGTCTCAAGCCTTGAAGCCCTCTATTGTTAAGAGGTCCAGGAGGTGAGGAGAAATCAGCAAAGGATGGACCAGTAAGACGAGAAAAACAAGGTTCTTGGAAGCTGAGCAATGAACAGGTTTCAAAGAAGAGAGTACGATCGACTACTGAATGCAGCTGATGAGCCAAGGAGGACGAGGCCGGGGACGGAGCACCTGCACATAGCTGGGACCTTGACAAGGCAGTCTAGCCGGGAGGGTGGGGAGAAGGCTTAACTGGAGCGCATTTCAGAGAGCGAAGGGGGAAACGGGAGACAAACCTACAAATAAAGCTAAGAATTAGCAATAAAAGGCAGCAGAGAAATAGGTTAGTTAACAGCTGGAGAAAAGAAGGACTTTAAAAGCTGGTTTTTGGTTTGGACTTGTTTTGGTTTTGAGATAGGCTGTGACAGGGGACCCTCTACCTGAGTGCTTGCACTTGCACCTGGGCAACAGGATATAAAGAAACCATTATGGACTAAAAATAACTGCACGCATGTGCAGTCGGGCAGTTATGAACAATAAGATACACACAGGCCCCAAACCAACGGCCCCTTCTGAGGTGCCAGGAGCAAAAGCAGGGTCCTGCACGAAATCCCTGCACACAGCACCACCCAGAGAGGCGAGCAGACCACCTAAACCAGGCCTCCTGCCAGACCTACCCCGCCCTCAGCCCGTTTGATGAACCAGCTCAAGCCCCCTCGGGGAGCAAGCAAGGGCACCTACTGCTCGTTTCCACCCCCCAGCCCCACCCCGCTGCGGCACGAGTCTCAATAAAGCCTTGTCTGGATCTCTCATCTGGCCTCCTACCAATTTCAATTGATTAAAGAGTCCAAGGACCCGAGCAGGTCACGGTTTGTTGTTGAGACGGAAGAGAGAACCAGGCGATGGTGTGCTAGTGAAGGGCCCGCAGAGAGGGGCCAATAGGAGCAGGGGGTGGGTGGGATCCAGTGGTCAGGGCGTGCTGGCCTTGGGCACAGTGTGGCTGGTTCATCTGGTGACAGAAAAGGCCAGTCATGTGACTACATGTCTGGGAGAAGTCGGTGGAAGTTCTCTTCTGACTGTTACGGTGTTTTCAAGTGAAACAGGAAGCAAGGGCATCAGCTAAGTGTGAGGACAGGGGAGATAGTGCTGGGGGTTTGGGGAGAGCAGAGATACGAGACGTCGTGAACTGAAACCACGGCGCGAGCCTGCTTTCCTCAGAACAGCTGCTGTTCATTCTCCTGCACCTAAAGTCATTCACTGAAGGCAACTGTCAAAGGGAGTCACCACACCGAAATTTCTATAAACAATTCAAAGAACAGAAGCTGTACTCAATGCTACTTACAACAAACACCTTGGCAAAATCAATTTATCAAAAGAAGTAAACTACATGATGACCCTTATTTCATAAAGTGATTCTGTAAGATGAGCTAAAGACAGGGGAAGGTGATATAATCATCATGTCCAAAACTCATACCACTCAACACAGTCCACTGGGGGCAACGTCGCTCTGGCCCACAAAGCGCCCAGATCACTACCCCAAACATGCTACAAGGTTAGCTTCATCTCATCCCTACACCTCGCTTCACAGGGATGCAAAAGCAAGGGGGACTGCAAATAATTTGGGCCACCAGGAAGCTTAAAGGAATGGTTGATCTACCTTACTGCTTGGGTTGGAAGACTCCCAGACAAGGTTCTCATACCTTCCAAGCAATAAAAACGAGGAACGTCTATTTTCCTACCTGTAGATCTGGGAAGCTTTCCCTCTTTCACAGGTAGCCAAAGCGTTACACTAGATATCTTCAAATTTACAAATAATAATTATAACCTAAGTCCTGGTGATTATCATAATTAAAATTAATCCTCCCTTCTAATCACTCCCATAAATTCTTAAAATTGTGCTCTGATTATAACTGTTTTACATTTATCTTTATGATAAAAAGTGAATGTACCATAGTGCTCTTCACTCAATGATCAGAAATCAAAATACTCAAAAAATATTAGTTGCAAACTTCCATTGTTCTTTTTATTATTATTATTATTTTTTTTTTTTTTTTTTTTTTATGCGTTACGCGGGCCTCTCACTGTTGTGGCCTCTCCCGTTGCGGAGGACAGGCTCCGGACGCGCAGGCCCAGCGGCCACGGCTCACGGGCCCAGCCGCTCCGCGGCATGCGGGATCCTCCCAGACCGGGGCACGAACCCGTGTCCCCTGCATCGGCAGGCGGACTCTCAACCACTGCGCCACCAGGGAAGCCCTATTATTTTTTTAATCTTTTTTTTTTTTTTGCAGTACGCGGGCCTCTCACTGTCATGGCCTCTCCCGTTGCGGAGCACAGGCTCCGGACGCGCAGGCACAGCAGCCATGGCTCACGGGTCCAGCTGCTCCACGGCACGTGGGATCTTCCCGGACCGGGGCCCAAACCCGTGTCCCCTGCATCGGCAGGCAGACTCTCAACCACTGCACCACCAGGTAAGCCCCCATTGTTTAAAATTAGTCTCATACTAAAATAGTTTAGTATTTTCCTATTTCTCTGTCACCATCTTTTATATAGTCTGAATTTTCTTTTTTAAATTAAGCTAAATCCATTGTTCCACCAACAAGAGTCCAAGAGCATACAAATCTAGTCAAAACATCCTTTCAGTACTTTCTGGCTTTAGTAGAGGAATCAAAGGAAAAAGGGAAGGAAAAGGAAGCTGATAGAAAAAAAATTTCCCTAAGTTCAAGAAAATGACAATACACACAAAAAAATTAATAGAGATACATAAATCTCACATCCTAAAGCTTATAAAAAAGGAACCTCACACAGTACTAAAGAAAAAGGAGCTCTCACAGTAATATGTGAGACCACATATTACACATTACGGGGTTAGAGTATTCATCTCAGAACAAGAAAAAGAAAGATATGCCAAGAATATACATCACTTGTCATTATACAGGGGATTGGTATTTGACACTTAGCTGACTTCGTTCTCGGTTTATGTCCAGACACGTATTAGCATCACAAAAGTAGGAGTCACTCAGCTAACCATATGTTGCCATATCACCCCGTTATTCAGGCCAATGGTGTGGAACAAAACAAAAGAAGGTTGTCAGCCCCTAGCAGAGCCTGTCCTTTGCCAGCCTTTAAAAATCATGCTACTGAGAGCAGTAACACTTTTCAAAGACTTAATAAGCAATAACGCCTGTAAACTCTTGTCAGGTAATCTCACACCATCAGTCTGGACACAGAGACAGGAAAAACCCTCCCTCTTTCCCCCACCCCTGGGAGCAGCAGCAGGAGGCAGAGATGAAGGGAACTGTGTGAAAAGAGACGCAGAACCACAGACGTGGTTCTGAAATGTATGCTGCATGGTCCCAGGAAACCATGACTTTCCTGGCTGGTGAGTCAGTAGAAGGCAAAAATGAAAGTGCTCATTTTTTTTCCTTTGAAATTTAGGACTGTTCAAAACAGAATTTCAAAATCATGACATGAACTACCTAATTTTAGAAGTGCTTCTTTTACTGTCTTCACTAGAAACAATATAATACGGACCCACAGTATCTATGTATGTGTGTAAAACTAGCACTAAGATACGTCTGTATCTAATAGATAGAAACTGCTTACTATAATCTTGATAATTTATGACCATATACAAAATATAGACGGTAGATCTAAAAAATAAAAAACAATCATCTTGAAATTAAAATATTGGCCTTACTCTAAGCGCTAAAGCGTCTCTTTTCTGAATACGGTACAGAAGATTCAGACGGGTGTAACAAAGAAAACAATGTAAAATTCAATTGGGTAAAGGGCTAATTTAAACATGTTCATTTGAAGGAGTCCCTGGTTGGTTTCAATCACACATTCTTATTGAGACCCTGCTTCATGTGGGGAGCTGCAGTATCACAGGGCATCCAAAGAAAGTAAAACACAGTAAAAATCCTCAAGGAGAGTTTAACCCAACAGCAAAGATAAGGAAAATGCCTATGTAAAATGACACAAAGGCCTCAGAAATACCAGAAGAGACATACAAAGGATGCACCACCACGTTTCCAAGGAAAAAATATTACATTCACAAAATCAGAAAAAGCTTCATAGGTGAGATGGCATTTTAGATGGTCCTTGAAGGGTGGGCAGGATTTCAAAAATTGGAGAGGAATATGAGGGTACAAGATGAATAAAGTCACAGAGGCAGAAAAGACAGTTTATTCTGTAGGCAGTATTTCCTGCACTGTGCCTCACAGACATGGATTCTGAGAGAAGTCAATAAATGTGCTTAAACAAAAAGGATCCCGTGGTCAAATAAGTCTGGAAAACACTATACCCCAAAACCCCCTCCAGGAAGTTCACAGTGCACCCTAATAATACAGGGAAGGCTCTGAGGAAGTACTGTCATGAAGCAGCTGTGTAAATCCAAGTCTCCCAAACTTATCTGACTACAGAACTCATTTGAAAGAACATCTATAACAGACCAATTACAAGTACTGAAATTGAATCTGTGATTTAAAAACTCCCAACAAACGAAGTCCAGGACCAGATGGCTTCACAGGCGAGTTCTACCAAATATTTAGAGATGAGTTAACACCTATCCTTCTGAAACTATTCCAAAAAAACTGCAGAGGAAGGAACACTCCCAGACTCATTCTATGAGGCCACCATCACTCTGATACCAACACCAGTCAAAGATATCACGAAAGTACATCTACCAATTCTTCATTTCCAGAAATATGATCAAGCAAAACTTGGACAAGGCTAGCTCAGTAAATTTGGGACACTGCAGAAGGTCTCCAACACCAAACTGAAAAAACACGGTATTTATTAATAACAACAACAGAAACGAACTGCTGCCTCTGTGCAGGGATGAATGCTATTTTAGACACGTCATCATACATCGAGCTTTAGGGCAAGCATCCATAGAGAACACAGCATGCTAGGCAATTAACTTCTATAGTGTGTGGACATGTTTTGCTGAAACATTCCTTTAACTTCATTTCATGCTATAAAAAAACGAGCAACTACGTAACAGGGGAAACACACTGCTACTCAGAGAAAATAAGAAAAGTGACAGTAACAGAAGGCAGTCGTGGGCAATGCAGGACCAGCCAGAGCAGAGACAGGCACTAGACACACAGGCGCCGCCTTGCCTTTTCTCTTCCTCTCTGAGCCAAACATTAGCTCCCAAAGCCTGTAGGTCATTCAATTCAAGTTAAAAGCTAAAGCTGACCCCCCCCTCTTTTTTCATATTTGTACATGAGAACTAAATATTCTAAAACAGTATTTTATAATAAAAACAATCCTGATTGAAGCTTGGAAATTCATACTAGCATTTTTGGCTACTTTATTTCCTAAAGGGACTGTACATGTACTACTTCCTTCCTCACTGCATTATGTCTACACACACACACACACACACACACACTCTCTCTCTCTCTCTCTCTCTCACACACACACACACACTCTTACGGCTGCATTTATTAGAACAAATTACCTGCGGTTGGAACTGAGGAACAGGTGGTCCTTGCATCCCTTGTGATGGCTCATCCATCGTCTGAAGCAACAGGAACTTCAGAACTCTGCAAAAAATGTAAAGTTGAAATTTAAATAATGCAATCATTACCAATACATACTTGAGATGAACCTAATGCTTCAAAAATGTCCATTAAGACACTCTATACTCTTATCTGCCATTCGCTAAATCCAAGCTCTGCTTAGCTAACACAAATATTCACTATCTCAGCTAATTCTTATCAAAAGTAGCATGTTATGCTTAGAAAATCCCGTTTTGTGAGATGAAATTCTCTCTTCTCCATTACATCTTATAGATCAAAGAGGCTTCCCCTCTCCCTCCCTGACGTGAGGAGATAATAACCACGGTAAGCTTCCCAGAATTGTGGCTAACATTTTACATTCCTAAAATGCACTTCATCTTCATATTCTAAAAATGTTAGCACTTTGGTTCTTCGTGTCCAACTATAATGCTTACTGTGATTTTTAGGTTTAAACTTAGAAGGCCTGTCCTCATATGAGGGTGTTTACTCTTTTATACATATTTTTTTGTAATTACAAAACATCCAGCCATTAATTCAGTAAACACAGGCTGAAGACCAAGCATACGCCAAGTCCTGCACAAGGCTCAAGAACTGAACTATAAACAGCTGACACCCCTGTCTAGGAGCCACTTCTGCACTGATTCTACACAACACCAAGTATCTCCAGGTTCTTCGTAAGTGTAATTTTATAACTAAAATCTTGTGGGTTAAAAAACTAGGGTCCATTTAAATAGGATCAACAGACAGAAATTAAAACACATTCTCACTTCATTATACCCTTTAAAAAGCAATAAAAATATTCTAGACATGGGTTATTTGTATTGCAAATATTTTTTACCATCTTATAGAAAACCTTCCCAATGGCACCTTTTAATTAAACTTATGAAGAGAAATTCATAAATTTAATATGTTCTAATTGATCAATCTTTTCCTTTATGGTTAATGCTTCTGTGTACAAAACGCTTAATAATTTAAGAATTATTTCCCTACTCTAAATTCTCATACATTATCTTTCAATGTAAGCTTTATTGCTTTGGCTTTCATATCTAAATTTGCAATTGATCTGGAATTAAAGTTTTGTACAATATATGGTGAAGTCAGTATTTAGTTTGTTTTTCCATATGGCTATCCAACTGATTTCAAATCATATACTGCAAAGACTGTCCTTTACCCCACACCCCATTACAGTGCTACTATATCATTTTCATCATGTATCAAATGACTGCACACATATATATAACATAGCAGTGTATGGTGTAGGTTTATTATAAAGTCTTGTTACATGCTTAATCACATATATGATTTTAATATAAATTTTAGAACCAGCCTGTTTGTTTCTATTTTAAAAAAAAGTCTATTGAGATTTTGATTACAAGTACATGAACTCTATAGATCAATTTGGAGAAAACTGACATTTAATAATATTGGGTCTTCAGACCCATGAATACAGGATATCTCATTTATTTTAGGTTTAATTTCTTTCAGTAATGGTTTTCAGTTTCAATACTGGTCTTTCACATGTTTTTTCAGGTTATTTCCTAAGTATATTATATTTTTTGATACTATTGTTAATGGTAGGTGTTTTTTATTTCAATGTTCTGATAGCATACAGAACTACAACGATTTCTGTATATTGACCTTTTATCTTGCAAACTTGTTAAACTCTCTTATTGGTTCAAGTAGATTTTTTGTAGTTTCTTGTCTTATTGCAATGGCTAGAACCTCCAGTACAATGAATAGAAGCAGAGACATCATCTTCTTATTCCTATCTGAGGAGGAAAGCATTCAGCCATTTACCATTAAGTATAATGTAAGATGTACATTTTTCATAAATGCCCTTAATTTATCATGTTGAGCTAGTGCCCTTCTATCCTTACTTTGCTGAAAGATCTTATAAAGAATAGATGTTAGATTTCTGTCAAATTCTTCCTCTGTGTCTGAGCTGATTATACATGTTTTAAATTGTTAAAATGTTGAATTTTGGTGGTTCATTTATTTTAAATTTTGAACATTCATTTTGGTGAACGCTAGGCCAGTATTCATTTCTGGGATGGACCCCATTTAGTCATGATATATAATCCTACTTATGTATTTTTGGATTCAATTTTATATAGTGTTGGATTTGAGGAGTGAGGAGGGGGAAGGAGAAAGAGAATCCCAGTAACGAATTAGAATACATTCTAGTGTGAAATCTGAATCATTAAACAATCAACAGACAATGCTTTAAGGCTACACATTAAGGCAACATTGGTTATTTAAAATGTGTATAAGCAACAAGGACACTTTTGCAAAAGGCAGTATAAATTAAACAGTTTCTCCAGCTTAGGAAAGGAAAAGCTATTACAAACCAACTACACATCCAAAATGGTATCTTACAACTTAACTGCTATTATTCTAATGCAGGACAGATTATTGCTCAAAACTGCACGTTTCAGAACACCAAGAAATTTTCATTTTTTGTTACATTTTAAGCAAGACAACATCTGAATAAAGACTTAAATTAAAAAAATAAAGAAATCTAAATCATTAAAATCAAAATTTCACATCTAGTGTCCCACAGATAGTTTCCCAAGACACCTCATAAAAAACAGGTTTCCTGGTCAAAGACCTCTGTGAAATACTACTCGCTATATGAACCTCTCTTAGAAAATCATAGTAAATATTAGCTAAATATTACTAAAGGACCCAAGCAGGCCTGCAGTTAAAAAAAAACAACTTCATTTATATTTAACTTATTTAAGCACAAAATGCTTTCTTTGTGTAACATATTTTAACATCCCACAGCTTGACCAATCCTAAGAAGAGAAGACACTATGAGAAATGTTGTGCTAGATTATAACAAAGTGGGTTTCATCACACCTCCTGATGTGTGACAATGTCTAAGCAAATAAAATTATGAAGAAAAGAAGCCAAAGTAAAACAACAACAAAAAAAGAACATAAAAATCAAAGGAAACTTAGAAGTGATTTAATCTAACAATCTGCATAACAGGGAAATCACTTCTACAGTATCCCAGACAGAGGTCAAAGAGCCTCTGCTTAGAAATAAAACTCTGTATGAAATACTCATATTGCACATAAGTTTAGTAATACAACGAATAATAATGCAACAAAATTTTCTTTGCATAATATCTAACACGGTTCCATGTGTCACTGGATTCTTAATGCTTTTACGGAATAAGAATATATCAATGTTTGTATACTGATTTAATATCATATTTCCAAAGGCCAAATATATTTATATATTATCTCTTTCCACTAATCTCCTCACAAATGAAATAAAAACACATTTAATGTATAAATATGTTAAACATGCATTCAGTCTTCTAGATTATAATTTCCATGATACAGGGATCTATCTGTGTCATCCACGGCTGTACCCCCAGTTCTTAGGTCAATGCTTGGCACAAAATGAGTGCTGAGCAAATATTTATTTAATGAATGAATAAATGTATCTCTGTCATAAAAACATCAAATAATAATTGCTAGAGTTTAATAAGTCTAAAATCAATGGTGAGTAAAATTATGATCAAATTCAACAAATCTGTCAACCAATCTTCAATAAAAAAAGGCTGCCCAAAGAAGGTGCTGCCTGAATCGGGTTTTCAATAAGGAAGAGAAGTTCTCAAGGTTTAGACGAGGCAATGAAGAGAGGAAACCTGGGAAAAGGAAAGGACACATCAAAATACCCGAACGCAGAGCACAACATCTTATAAGTAAAATTAAAGTTGGCAGGTGGTGAGAGATAGCTGGGGGGAGTTAATATCAGAAGGTTAGGCTAACGACATAGACAGCTGTCCGCTCATGAGAAAGCTTTTATGATATTTACTTTATCCAGCTGGTATCAGAGAGCTAATGCTGGGTTTCAAGAAGCTAAGAGAGGGAAGTTCATTTTTTGAAATACAACCTTTCTTGCTGTGTGACAGAGTAGAGGGGCTCACAACCACAAGCAAGACCAGTCAAGAAGCTACTGCAACAGTCCAGACAAGAGATGATAAGGGCCCTCACCAAGGTCTCTTACTTCACCTCAACCAGCTTTCAACACAACTATCTCACTTTCTGGAAACGTTCTGTGTCCCATATTCTCCTGGATTTTCTCCCGCATTATAGCTACTTTTTCTAAGTTCCTTTTGCTATCCAACATTTATGTTGGAGTGCTCTATGACTTGAATCTTTATTTTTTTTAAACCTACATTCTCTCAAGTCAAGCCATCCAGTCCCATGGCTTTGATTACTAACCATGTATGATTGCTCTGAAATTTCTCTCTACTACACACATCTGTTCTGAGCTCTGAGCCACAAACACCAATATCCAAATGACCACCTGATATCTTCACAATTCCTGAATAGAAGATTCCATCTCCCATTCTTCAAAAAAAAAAAAAAAAAAAAAAAAAAAAAAAAAAAAGGCAAGCTTCTCTAATCTTCTTTATCTCTTTACATGTATCACCATCTACTCAGTAGATCAAGCCCAAACTTCTTAAACTTTTGGGTCTCAGGACCTCTTTATCTGAGAACCCCAAAGACCTTTTGTTCACGTGGATCATGGCTATCAATATTTCCCACATTAGAAATTAAAACTGAGAAATGTTTAAAATACATACTAATTCATTTACAAATAAAAGCAATCACTACATGCTTATAAATAACATATTTTTATGAAAAATAGTTAACTTTTCAAAAATTAGAAGAGAAACATTGTTTTACATTTTGTAAATTTCTTTAATGTCTGTCTTCTACATTCAGTTTGTTGAGATACGTTGTTTTGGCTAAAGTATATTTTTAAAAATCTGGTCTTACACAGATGTATAGTTGGAAAATAGAATGTTTTAATACCCACTGTGGATATCCCTGTGGATACTCTTTTTTTTCCTATACTTTATTTTTTTTTTAACATCTTTATTGGGGTATAATTGCTTTACAATGGTGTGTTAGTTTCTGCTTTCTAACAAAGTGAATCAGTTATACATGTACATATGTTCCCATATGTCTTCCCTCTTGCGTCTCCCTCCCTCCCACCCTCCCTATCCCACCCCTCCAGGCGGTCACAAAGCACCGGAGCCGATATCCCTGTGCCATGCGGCTGCTTCCCACTAGCTATCTACCTTACTACGTTTGTTAGTGTGTATATGTCCATGACTCTCTCTCGCCCTGTCACAGCTCACCCTTCCCCCTCCCCATATCCTCAAGTCCGTTCTCCAGTAGGTCTGCATCTTTATTCCTGTCTTGGATACTCTTCTTTAGTACTAACACCAAACTTGACAAGTGGCAGATTCATAAAGGTTAACTGCAATGTGGACTGTCAAAACTTACCAATGAACTTTTGTACTCTGTAATGTGAAAATCTAATGGCCTCTCTTGCCCTCTAAATAGATCTTTTACTCATGCATGATTTTGTAACATCATGCACTGGTCATCTGGAAATTTTTAGTTCCCTTAGTTACTCAGATCCTCTATAAATGTTGACCATTTCATTATACAATATTCAAAAACACGTTCATTAATATCACCACTAATCTCATCAGAAGTCTTTAAATACCAGGAAGATGCCAAGGACAGAGTGATGAATATAATTTTTCCAAAATTCCAACATTCACTTTAAAAGTTCGAATTTTATCATTAGTAACAAACAATGTCACTTGATTTCCCTTAAATGACAGGCACTTAATTTTCAAGAAAATGTCTACAAAACACCTAGGTTTGAATGTCAGTTGCTGTTTCAAGAGAAAACGGTGTCCCATGAAAACAGTAGCTGTCAGGCTGCTCCTCCAACACCTGAAGAGAGGCTTTTCTCAAGACAACTTTGATTTGCTGCCATGGTGCTTAAAGTCTGCTTCCCATTTCATTGCACATATTAAGGGACTTGTACTCAAAGGTTGAAATGTGATAAAAATAATACTCTTTAACTGCTTCATCAAGTACACTTTAAAATGAAGCTCATACTTTTTAGTACTATTCCATATGGGTAGAGAAGACAGAGACTAGTAGTTTGGTATTGCTGCACTGATTCAAGATAAGGCATCAGTGCTTTCACAAATAATGTCTTAATATTACAAAAATCATTTGCTCTTGCAGACCACATGAATGAACCTCAAGGACCCCACCCAACCCCCAACCCTCACCATCCCCAGAAGTCGAAAGACCACACTTTCAGAAGCTCTGGTCCAGTCAAAAACCTAGAATTCGTCTGTGATTCTTCCCTCCCCCTCACCTCCCTGCTCCCCATTCCAACACACCAGAAAGTGCCATTTGTTCTATTTCCAAAATAAATCTCAAATCTGTCCATGCTTCTCTACTGGCACTAATACAACCCTATAAGGTGTCATTATATCTCCGCCAGAGATTACTCTCATAGCCTAGGAAGTCTCTCGTCTTCCACCATTCTCTTCACAGTGGTATTTCCGATCTTACAGGAAAACCCGAATGAACTTTTTGGTCACCCCAATATTTTAAAAACACAAGTTACTTCATGACACTCCCATTACTCTTGGACTAAAATCCCAACTCCTTGCCAAATACAGGAGGGCCCTGTAAAGCATCTCTTGCCTCCCTCTCCCACATCAGGTCATCCTAGTCTCCCACTAATGACCTGCCATCAACATGAAAACCCCTCTGCTCTTGAAACCCTTTAAGTCTTTCCTGGCTTCAGGGCCTTTGTACGCTGTCCCTACCTTAACAATCCTCTCCAAAGTAGGACCCAGCCCTCCCTGTTTATCTTTCATATCATCACCCTTTCATTCCTATGGAGCAATTATAACAATTTATAATTATCTTGTTCATTTTTAAACTTGTTTATTGTTTATCTCCTCTGCTATAAGGCAGGTAACATAAAGGCAGGACCTTATCATTTTGTTCCCTGCTGTACTCCCCCAGCAAGAACCTGGCACGTAACGGGCACCCAATAAACATCTGCTGAATGAATGGAAAATCAGGAACAGAGGACAGATTTTACAGTGGCTTATGTTTAGACGTGTAAGACTTCTGACTGATTAGAAAGTTAAAGACAACTCCAAAAGTCATCATTAGCTTGGAGGACACAGGGCACGGTAGTAGCACCATCCAAACTAGACTGATAGAGAAGAAACCAAAATAGGGTGGGTGTTAGGAAGAGCAGGGTACAGGATGAAAATGATACAGAAAAACCTAACTGCGAGTTATTAGGAGAAAGGCCATATATAAAAAGTTCGTAACAGCCAAATTTTGCCAAGTAGAATCTTTAGGAAAGGGGAATTCAATACACTGTCCTGTAATTCTCATATCGATTATTTTTATTAGCTAAAGCTCTTCAATGTGTTTGAAAACAGTTCTCTTTCTTAAAATGGAAGTATAATTGACTTACAGTGTTATATTAGTCTCGGGCATACAACACAGTAATCTGATATTTTTATAGAATATACTCCATACAAAGTTATTACAAAATATTGACTACAGTGCCTCTGCTGTACATTGTATCCTTGTAACTTACTTATTTTTTACATAGTAGTTGTTCCCTTTACCTATCTCCCCCTCTCCCACCCCTCTCCCTTCTGGTTAACTATTAGTTTGTTTTCTGTGTTTGTGAGTCTGTTTCTGCTTTGTTATATTGGTTCGTTTGTTTTCTTTTTTAGATTCCACATACAAGTGAAAACCTACAGTATTTGTCTTTCTCTGTCTACATGTTGTCTTTCTCTGTGCATCCATGTTGTTACAAATGGTAAAATTTCATTCTGTTTTTATGCCTCTTTAATATTTTATTGTGTATATATGCCACACCTTCATTATCCATTCAGTTGTTATGGAAACTTAGGTTGTTTCCATGTCTTCACTATTTTAAATAATGCTATGAACACTTGGGAACATACATCTTTTCAAATGAGTGTTTTCATTTCCTTTGGATAAATACCTAGCAGTTGAATTGCTGGATCATATGGTAGTTCTATTTTTAATTTTTTGAGGAAGCTCCATACTATTTTCCATAGTGGCTGCACCAATTTACATTCCCACCAGCAATGCACGAGGGTTCCCTTTACTCCACATCCTCTCCAACATGTGTTATTTCTTGTCTTTTTGATGACACCTATTCTGACAGGTGTGAGGTGATATCTCATTGTGATTTTGATTGGCATTTCCCCAATAATTAATGATATTGAGTATCTTTTCGTGTGCCTGTTGGCCATCTGTATGTCTTCTCTGGAAAACTGTCTATTCAGTTCTTCTGCCCATTTTTTTAATTGGATTTTTTTTTTATATTGAGTTGTATGAGTTCTTTATATATTTTGGAGATTAACCTCTTACCAAACGTATCATTTGCATATATTTGCTTCCATTCAGTAGGCTGTCTTTTCATTCTGTTGATGATTTCCTTCTGCATGCAAAAGCTTTTAAATTTGATTAGGTTCCATTTATTTTAGCTTTTGTTTCCCTTGTCTAAGGAGACAGATCAAAAAATATACTGCCAAGACCAATGTCAAAGAATGCACTGCCTCTGCTTTCTTCTAAGAGTTTCATGTTTTCGGGCCTTACATTTAAGTCTTTAATCTATTTTGAGTTTATTTTTGTATATTGTGTGAGAAAATTTTCTAATGTCATTCATTTATATGTAGCTGTCCAGTTTTTGTAACACCACTTATCAAAGAGACTGTCTTTCCCCCATTGTGCATTCTTGTCTCCTTTGTCATAGACTAATTGACCATATGAGCATGGGTTTATTTCTGGGCTTTCTATTCTACTCCATTGATCTATGTGTGTGTTTCTGTGCTGGTTCCATACTGTTTTGATTACTGTAGCTTTGTAGCACAGTCTGAAGTCAGAAAGCATGATACTTCCAGCTTTGTGTTTTTTTCTCAAGAATGCTTTGGCTATTTGGGGGTCTTCTGTGGTTCCACAGAAAATTTTTAAATTATCTGTTCTAGTTCTATGAAAAATGTCATGGGTATTTTATATAGGATTGAATTAAATCTGTAGATCACTTTGGGTAGTATGGACATTTTAACAATATTAATTCTTCCAATCCATGAATATGATATATCTTCCCATTTACTTGTATCATCTTCAATTTCTTTCATCAATATCTTACAGTTTTTCAAGTACAGATCTTTCACCTGCTTAAATTTATTCCTAGGTATTTTATTCTTTTTGATGCAACTGTAAATGGGATTGTTTTCTTGATTTCTTTCTGATCTAAAGATAGTTTCATTATTAAGTGTATAGGAATGCAATAGACTTCTGTATATTAATCTTGTATCCTGCAACTTTACTAAATTCATTTATTAGTTCTAATAACTTTTTGGTAGAGACTTTAGGGTTTTCTATATATAGTATCATGTCATCTGCAAACAATGGCAGTATTACTTCTTTCCTTCCAATCTGGATGCTTTCTATTTCTTTGTCTTGTCTGATAGCAGTGGCTAGGATTTCCAAAATTATGTTAAATACAAATGGCAGGAGTGGGCATTGTCTTGTCTTTGATCTTAGAGGAAAAGCTTTCAGCTTTTTACCACTGAGTATGAAGTTAGCTGTGGGTTTGTCATTATGTCCTTTATTATGTTGAGGTATGTTTCCTCTATACCAACTTTGTTGAAATTTTTTATCATGAATGGATATTTAAATACTCCAAATATTTTCATATATATCCACAATCTCAGTGCACATTAAAGTAAAACAATCTTCCCATATTCTTGTGTGTAGTCACATATTTTGCAGAAAAGAAAACTACAAAATTAAGAATCTGAATTTCGGATATAAAAGCTAACTCAGTGACAAAGTATTTATAAGCAATTGTGCCTGTCAGTGGACTAATTCATAATTCACATGACCCTGGTTAAGAAATTAAGTAAAATACAAAATACTATATATACTATAAACGATAAATAACATAGCCCTCAGTGACAAGGTATTAGATAGCCATCTTAATTTGAACACTGAAACAGCATTTACAGCACCATTCCTTAAATGAAAACAATACCTTTCCTAGTTCCCATATTTTAATAAACTTATAAAATACAAAGCCCTGAGGTAGTTATAAGCAAATTAAATCATGCTAAATTTATACTTTTTTTCTGAATATTACTTGAATTGAATAACCTCAGTTAATATGTTCATCTTGGCCAAAATCTTCAACAAAATGAGCTTTATTCTGTGTCTATAGACATCCTCAATGAATTAATTATTTCTTACAGAAACTGCCTTAAAATCATACATTTCAAAACACTAACCTGATCTTTTGGTCAATTATAAAGTACAGTACTAAACATATGACAGAATAAAAAAGATGAGACTTAAATATGCATTGATATTTGTAAGAAAATCATTTTGTGCATTTTATTTGTGATCGTGATTGGTCAAAAAAGTTATAACTAGCCATTAAATTAAAAAAAATTAATTATAGTCAATATTAAAGAATGCTTAGCTAAAGAAAAATATTTCCTTCATTCTGCAACAAAAATTACTTAACAATAAAGACTTAAAGGTCAGTCAATCTTGCAATCTTTCAATTAAACTTCTAACTTAAAGCTTAAAGTAAATGCAATTCAACTAACAATGGGTATGTATAGATTCTATTCATTAAAAATCTTTCTCTGTTTCCAAACATATATTTTGATAATTTCATCATTCTATCCAGTTTCTCAACAACCAGTTTTGACACAGTACTAAATCCTAAATATTGAACTATGTACATACCAATCTCAAGAGATTTCAGATAAACAATGATCAACTATATCGTTCCTTATCTAACACATACTTTTCTATATTATTAAAGACTCCGGAAGCTACTTCCTGCTACTCATTACAGAAATTTTTAAAAAATATTCTCAACAAAGGAGCAAGTTAAAAATGGCAATCCAAGTATAAAATAATAAAATTATAGCACTGGAAAAGAAGCAGTAGAAGACCTAATTCTAGTTTAAATCTAGCGCTACAGTTTTATTCATAAAGCAGAATGTTCTGCCTTATTTTTGTTAATAGTTATAGGCACAAAGAAATGTACATTAGAAATAAATATAAAAAATGTTGAATATCACTGATAAAGAATACAAATTTAAGCAACAATGAAATAGTATACACCTGATAACCTTTCAAAATGACACATATTTAAAAATTATACATAATGCTTACATACGTGTAATAACCTTTCTAGAAAGCAATATAGCAATAAACATTAATAATCATCCATACACTTTTACTCAAGACTCTCAATCCCACAATTCTATCCTAAAGAAATAAATCAGTGAGTGAATTTTGAATTACATACAAGAATGTTTATTAAAAAGCATTTATCATAAAGGAAAACTAGGAACAACATAATGGTCCAACAATATGAAAATGTCTAAATAAATTACAGTAAACATACAAAATAGAACCCTAGACTGACCAAATGTTTATTAAAAATTGTAATGATATTTAAAGATGTATCCAGTATAATGTGAAGTGAAAAAGCAAGATTTGGAGACAAATTTCCATGTTATATGTACTCAAAGTATACTGTTCTTATCAGTAACAAGTAGATAATTGTGTCGTGATTTGTTTAAGCTAACTATCTTGCCAAAATATTAGCCAAGTAAGGGTAGGAAATTATCTGTTTTATACATCACTACATCCCCACGGTGGCTGGCAGAGTTAAACATATAGCAAATATATAGTCATCTATGATTCTAACATGATTTCATAATATTTTAAATCAAAAACAGGAAGTTGCCTAATAGAATAAAATTATTTTTAAGAAAAGCACATTTGTATACACGTATGGGTATTAAAAACAGTACAGGCAAACGTAGCTTCCATAATAGCAAAAGGATAATTCAGACCAACCCTCCCCTCTGAGGGCAGTTAGTTACACAAAAGAAATATTTTTCAATCTGCTTGAATGCATCATGGAGCTGTGGAAATAGGGAAGAATTAAAGGACCAGTGTCTGAGGGATGAAGGAAACCAAGGAGAAGTGGGTCTAATATCTGGGCACTTTTTGCACTGCCTGTGGAGGGGCAGTTATGATGCCGAGAGGCTGTACAGCACTTCCAGCCTCTTGGGACTAGAGAAAGTGTAGTCCACGTCTCAACAAGGGGCTGTGGCGAACAGCTCCACAATTTGGGTTGGGACCTTGAAAGCCTTAACCCTGGTAAACACACCTTCACAATACTAAATCATCTGAAATCCTGAAACTGGATTGAGGTCATCTCTGATAGCTAAAACCCCCAGGCACCTGGCAGAAACACATGAACATACACTCTGGAGAAAGAGAATATCTTAGGCTTCAAATTACTGCTACAAACAATTCTACACATATAATCTCCAATGCATAATAAAAAATAACTAGGCACTCTAGCAAATAAGACCACACGTACAAAAATCAGCAGAGAGAAAAGACAGAATGAAAATGCTCTCAGACAGAAGGTGGAAAATGCAGGAAGGAATCATAAATAAAGGCAATGGCAGACATTTAAGTAAGTATTATCGGCATGAACCAATAGATAAAAGTGACTGTAGAGTTAAAAATAAATCTAGAATTGAATACATGAAAACCAATATATAAAAGAAGGTTAAATGGAGATAAAGCATGTTAAGGTTCCTATTACAATGTCTGGAAAAGGGAAAGTACAAATTAGCCTTATCTTTATTCTTCTAGTCTACTTATCTTGTCCAAAATTTATTTTAGCACTTCTTTTTATTATGGTATAATTTATATACAGAAAACTTGCCATTTTCTTGTTCAATTTCCATACATTTTGACAAATTTAGTCTTGTAACTACCACTAGAATCAAAATTAGAACAGCTCCGTCAGCCCATAATGGAAGTATCACTGTTTGTTTATCCACTCTCCAATTAACATACATTTGCATTGTTTTCCAGTTTGGGACAATTACAAATAAAGCCACTATAAGTATCTGCATACAGGTTCACATGTAAGTTTTCACTTCACATGGGTAAATATCTAGGAATGGGATTGCTCAGGTAACGTTAGATTTTAATAAGGATGCTTGTAAAATAGAAGGTCTTTATTTGGTATGATAATAAGAAAACGGAAAGTACCTGAAATCATCCTGCTTCCCACACACCTCCTTGTGGTCTCAGTGAGGTTCTCCTTACTCATTCTTCTTTTGTTTACTCTAATAAAATCACCACAAAAGATGGTATCATGTTTGCCTTTTGTATTTGTATTTTTGTCAAGTCATCATGTGAGGAAGAAGGAAATAAGAGATAGAATTTCTAATAAAAATTATGGCAAATTGAGAAATGCACTGAACCTTTTAATTTTGTGGAAATGTAGACATTACCGTCCCCTGACAATTCAATGACTTAGAATTGGTCTCAAATAAAATAAGTAACTGGATGCTGAGAGAACGTAAATGCTGTATTTTCACTGAACAATTAAACCCAGTATGAGGAGAGTTGTTTATGAATTCCTATTCCTATAAAATGCATATGGTTGTTGACTAGTCAATAGGAGTGGTGTATTGAAAAAAGTAGAACACAGATAGCCAGAGAAATATTTAAACTGTTAAATATAAACTTTTTTGATATGGAATAATTTATGGTGAATTTT
The DNA here is from genome assembly GCF_963924675.1 of Phocoena phocoena. Lineage (NCBI taxonomy): Eukaryota > Metazoa > Chordata > Mammalia > Artiodactyla > Phocoenidae > Phocoena > Phocoena phocoena. Next base: position 182,803,204 of record NC_089219.1, on the reverse strand, counting down.
TTCAAGAGAGTGAAATGAAGAAAAGTTCACAGCATTTGGCAAACAACCCTTTCTTTGAACTAAATCTTTTTAAAGTTGTTGTTACACTTCAGACATGTTCTCTAAAACATCTGAAAGAAAGGTTCTACATTACAAGGCAGATAAGTGTCTACTGAAAAATCACTTTAATGTTGTTTTATGTTAAAGCATCACTGAAAAGTAACAAAACAAAGGTTGAGATAATCAGGACTGATGGTTTTATTATGGTTCTTGTTGACACCTGCTGGTTCAATCTTATCTTCCTCCTTAATATATATATCCATGTATAAGATACAAGCATCTTAGATGCAAAAGCTTGTAGCACGTGAAACAGAATCCTTAGATTAATCAAGGGACCAACGACCCAAAAACTAAATGAGCACATGTCAGGAAACTAATCACTTCCCATAACCACTGAGTTACTGAAATCAGTGTTGTGGCTTTACTATAACTCACTTCCCAATGAATTTAATTAATACAAATTGCCTGTGACCTAATATTTTGATTCTGCCTTATTATTTAATTCTGATACTAAAAGTTACGTTTTTAACCTTCAACTGCAAAAGCCAGTAGGTCATGCTGTTAGAACTCAAAAATGCCAAAAAGTTGACGTCTTTAAAAGTATTATCTAGGATAAGTTTCGATTTGTTGTCAGCAAATTCAAAATTCTATTCTTGTAAATAAGATGATAATACATGTCACTTACTAAGTCCTCAAATTTTTACTCTCTTCCCTCCCTCCTTCTTTCCCCTAAACCCATTATAAAATATTATTTTAGAGGATTGTGATCATAGCTACTACTACATTGCAACCTTTATTACCGATCACATCAGACATCATGCAAAAGACCTGAACGCATGAACAACTTTAGATGAAACAATTTCTTCAGGATTATAAATTAGTAATAGAACTGCAAGGAAAAAGATTTTAAAACACTGGATTTCATAATGCTAAAAATGCTTCACACTATAGTTGAATCACCCTCTGAATAAATATATCAAACCTGAAAGAATAAAGTTTCTTCTTCCTAGAAACTTCAGTGTTTCATAGTCCTAACATTAAAAAAAAATTTTTTAATGTCTCTTAAGGAAAAGAAATGCTCCAGTGAGCCGTCTTTTTACTTATCTTTTTACTTGCTCGTACTCTTTCCCTAGTTCAGCAAACCTAGCAAGAAACAGGCTTCGCGGGCCACCATTCAGTAGGGGAAAGGATTAACTCAAATCCAAGACCAAGGATACACAGGAGGAAGTCAAAAAGTGTGCAGTGTAGGCTGTGAGTAAATACATTTCCTTCATTTCTTAATTATGCATTAATATGTTTCTTCCACAGCAAATAGTTGTTTAAACCAAAGTAAGAGGTATTTCCAAATACATCATTCTGAACAAAATTAATCTTGAGTGCAGCCCATGAATCAGTAGTTTGCGACCCTGGTTGGCTACCAGGTCACCTGCGGAGTTGTTCTTGTTGTTATTTAGCTGCTTGGGCTCCCCGCCCAGATTCCTGCCCCCTGATTCTGACTGAACAGGTCTGGAGTGGGACCGGCATCTCTCCATTAAAGAATAAATACATACCATTTTTTCTAGGTTATCCATTTTATTGGCGTATAGTTGCTGGGATATATCTGGAGAAAACCATAATTCGAAAAGACACATGCACCCCTATGTGCATAGCAGCACTATTTACAACAGCCAAGACACGGAAGCAACCTAAATGTCAGTCGACAGAGGAATAAATAAAGATGATGTGCTGTATACATACACACACACACACATACACACACACACACACACAAATGGAATATTACTCAGCCATAAAAAAGAGCAAAATAACGCCATTTGCAGCAATATGCACCCCTATGTTCATAGCAGCACTATTTACAACAGCCAAGACACGGAAGCAACCTAAATGTCCGTCGACAGAGGAATAAATAAAGATGTGGTGTATACATACACACATACACACACACACACACACACACACACACACACACACAATGGAATATTACTCAGCCATAAAAAAGAACAAAATAACGCCATTTGCAGCAGCATGGATGGACCTAGAGATTGTCATACTGAGTGAAGTAAGTCAGAGAAGGAGAAATATCATGTGATATCCCTTATATGTGAAACCTAAAAACAGAGTACAAAAGAATAAATACATAAACAGGTACACATATGATGATGGTGCACAACTCGGTTTGCAAACTACGCAGCATTAGAACTTAAAAAGGAAGTGGGCCAGTCTATTTCCCGCTTCGCCCTTGTGTCCAGGAGCGTCACAGTGGCTGTGCTGACGAGCACTCTGGCCACCAAATCTGCCGCTGTGCTGGGCCCACTAACAGCGCTGCTTCAGAGGCAGGCAGAGAAGACGAAAGAAGCAGCTCACACTCAACATCTTTCTGAGTCTAAGCTGGACCCCAAAAGAAAGAAGCAATGGGGTTTTTACTCCAGGACACTGACTGGTGACCTGGAAGAAGGAGGAGTGGGGGAGGGGCAGCCGCAGCAGGAGCTAGAGACTCTCTCTGATGGATTTCTGTTGTTAGCATGTTATTATTATATGTTATTTTTTTTAAAAAAGGTAAATTAGAAGAAACACAAACACCTCTCAGCAACACGGAAGTTTCTTCTGAATATCTCCCCCCCTCCTGGTTTAAAACAGATTATCCAGGGGCTTCCCTGGTAGTGCAGTGGTTGAGAGTCCACCTGCCGATGCAGGGGACACAGGTTCATGCCCCGGTCCGGGAAGATCCCACATGCCGCGGAGCGACTAGGCCCGTGAGCCATGGCCGCTGAGCCTGCGCGTCCGGAGCCTGTGCTCCGCAACAGGAGAGGCCACAATAGTGAGAGGCCCGTGTACCGCAAAAAAAAAAAAACAGATTATCCATTAGTTTCAAATCCGTATGTAATCTGACTTATTCCCTAAATTACCATGTTTGGAAGTTATTTCAGACAATATATATAAATGAAATATCTGATTTTGATTTTTATTTATTATTATTTATTTTTGGCCGCGTTGGGTCTTCGTTGCTGCACGCTGGCTTTCTCTAGTTGCGGCGACCAGGGGCTACTCTTCGTTGTGGGCTTCTCAGTGCGGTGGCTTCCCTTGTTGTGGTGCACGGGCTCTAGGCGTGCAGGTCTCAGCAGTTGTGGCTAGCGGGCTCTAGAGCGCAGGCTCAGTAGTTGTGGCTCTCGGGCTTAGCTGCTCCACAGCATGTGGGATCCTCCTGGACCAGGGCTCGAGCCCGTGTCTCCTGCATTGGCAGGCAGATTCCCAACTACTGCACCACCAGGGAAGCCCTCTGAGTTTGATTTTTAAAATAACAAATATATAGATCTAAGCTATTGAACTTGAAGAACCATCAAGCATCTTACTATCTTCCAGTTCAGACACATGCCAAGTAAGGTCTCAGCACAACAAGAAGTAAGTGTTAAGACATGCTCTCACCTTCAGAGCTCTCTACTGTATCATCAAGGTACAAACACCGCTACTTTCCTGAAAAGGATCTTTGAAAAGGAAAGGATCTATAAAAGAAAACAGGAAGGAAGAAAAGGAAGGAGGGAGGGAACCCAAAGGAAGCCCAGTGAGTCAACCTCGGGCACTGTCCAGGCTGCGGATGAAACGAACACCACTTCTTCTGAGCTCTTGTCACCGGCAGCCCTGTTTTGGGCACAGGGACAGTGTGTGTGTGTGTGGGGGGGGGGGGGGGGGTTGTCATTCTTCCATTACTTCTGCCGCAGGACTGTCCTGATGAGGATGTGCTCTCAGAAGCGCGATGGTCCTCACTTCTCCCCCACGGTCTCCAATCACTGAACAGGGCTTTCAGCCTCCAAAGGCCGTTAAGAGTGGCCAAGTCAACACCGAATCATCCTTTCCTTTGGCAGAGATGAAAGGTCCCCACAGAGAGATATTCTTGCTCCCCCCAGAGAGGAGAGGAACCGAGTTCTGACGTGTGTGTAACATGCTGCTTCTCAAACTCTTCCAGGAGCCGGAGGAGGGGCCCAGCCCTGGGACCTGGGGGAACCGGCCTCAAGCCAGGTCAGGGAGAAATTCACCCCAAGTCAATTGCTTCTGTTAAAAGATGAGAAGTTTTTGTTCTCCTCTTCATTATACAAAACATTTTCCCCCAAAATAATCCACAAGTGTAACTGATGCTCCAGGAAGACGGTTTCAGGGACCAGGCTTGAGAGGCGCGGCCCTGGGCAAACGTGAACTGTAACCACCTGATGCTTCAGAGAGAGCTCGGGCGTTTCAACATCCATGCAGGTGTGAGGTGTCATCTATTTCAACCCCCTTCAATTTTACACAATAATTACAATCACTGAGATTCTAAACAGACTTGGGAAATTAATGGTGGGGAGAGAAATGGTTATAAATGCCATGTAAGAATTCATGAAAACTTCATACGAAATATATTATTTTCTTCTAAAAGCATTTGTAATTCAAATGTGTTGATTCTAGCTTAAAAACAGAAGTGGCAGGAAGATTGTTTCCCAACAAATTTTTTTTTCTATTCTTTTCCTTAATCCCCCTCGTCCCTGACACGAGAGTCACATTAGATAAGAGAGAGATCGCGGAGGCCGTGGCTCCCCTTGGGCCCCTGAGCCACCTCGACTCCCGGCGAGACTGTCCTGGTGACATGGCACCGGGACAGGGGAGGAGAGCGAGGGGGGCGCTCCGCCTGCCTGTGAGGCTGTGCACGCAGCGCTCCACAGGTGCGGGAGTCATCTGCTTCCAACCCAAAAATAAAACCTTCTCAAGCACTGAGTTTCCACGCTGGATTTCAGCACCTTTCCCCGTGGCTGGCAGGGGACGCCAAGTGACAAGGACGCCCAGCCAGCCCTCCGTGTGAACAAAGGCTGGGCCCCATTTGTTCATATTCCTGACAACGCCTACGACGGCACTAAAACTTGAACATGATGACTGATGCCTGCGAACACCCAGCCCCTAAGCCAGTGTAACAAATGTGGAGCTCCAGTGCTGCCGCGGCCACATCTGAGTTATTTCTGTTCTGGAAAGAGACGTGGCTAAAGTACCTCTGACTTTTTACCTTCAGCCAAAAAGAGTCAGCAGACTAGATGCCCTCAGAGGAACGATTGTAATCAAGTGTCCTCAGAGGTGACATTTTAGCTCGACGCTAAATCTAAACTACAGTGCTCTCTGTGACGGCCACACAGGTCATTAAAAGCCCTGCTGAACAAAAGGCTCCCCAATTCTGATGACTGAACCAGTCTGTGTCTCACCCAGTTTCAGCAACTGCTGCATTCTGAAACAAAGCTTAAACGTGACCTTCAAGTGTCCCTCGTTGTGGCCCCTGAGAGGGAAGGCGCACCTCCCAGCCCTGCTGCTTCCTCAAGGTCTGCACATCCCTGGGGCAGAAACCCCACCCACCTCTGTCACCTGCCTTCTCCCAGCAGATGATCAACAGGGTGAGGTTCCAGAGAGAGGAGAGACGGGAGCAGAAGAAGCAATTCTAAAAATCAAGGAAGAACAGCAGGCAAGAAGAGAGAGAGAAGAGCCTTTTTTTTAAGCGGTGGCCAATTTCTTAGCCTATTAATGATGGATTCTATAAAAGGATTCAGTCACTGAAGTTTGACAGTCTAAAGCAGGGATCAGCCAACTCATTCAGCAAAGGGTCACAGAGCAAACATTTCCAGCTTCACAGGCCATACCGTGTCTGCTGCAGCCAGCCGGCCCTAATGGCAGAGCCGCCGTGGAACACGTACAGAGGAGGGGAGCAGCTGTGCTCGCATATAACTTTATTCAGAACGTAGGTCAGGGCCGTATTTGGCCACAGGCCATAGTCTGCCCACCCTTGATCTGAAGCAACGTTTGTCACATTTTGGCCCAGTGAAAATCTGGGACCCAGGAGGTATTTCATTGGCCCTTTTTATGTGAAACCATCTCTGCTAAACTTGGAGCCTGCCATTCCCATTGAGTACTGCACTACATACTCTGGGTTTATCAAGTGTATGAAATGAATCAATGAGATAAAATAGGATACAGGCCCATGAAATTTAAGCTAAAGTAAGACTGAACTATTTTGTGGCTATCCTAACGACACTAAATCAGATACACCCTATGGGGTTAATTCTGGGGGGACTCACTAATTTAATTTACACTTCTGTTGTTCCCTCCTCGCCACAAATGAATGCAAATACAACCCTCTCCCACTAAAAAGCCCACAAATTAATAAAATTATAAACAATAAAACATAGCCTGTGCATCACAGACCGCAAGAATCGCTATCAAAAATTCTATGGATCGCAACAACTCAACATGAACAAGTACAAAATTGAGGGAAGGCAGCCAGTAAGTCTAGCATCAAAAATAATCCAAAAAACCAAAGAGAAAGCAGTTGCTGACAGCTTAAGAAGCCAAACAAGCGATTTTGGCAGAATCGAGGTGCTGGGGTGACAAAGCTGGAGTTCAGAGACTGCTATGGGGCAGAGGTCTGGGTGAGCACCCGAGGCAGCAGTCAAGGCCCGGGACAGACCAACCTCCACGGATCAAGGTGAAAGGTGACCGCCTTCCAGAAGAAAACCAAATCCTCTCTGGAGAAGGTGACACCATTCAGGCCCTCTATGATCTGCTGTGCGATAAAAATCACCAGGCTGGCCAAGAAACCAGACATACAACCTAAAAAAAAGGGGTGGGGAGTGGATAACAGAAGCAGTCCCAAAAGCGAAACAGATATTAGAATCATCAGAAAAAAACCTTAAAATAATGATTAATATGCTCTGTAAATTAGCTGAAAATACAGAGAATTTCACCAGAAAACTGATATCTATAAAAAGAAGCAATGCACTGCCCATGAAGTGATAAAAGTTCTAATTTAATGCTGACTCTAAGAGGTCAGAGATGCATTGAAATCTCCCTGGCATTCTTCAACAGAGCACTGAAAGAGTATAATTAGCAAGGTAATGGGGCAGGGGTGAAACAGCAACAACAACAATGGAATGATTGACAAAGCAGGCAAGAAAGAAGGCAAAAGAGCAACAAAGACCAGCTGGAAGAGTAGAAAATAAATAATAAAATGATAGGCTTAAATCCAAATATTTCAGTAATGGCATTTAAATGTAAATGAATGAACTATTAGTGCCAATTATAAGACAAAACTGATCAGACCAGACACTCATAAATTCTGAATTGTCTGTAAGATACGTCATACACAGTAGAACACAAAAAGATTTATTAGAAGAATGAAAAAGAAATACTACATGACAATGGCCAAAAAGAAAGCTGGTGTAACTCTATTTAGATTAGACAAAGTAGCTTTTAAAGACAAAAAGCATTATTAAAAGGAGGAATATCTTATAAAAATGAAAGGTACAATTCAACAAGGCATACAATCCTATATTTGAATAACATAGCCTCAATCTATTAAGCAAAAAATTGATAAAACTAGAAGGAAAAAAACCCCACACAATTCTACAATCAAGAGTTGGAGGTTTTAAAACACCTCTCTCAGCAGCAAACAGAACTAGCAGAGGAAAAAAGAAAAAAGCAGTAGGTAAAGAAAAGAGTTAAACCACACAATTAACTAATTAATATCAGTGGTATGAAATGCGTGCACTGGAAAGAAGAGAGTCTAAAAGCCTCCAGGTCACCCTCCAGGTCAGGAGCTGGTCCCTCGAGCTGCAGGAGTGACGGCTGCTGAGGGCTCACACCTGAGCTCCTCTCGAGGCCGCTGCCTCCATAGACGGTCATACAAAGGTCCAGATCCCTCCATCAACCTGGGACCATCCCGAAGGGCCAGTCCAGCCCTGGAACGAAGCCTCTGCTGCAACCACACTGCAATTAAGTACCTCCACTGACCATCCTGCTTCCTCCCAGGTGTTGTTCCCAAAAGCATTATACAGAAAAAAAAAAAGGCCACGCATGCAGATCTCAGAGTCTGTTTTCTGAAGAATTTGGCCAATGGCAGTTGCCAGTAGGAGTGGTCCAGAAAGCAGTCTCAAAGACGGGATTCTGCGCCTGGATCACAGGCGACAGGTGAAGCACAGACAGCCCCTCGCATGAGTAATAGTGCGATTGTTAAAACTTTCACTAGTCATGCAGTGGGACGCAATACCAGCTGAAGGAAATTTACTGGCAGGTGGAGTAATCCCACCTGATGAGAGGCTGATGGGAAGTAGTGACTTGCAAGAACTATGGAATCAGCTGTTGCTGGGGTCGTCAGCGAATGGTAGGGGATGAAAACTGAGAGTGATCTGAGGTCACATGAAAAGTTAAGAAGGCTCCTTTCATTGTCTGCGGTCAGCAGAAAGGGCCAAAGATTGGGCCCAAGACTAACTGTCGGGGTAGCAGATCATCAGTTCTGCTGAGACTGCTATTCCGAGGTCAGGATCCAGACTGGGAAGAAATGGGGCTCTGAGATGTGACATAGGGGCGTTTGTGGAAATAAACATGTGGAAATATTTGTGGAATCTGCAAATATTAGTACATTACTGCAAATGTACGCACAACTATTCTTGGAAGTACAGAGGTTTTTAAACTAAATGGAAATAGGGATGGTGGTGGTATTGCTGTGCCAGGAAGGCTTCCCACCGACCTACAAGCATTTTGTCTTGCCCTCTTCCCACTCTTCTCCACTGACTATCTCTATCAATAAGCAAATACCGAAATGACTACTTCAGGTCCAGCTTCTCCTCTAAGTATCTCTACTGCAAGCTTGCTATACAAAAGTGAACTCAATGACTTCCCCACGAACTGATTTCAACTATTTTCACTTCAACCCTTAAACACTACCATCCACTTCGTCCCTACAGTGGAAACCATGGAGTAATCCTTCATTCAGCCCTGTCTGCCCCACATCCAATAAAATTCCAAGTCATACCAATAACTTAAAAAGAGCAGGAATAAATGAAACAGAAAATAAAGACAGTAATACTCCACAAAACCAAAAGCTGGTTCTTTACAAAAAATTAATAAAAATAGACAAACATATGGCAAGATTGATCGAGAAAAAAGGAAAGTGAAAAGAAAGATAATAAAAATATAAGAATAACTACAAATCCAGAAGAATAAGAAGTGTCAGGGGGAAAGAATACCAAAATAATAATAATTTTTCTCAGTAAATCTAAAACCTTAGATGAAATGGACAAATTCCTGAAAAAATGTGTTGTGTATTTGTTATGTCTGTGAAACTAATTCTGAATTATGAAAGAAAAAGGAGCCAAAAATAGCCAAGAAATTTTTGAGAAACACCACCAAGGCAAAGGGCTTTTCCCAAACAGAGATCAAGACTTACTGAAAGTGTAACTGAAGCAGGAAAAAACAAAGACCAGCAGAGCAGAACTACAGCCCAGAAACAGAACTACTCCCGTATGAAAACTTTATATGTGACGGAACAGGCACTACATGTGTACATACATAAGTAGGGGACCACGACCTTCCACTACACACAGTGGGCTAGAGACCTAAATGTGAAAAGTAAAACTTTTGAGGAAAATAGACAAGTATCTTCATGACATCAAAGTAGAAGGAAATATACTTCAGGATAAAAGATACAACTATGAAACACTGATAAGCTCAATGATGTTTGTTCATCAAGGGAGACAACTGAAAAAGTGCAGAAAATTCATAGACCAGGAAAAAAATATTCGTAATACATATAACCAACACAGACCTAATATCTAGGGTTTGTCAAGAGCTCAATAAACAAAACAATCCAATTTTTTTAATTGGCAAAGACATGAACAAGTAATTTTCAGAAGAGCATTTGAAAAAATATTCAATCTCAGCATTTTATGATCAGAGATAGGCAAATTAAACTAACAACAGGGTACTATTTCATACCCATCGGAGAGGCTAAAAACTTTAAATTCTGGCAAAATAAAACCAAGATATGGAGCAACTAGAACTTTCATATACTGTAGGTGGGAATATTTGGAGGACAATGTCCCTAGGACCTCCCAATTCCCCTCCTACGTGCCCAAAAGACACACACAAGAATGCTCAGGGCATGTTGGAAAGAGCATTTCACTTCTGCCAAAAGACCCCCTTCCCAGGGGAACAACAGCCTAGGTAGGACCCCTCCATGTGCTAGTTTCCCAGTTTGAGGGTTCCTAATCCACTGAGTTAAAACAGAAGTGATCTCTGTTAAACTTGATCTCTGTTACAACTTGTTTTTAAACACGTTTTAAAAATGTAAAAATGATAAATACTATATAAAATTTATGACTACCCCTTTACTGTTTAATAGAAAACACAGCACAAACCTTTCACTGATTTAGAAAAGTCAATATTCTAACAAATCTCACTTGTTGGAAATAAAATAGTCATTCTCTTCTTGGGCCAATTTTCCAATAAATGGTGGAAATAAAGAACAAAACAAAACATTTCTAGAAAAAAATACTAAATTTCTAAATGTATAATTGATAATTATTCATTTAGAAAAACCATATTTTAATTCTAGCATTCCATAAAATAGTAAACTCAATAAATATACATTTTGTTAAAGCTTAAGTCATTTAAAAAGCATTAAAGAAAAATAATGGTATTAAAAACACCACCACTCTGACAGTTTGAGTTGGTTTGCCTGTCTTGGGAGAAAATACCAGAATACTCTGACTTAGGAAGATGGAGGTATGTTGAAACTTAGAGGAGTCTCAAGAGTCTGTCTATTGCAACTGACTGAGACATGACAGTATGCTCCCAGATGACAACCCTGAAATGGACCCAATTCCTAAGTTTCACAGTGGATTTGGACGTCAACTCTGACAGTACTGGGGGTGGGCGAGAGGGATCCCTGGCTATTTTTTATGCATCTTCAGGAAAAGGAAACTTAAGGCTAAAGTAATATTTTCATCAAAACATTTTCCTCTCTCTCATTTGATTCAAGTACAGTACAAGCAATTCTGGAAATAGTATGACTAAGAGCATAGGAAAGAATTATCCGTGGTGTTTGGAATGGTTCACTTTATGTGTCAAGCTGACTGGGTCATGGGGTGCCCAGATATTTGGTTAAACATTATTTCTGAGCTTCTGTGAGAGTGTTTCCAGATGAAACAGGCATTGGAATCAGAGGACTGAGTTAAGCAGCCTGCCCTCCCCACATGGGGGAGCAGCATCCAATCCATCAAGGGCCTGAATGTGACAAAAAGGCGGAGCAAGGGGGAACTCTCTGGACGACTGCTGAGCTGGAATGTTGGTTTTCTCCTGCCCTTGGCCTGGGACTCACACCACTGGCACTCCTAGCCCTTAGGCCTTCGTAACTGCATTACAACTTACACCACCACTTCTCTTGGTTTTGGGGCCTTTGGACTTGGACTAGAACTACATCACCAGCTTTCCTGGGTCTCCAGCTTGCAGGTGGCAGATCTGGGGGCACCCCAGCCTCCGGAATTGCGTGAGCAGATTCCTTACCACAAATCTCTTTATACATGTGTATCTGATGTGTGTATGTATGTATACAGCTAGATACACGGCTAGTTGCACAGGTTAAGGTAACCACATATACAGAGAGGTGTGTGTGTGTGTGTTTGTATGTGTATCCTTTTGGTTCTGTTTCTCTGGAGAACCCTGTCTAATACAGTGTTGTATTCTTAAATTAACATATTAGTTTATACAGCAATACAAATCAAATAATTTAAGTAAACACAAAATAATGATACTCTTCCCCTCTTTTTTTTTAATCAGTGGAAACTAAAGTGAAGTTTAACTTTTAAATCAGTTAATATACAAATTCTTTATTCATTTTAACAACTTCTTAAAATCGACTAAATGCTGTTTAACCGAGTAGTTACCTTTTCGAATTTTTTTAAGTGTATCATCCGAGCTTAGTAGCTATTCTGAGCATAATACTAAGAAGAATGCAGCCCCTGAAGGAATGAATAAAATAATTTTAAGTTGTTGGTCCCAAAAGAATAAATATTTTGAAATATTCTGAAACAAAATCTGCCTTCATCTTAAAAGCCTTTAACATTAATCTGAAAGTTTAAAGAGGTCTGTGAGTCATGAGATGTTTTCTCCCAGACTGAAATTCTATATAAAAATTGTTCCCTGGAAAGAATTTTCAACCAGAGGTTATAAAAACCAAAAGCAGTATTAACAATGCAAAGTGCAACCTAACATCCGCCTGACAGCTATGACAGCCTACTCAGCAGCGTCCTACGACTGCTCACTCCACTCAGTTAGGAGGAATCCTTAGTCCTTTTAACTTGAAAGATGCAAGTATCTTCTTCTCTCAATTGTGCTTTAAATATAACTAATCGAAGTATAAGATATTGGTTCATACAATCAGGGATTAATTACATCATAATTAACCAAAAACAGCAAAATTTTCAAATGTCTATTTCAAATGACAGCCCTGGGTTCCGGAGCTATGAGCCGGAATGCAATGCAAGCACAGCAACCACCCAGGCCCCTCTCCTCCTCCCTGGGACCCGTGGGCAGAAGCACCAACGCGGCTATGCTGGCGCTCCCACTGGTGGCTGTGCTCTCATGAACCGCTGGGCTCTAATCGCGTCTCCCCGTCCACTTTCAGCTCCCTCAGAGTCGGGGCAGGCCAAGCTTCTTGCTCGCTTTGTCGTTTAGTCTTAGCACCGACTCTGTTTGGGCCTGCATGACAGCCAGCAAATAACAATACTAGAAACAGGAGAAAACAACCACCACCTGTTCTTCACACAGTATCTTGGCATTTCACACCTTTATAGGAAACTGTAAAGGTAAGAGGGAGTTCAACAAATCAGAATATTAACTTCGATGGATTTAATATTCTATTTCACCAAACACACACCCAATATGCCTTGACATCTGAGTTCATTACTAAACAGAAAACTAAGAAGAAAGATAATATTTCAATAGCTATGGAAATAATTTCAAATACATCCTTTCACATATAAAAATAATTTCCATTAATCAGTTTACTGTTCTGAACATATTGACCATAAGTTTAAATAAAATGACCATTAGAAAGGTGATCCAGTGACATAAATCTTCTAGCTCGTTAAAGAATCGCAGCATAAATTCTCTCATAAGGTCATCTTCTAGGGCCAAGATTCTGCATACATGTTTTAACAAAGAAAATGATTTATAGATTTTCATTTTCACGTTCAATATTTCAGTATGCACCCAATGGTATGGCCTCAGGAAATTGAAACAGAAATGACAAGTTATGTGGAAGACGACCAGCAACCAATCACCAATCAAACTGAACGACTCCTTTCTTTTCACAAAACCCAGCTTTATATATTTATACATAATTTTTTATGCCAATATTGTTTCTATTGAAACAAGTGACAAGACTACCTTTCTCCCCCCTCTGGACCCTTTCATCCCTCATTATTCCCTCACCAATTTGTAGTTAAACCTTAAGCATGTATCACACAATGTGCAGAAAAACAACCACACTTCAGACTCCCTGAAGAAGATATCTGTTTCCTTAGCAAATTTCACAATTTACAGCTTTCTAAGGCTGGTTCTGTGGGTGACACTTCACAGTTACCACAAATGCACTGGTCTCAATTTTTAAGATTACAAGAAAAACCATACACATTAACTTATACTTCAGTGTGTCTTGCTCACACGTATGTTCCGTACTCAGTTCAACACTCTCATTCGTGTGAGAAAAATTCAGAATAATTGTTTTTAACGTTTAAATCAGTTTGGACATAATTAAGGAAAAGAACATTTTAAAAACAAAGAAAAAAATCTCTTTGAGATATGCTCCTGTTATATTTATACTATCAAACCTATTCCCACAACTCAGCAGCTATCAAAAGGTCACTACGCAAAGCAGTAAACAATAACAAATATAGTTTCCAAATCCCTGAGACCCTAGAGCCACCTGTTCCAAGAAAGGAAACATGGAAATCAGACACAATGTTTAACTTTTGAGGAGAACCTGATCAGTAAGGCAAGGCACAGTCACATGTGCTACAAACCCAAGATTAGTTGTTAGGAAGACAATTTAGCCGTCAACTGAGCACAAGGGATGCATAGACAGCTGCGTAGTTAGGGTAGAAATAAAAAACAAGTGCAGCTGATTGGGAGGAAGGCCCTGGTCAATTTATTTTCAGGTTCGTTTAAATCCACAAGGCGAAGCAAGTCAGTATGATTATAAATCTAATCTAACGTAATATGACTTTTTCAATTTTGGGCAGTCCACATATCACACCGACTTTTTACTCTATTATTTTCAGATTGACTAGATGTGTTTCACCCAGTTCCGCTGACACAGATCCTCACTGACACTGATTAAGTATTTCTGAGTACCTTTATATCTCCGTCGTCACCACATTAACACTGCTTATTAAGGGCCTATTATATGCAGGTGCTACATAGGCACTGGGCGTATATCCTGCACAGAACGGACACGGTTGCTGCCCTCAGGGAGCCTGCAATCTAGTTAGTCTTAAGGGTCCCTGTGATGGCTAGTTTGACAGGTGAAAAAGGCAAGGTGATAAAGGAGCATATACCAGAGTTTGGGGGAAACGGGGGAGGGGGCTGTCAAGGAACTCTTCCTACTGAGGCCTCAAGGATAAGCGGGAGTTCATTTAATGAGGGGGTGAAAGAAGGGGAAGAAAGGGGACAGAGGAGGAATTCCAGGCAGTGCCCCTCCACATGGGAGGTGTTCTGTCTGGGTTCTGTCTGTCCCTCATACTCATTACATACAGAAAGGCTCCACTTCATGGATGGTCAGAGGTGCTTGCAACCTTCAATATGTCAAGACATCACATTTCTTATACTTCTACTGTTTTTATATCAGATCACATAATTCAAGAAATGAGATTCTTCCACCTGCCAACACAGGAGACACGGGTTCTAGCCCTGGGCTGGGAAGATCCCACATGCTGTGGAGCATCTAAGCCCGTGCGCCTCAACTACCGAGCCCGCGTGCCTAGAGCCTGTGCTCTGCAACGAGAAGCTACCACAATGAGAAGCCCCCGCTCGCCACAACTAGAGAAAGCCCGCGCAGCAACGAAGACCCAATGCAACCAAGATTAATTAATTTTTTTTAAAAAAAAGAAATGAGATTCTTAGTTCTATAACTCAGAACAAGACTTTAATAGACCCATCAAGAAAGCTTTACCAAGAAACATTCTGAATTGGGAGAATTCATTTCCTCCCTCCCAGAGGAGTATGAAGTGAAAATTTTACGTCTTAAGTAGTTTCACAAAGCTGAACCATACATAAAATGAGGCAATCACCGATAACACCTGTTTAAAACAAAACATCCACCAGAAAACCTGGCTTATCTCAACTGATGGACACAGTTCCCATTCATGACAGAACTAAGTTAAAATACAGAATCACTAAGCCAAAAGCTTCTCTCTTCCTGCTAAGTAAAAGAAACGCCTCAGAGAGGAGAAGTGGGCACCCCCATTAACACACCCCGGTCTTCACAGGTGTGCTTGTTTGTATGTTGAAAATAGAACAGTGAAGACATTGTTTTTAATACGGATTTTCCTAGTACCTTTCAAAAGCGTACTGTCACTGGACTTTCCCAAAACCACCAGTAACGTTCTATTTCGGCTTAGAATATTTTGTCATTATATTAGTGGAGATAAGGATAATCTTGTTATTACTGTTGACATCGTGTTCTGTTGTGTGTGTATGTGTTCTAAAATTGGTAAAACTGCTGTCAACACAAACCCAAATTTCACTTAAGAATCCTTAAGTCAACCATTGGTCACGAATCTTTTAAATTTTTGAATGATCTAGAAAAATAATGAAAGTTTTATGAATATATAAGCAGTTTGACTATTTAAAATTGAAATTATTATATATATGAATTTTCCAATAAAGCCGTGTAAAAACTGTCTCTCAGTCAAACAGGCTGACGGGAAGTAAGTCAAGCCTATCAACTGAAGAAATGAAGTTCAGAACTCTACAGTGCTTATTCATCCACTCCTTCAAAGGGGGCACTTAAAGTCACAGATTATTATAAAGGACTCCAATGCCTAAGTTAGTGAAATACTATGCACATTTATTTATATTGTATTTACCATTTGTGAAAACTGCCCAGTGAATAAAGTCAAAACCTTGCTTTCTGTTAGAGCACCTAGTATATTGTGAGTAATCAATGAGTACTAAGCACCAGTAACACTGATACATTTCCTAAGAACTAAAATCTGGCATGTGTATATCTCATTATTAAATCACTTGAAAGTTATTGTTAATTAAGCATCAAACTGTTAAATGGTCCAGGTATCACCAATACACACAATGTCCAAGGAAGTCCAGAGGAGGTTCCTACACTCCCAGATTTCTGATGTCCTTGAGAAAAATATGAAACAGAGAAAAGGAACATGTTTCTATTTATGTTCTCTTCACATGATTTTTGAACCACTACTAGGAGTGATTTTTGCTTACTGGAATCACACGCTATGTGTCCCCCAATGCTTAGAACACAATGGGCACAAAGCAGACATTCAAGTATTTGCCAAATGAATGAAAAAATAAAGCCTACCTAATCCTGCTTTGTTTTGGTGAACTTAAAAAGCAGCGGTTAAAACTGACTCTAAATGCTAATTTAGAGTAAAATTAGAAAAGCAGCAGGGATTTGTTCCATCGATTAACTACCACAAGTGTCCAGGACTACAAATGTGTATTTACCATAAGTCAGAAGCATTTCAGAGTATAATGCTGAGAAGGCTAGCTAGCATCATAATAATCAGTTGCATTCATCATCCTAGAATACCTTCACTGTATCATCGTTCTGCTTAAAAATTTCTAATTGTTCTCCACCATTTTTAGAATAAAGTCCAAATTCCTTAGCCTGGAACTGCAGGCCCCTATTTATTCAACAGCAATGTACTGACTTCCTTCTTTGAAGCAGGCAGGTACTAAGGATAAAAAGATGAACAACAAAGGGAGGCTTCCATTGAAGAGCTCACATCCCAGTGAAGAGGCCTCAGAAGCAGCTGCCAGAGATGCAGCCGATGGAAAGTCAAGGCAAGGCTCACGTTTCAGGCTACTCAACGCAGCCTCCGAAGACTGGCTGGTTCTCAGACGAAGAGTTAGAGCTGGTTTTCCATTTTACAAATACCACTGGCAGCCATAGAGAGAGTGAATCAGAGCCTCATGTCGCACTCTTTTTGCCAAACTGGCCCATTTTTGACCTTTAGAAACCCTAATTTCGCCGACCGCAACAGCTTCCAGTCACAGCCCAGCACACACCTCTCTGCTTCCCTGGGGCCTCGGGGGAGTCCACCCAAACCCCAGGAGACCCCCTGTCCGTTGATGTCCCTGCAGTAGCCTGACACTATGGTGTGCTCTACAGGCACTAAGGGCCTTCCTCACATTGTCAATGAAACCATCGGTCAGGGTTATAAAATCCTTGGTGACAAAGGCTGTAGCAGATTCCTCTGAATCTCCCATCATATCCAGCACAGTTCTTCTTCCACAATACGCCTTCACAAGGTACAGTGAATAACCGCTGCTTACCAGCTGGATTCTATTTTATCAAAGCAATATCAAAACAATAAGTGTGTTTAAGTCCCTAAGTAGATAGCATGGAACAAGGAACAGAGGTTTTAAAAGTCACAGTTTCTCAAATTTAAAAACAGAAGTAGTATTTCCAAAAAATAACCCTAAAATCCCTGCATGTTTTTTTCATATTATTTAACTACTTGTAATACATACAGAAATCAAAACCGCAGGCCTGGCAGCAAGAATACCAACCAGAAAACCGAGTCATAATCCATGATCAGAATCTTAGGCTGTAATAAGAAAGCAGGCAAACACAAGTCCATCTCTCTCTCTTACACACACACACACACACACACACACACACACACACACACACTTATTCACAACTGTTGCCTCTCCAGGTCAAAGCCTAAGAGATTAAAACAAGCCTGTCCGCTTGGAAACAGAGGCCAAATAGACCTACTTATTATTTAATATTTAAACAAAAGAGAAAACTCAAGAATGGCAAAACCATTATTAATGTATGTCCAAGAACACCTTCCTAACTGAAAGCTGGCAATCAAATTATGCACATCTCTGTATCTCCTGGGATTTACAGTTTTGCCACCAAAAATGTCCATTACAGTCAACTACATAGAAGTTGACTAATCTGCTGTCCTGATACAGACTTCTCCCTGTTGCCTACCTTTTGACGATTTCACTCTTTACTTCCATCAAACAGAGGTAAACCTGAAGAACATCTACCTATATTTTGTTTAATATGTCAAAGATATATTAACATAAAACCCAGTGTCCTAACAAACATAGTTATTTCATTAATTGTCAAAGTTTAATGAGGTCTTTACTTCAATTAAAGCGCTGTCCCTTTCACGTGTCATTTTTAAGAAACTGATTTGCTTTACAACATTTTGTTAAATGTTAACAAAATATATTTTAAGTACAACTTGTGGATTAGTCCACCATCTAGGTGAAATTTCTCAAATAATCATTTCTTCTGTTATAGCACTGAATGAAATGTAAGAGTCCTACAACCCTACAAGTTTAGAACTTCACTGTTTCTGTTTACTTCTTCAGTGATGTTATCAAGGAGATTCTCACGAACACAAATAAAGCACTTGAATATGATACGCAGAATACAACTTAACCCACTTGCACCAAGCACCGTCTTTGTAATGTCTCACTTAACGTTCTCAGCCTCAGTTACCTAAAATATCAAATACAACTGGAGGACATGACTTCCAAAGTCCCTTCCAGTCTCAAACATCCACCAAATTCTAATTTCCTCTGAAATAAATAAGTCACGTTGCATAAATTGGAGCAGTTCCCTCTGAGCCAGGGACCCTGGGCTGCTGCAGGTCAGTCCCTGCCCCTGAGCAGAGCCTCCCTAGGATGCCTGAGCCATTCCTAAGATCCCTTCATGAAAGTCTTCACGGAATAAAACACTACTGAGAAACAGTCAGTGGCCAATTAATCTGAAATCTAAAATACCAAGAAGCGAAAGTTTTTATTTGCTTAGAATGACATTTCAAATACACAGCTGACCTCACAAAAAAAACTAAGTTAATGCTACTGGGTTTGTTACTGTTTCTGAATTATTTAAAGATGATGTGATGCTCTAAGATTCCAATTTATAATTATTTACCTCAAGGTACAAGGGAACTATCATGTGTTTAAAGTTAATGGGAAAAACCATATAAAATAGATGACATTCTCAGTTTCATAACTTATCCCCTTTTAACCTTTCCCATATAGATATTTCTCTTACATTAAAAAAATCAATCATTTTATGAATGCATATCAGAGCATCATTTCATGAAGTACTTTATACAGTTTGTCCTATTATGAATCAACATTGAAAAATGTGTGGGCTATAAGCCCATTACTAATTCACACATTTGTAAATGACTATATGAATGTAACTTATTTAATAAGCCTGAGAATTTGTTGTTTCAAAGAAAAACTCGTATGTCCTCTTATAGAAAATACTCCCTGTGGCTTCCGTGAATCTGTAAATCAATAAGCAAAAGGCACACACCATTGGACTATCTTCCTAAAAGATTATTATGATTATCAAATATTATTACAAAGTCATAATTATCAGTAAAAAAATGCTGTAGCCAAAGGGAGAAAATATGGTGCGTAACAACAAAAATTATGAATTCTAGCCCTGACTCTGTGACCATCCAGCAAATGCAAGCTTAGGAAATCCACTCAATGTCCTCCCTTTACCGTCTGTCCAGTGAAGAAAAGCCTGCCTATTCCTCAAGCAAACCCTTAAAAGGAAAAGAAAGCTCATGCAAACCTCTTCTGCCATATTTTCATCTAGCTATACAGTTAAAACAACAGATTTCAGTGTATACACTGAACAAATTACTTTAGAATAAGTAACAAAATGTTAGCAATGTAAATACTGATTCTAAATTATGACACAACTGTATTATTAATTTTCTCTCTGTAATAGAAAGGCTTTTAAATACTAGTTTTAACTGCATGCTTAATTTTCACCTGAAAATCCAAAAGAAAAAAGAAAAAAGATCTTCATGTTTCCTTGTTGCCATGATTTTTAGGGTTTCCAAATTCTGTTTATATGTCCTCTTCCAGCAAAATGAGTATCAATATGCTTTACTGACATCTTACACTTACAGTTTTGTAACTTTTTGAAATTATTTATTTATTTTTGGCTGCCTTGCGTCTTCGTTGCTACACTCAGGCTTTCTCTATTTGCAGTACGCGGGCTTCTCGTCGTGGTGGCTTCTCCTGTTGCATAGTACGGGCTCTAGGCACGCAGGCTTCAGTAGTTGTGGCACATGGGCTCAGTAGTTGTGGCTTGTGGGCTCTAGAGCGCAGGCTCAGTAGTTGTGGCTCACGGGCTTAGTTGCTCCTAAGCAACCCGTGTCGCCTGCACTGGCAGGCGGATTCTTAACCACTGTGCCACCGGGGAAGCCCTGTAATTTTTAAAAAGTTCCCACAGGCACCTACCTTCTCAAGACATCACAGTGGAGTGAAAGGGGAAATAATTTCCAGGTTACAGGTGAGAAAACTCCAAAGAGGCAAGTTATATGACTTATCCAAGATTATACAAGGAGAAAATAATAGAATTCAGATTTCCTGACTCCTATAAATCAGCACTAAGTTCAGCCTATTGTGTGTCTCTTCACACACACTCTCCCACACACACACACACACACACACACACACACACACAGCCCTGAGTAACTGTGGCTTCTTCCTGGAAATCGAAAGACTGCAGAAATCTGCATACAAACAAAATTTTCTCAAGCTCTGTAAAGCCACAGTTCACAGCTAGGGTTTCATGGGCTGGAATGCAATCCTCAAGACTACAGAAAAATTGTGTTTAGCTCAAAACCCAACCACATCCTGGAAAGTTCTGAGCCAGCCTCGAGTCCCCAAATCCCTTGCTTTTCCTAAATGAGCACTTCTGCCATTATAGGAGTCTTCCTTACGCATCCTGCTTTACCAAGGATAATCCTTCTGGCCAGGATAATCCTTTTTAAAAACAGTATTTATAATACCCCTTTACTGTTCAAGAACCTTTATAAAATTCCCTGTCACTTAACTGTTAGACAAAATTTAAATTCACCTTAAGTATTCAAGGCTTGCTAGGCAAATGAATAAAGCAAACATAAAGAGGCCCATCCTGAAGAGTATCTATTTCCATTTTGAAAAATCATGTATTTCACACTTAAAAAATATTTGACATAAAGAAAAAGATCATTTTTTACTATAATCCATTTTGATCTAAAAACTACATAAGGATACACTTCCAAATAATGTTTTCATTTAACAAATCGCAATAGAATGCATAAAACACAAGGTCCTATATTAGATTGGGTGACCAAAAAAATGCAAAAATTAACTTATTTCCTTCTCTCAAAGAGCTTAAAATATAGCAGGTAAGAATAATGACGAACTATGAAATTGCAACAAATTATGATACTGACCATATTCCATATCAAACGATATTCCCAATTTTCTAAGTTTTTTTAATGTAAAAAAAGGAGGGGTTAGGTATCAAATGATATCAAATGCTTTTCTGCTCTAGTAAGCTTATCATACAAGTTTTCTTACTGAACCAAACAAGGTAATGAATCATATAACTAGACCTTTTCTATTAAACCACCTTTATATGCTCAGATAAACCCTCCTTGATTAATGAATGACTGACTCTTCAACTGTTCTGTTAGTCTTAATTTTATTACAGAGTATACACCAATATTCAGAAGTGTTTTCCAAACTCTGTTCTTTAAAATGCCAGATTCCCTTAAGTTGTTATTGGTATTCCACAACCAAAACAGAGAGACAGAGAGAGATCCATCATCAAAGGTATCTGCAAAATACTGGGCTAAACAAATACTGGGCTAGACTTCTCGGGGACCCTAATATGCTAAAAAGTGCACTGTGACTCTCAAAAATGGTACCCTATACAGATTTTTCCAAAACTGTCTAGCCACAAAATTCTTCCACAGAACTTCCATTAATCTCTTGGAGAACTCTGGTAATCTGTTAAACATAGCTTGGTTGATATTTTATTTCAATGTTTGGTCCAATTTTTGGTATTAAGAATATACTAACTCAAGAGCATGAATCAGAAGATTCCCATTCATTTAATTTTATGAAGTGAAAATATAAAAACTGGGCTTAGAAGTCTGTTGTGAAGGCAGCTCATATAACTTCAATTCTTCATAGTTACTGGTCTGCTAATGATTACAGCGAGTGAATTTTTTTAAAACTGTCCTTTATTGTCTTCAGTGCTTTTCTTTTTTTCATTCAATTCTACTTTGGAATTCTTATTCTTAACCTTCTGTGTTTTCTGTTGTGTATTCCTTATAAATCTTGGTCTACCTTTTTATTTTTAACCTTTCTATGTTTCTTTGTTCTAAGTATCTTTTGAAAGCAGGACACAGTTGAGGATTATTTTTTAGGTTGAGTCCGTCTTTTAAAACAGAAATTTAATACATTTAACACATTAAACACATTTAATGTAAATTGTTTCAGTGGTATTTGTCTTTTAGAGTCTTGTTTTTTGTTTCCTTCCTGTTTGGTTGGTTTTTTTCATCTCCTGCTGTATGAACCATGTTTGCTTGCTTTAATCCTGTCCAGCTACTTAGAAAACATATATCCCCTCCTATTTTAAATTCTACTAATGGTGACTTCCAAGTTTGTTTAAGTCCTCCATTAACCAGTTTTTGGCTGATTATCAAGGGAAAAGTAAAATCCATCTTATGATACACAATCCGATCCAGGTTAGCCAAGGACTGATCATGCCATTCCTTTTCCCCTAAGGCTCCATCTCCAGAGATTATATGTTTTATAGCCATAGTCTATCTAAGTTATCCCTGGCATTTTGTACTATTTCCAACCTTGAATAACACCTGCTTAGTCCTGCTTTTACATCTAATCTGCTCCAGTGCTCATTCCCAATGCTTTCGTACAAAGATGGCCCCTTCCCAAACTCTTAGTTTTGACTTTTCTCCTATAGTACATCTTTTTTTTCTAAAGGTCACACATGCAACACATTTTCTCTACCCCTTGAAAATCTGAAACTGTCACTCCCTTTTAATCACACGTGAACAATAATTTGGCTATGTATACACTGTTTTAGCCACAACACCATGCTTTGTTCTCTGCAGTAACTGGTCCGTTACTTCCAGTATTTTGTGATACTAAAGAGAACACGTTAATCCCTTCCAGTTTCTTGGATGAAGATCCAAGTTCCAGTGACTTACTCTTATCAATTATTGGTTAATGTATTTACTTCTACTTAATGTACTACCTGCTTGGAATAAATCAAGCTAGCAATCTGAATCACCACCATAAAGGGCGTGATTAGAAAATTATTTTATCTGCTTCTTTCCTTTCCACACAAAATACATCTTTTGCTCGATGATGATCAATGAGCAATTCTGCTTATTTGCTTGCTCAGGTTTCCTTTAACAGCAAGTCCCTTGATTATTTAAATCAATAATTATGCATTTTCATCTGGCACATAGCCTGCCTCTTACATACTGATGATTTATGAACAAATAGCTCCAGAATCTCATTTCCAACCCTACTGGCTGGATCTCTCTGCCTGATTAGCCAAACCAGAAACGTCTAAAATCTTGACCACTTCAAATCCATTCTACTCTGTATTCCCTCCTCAGTGAATGGCGCTGCCACTCAGTCATATAGTTCCTAGGCCATCACAGACCCTTTGACTCCCTCACCTGCACGAGTCCCCAACTCCCATTAATTCTACCTCCCAAACCTCTCTCTGCTTCTCCCGGACTCTCATGATCCTTGCAGCTATTATTATAACCAATTAATTGTTCTTCCTGACTTTGGTAATGTAATTCCTACTCTCCACACCCACCATAATGATCAATCTCAAACGAAAACCTCCATATGTCACACTCCTGCCTAAAACCCTTTAAGGAATGAAACTTTTCTTAGCCTTGCTGGCTTGCATATAAATCCTATACTCTGGCCTTAATGAACCATTGACACTTCTTCCAAATGCCAGGCTCTTTCACGCCTGTGTGCCTCTGACACAGTGTGCCATCCTAGCTGAAACACCCTTCCCATCTAGCCTGCCTGCCTGGCCAACCTTGCTTCATACTCAGGTGAACCTTTATAAAATACCCCTTTAAGTAATTTGTCCCAGGGCATTTTAGTGACTCCATTATCTGTGCATTTGAGGTCCAATACCTCACTAGGTCCAATAACAACACAAGCAATTACTATTTAAGGGCAGAATCTGTCTCTTCCTTTTTTTTTTTTTTTTTACCTCCAGTACATATGAAAGTCCAATAAACACTTGTTAAATAATCAAATTTAGAAAACAAGAATTTATAAAGAACACAGGTCTAACAATCAGGACCTAACTAGTTCAAATTCACATGAGCATCTACTGACACTTTTGAACGATTAAGGACAAGTTATTGCTCTCCTCTGAAGGAAAGCTCACGATGAGCACACAGTCTGCGGTGACACAGCAAGGCCCCAAATCCTTCTTCCTGAGTGGCAAATACGGGGAGTTTTCTACCAGAAACAAGTGCCTGGAAGAATGAAGTATTACTACTTCTCAAAAGGGTTAAAGTTCAATACAAATAAAAGATGGTATTATTTCTTCTGTTTATCGTTACAGAAGAATTTCCCTATGAGGATAAAAAAAACAAGTGATCCTTACTCACCCCTTTCAAAGAAATTTGTCCAAAAAAGCTTTTGACACTTTCCATTTGTTTCGGTTAACTGTGGGCACAGGATGCTGTTACAAACACAATAAATGTCCCTTATCATTCTGCCATGTCATTCAGTTACCCACACAGCAACAACGAAGGCCTGGCAAAAGCGCGTGATCACTAGGCCAACCATTCAGCTGTAACACCAGAAAAAAGCATGGTAGCCGAACTATAACCATCCACGGCAAAAGACTGACATACGTAAAGAGCTAAGATAAATAGCTTGGACCCATCTTCCAAATCTGATTATAAAAAGCATTCCTTGTACTAAATAATTCATAGTAGTGAATTCTATCATAACAAAGCTGATAAGACCCCCATGGAATACAAGCCAGTACTTGGGAACACTTTAACGAGTATGAATTATGTATTGTAAGGTCATTTGTTTTAACAGCCTTTTGTCTGTAACAAGCACTCACTAACTGAAAAATCATCACTAAAAAACACTTATTTAAATAAAGGAAAAATTTAATAGACTTTTCTGAATTAACACAGATTTTATCTTTATTTTAAAAAAGCTTATAAACTGCTGTTTCTTCATTTGTTTAGCACATGTGCTCTACCACAGTCACTGCTCTATATTCTGATTATTCCTGAACTTCCAAAACCCTCATTTCTTTCCAGGCTAGTTTACAGTAAACTATGAAGTGGTTTTAAAAGATGTCCTATCACTTCCTTCCTTTGATGCTCCTAAACCCCAGGCAAGGAAAGGAGCCCTTCAGCCCAGTGGTAAAGGCAGGACTCCCTGCCAGGGAACTTCTCCACTGACCCACACCCAGGGCCCCACGACATTCTCACGACCTGAGTCAGTCATAACAACAGAGTCTATCTAAGGGACAATTAGGTTAGTAGGACACAATCAGTGTCTAGCAAAACAAACTGAATGTGTTACTCTCCTTCTATGAAAACTCCTGCCTTGCCCCCTCCTGCCCACCCTCGCCCCTCAAAAACAGAAAGAAGAAGAATTAGACCTCTTGGGTGCTTGACCTCCGTTTTACTGTGCACAGACTTCCAATGCAATGAAAATTAACAGAAAATTAAGAAAGGAGAAAAAGCAAGCAGGAAAAGCCACTGACTCACAGTCACACAAAACTCTCCTAGCTTTTAATAAAAAGATTTCTCAACAAACTTAAGTAAATCATGGCTATACTTTATGTTTTAAAATTTACCTTCTGAGGAACTAAATTCAATCGCTGTTACATTCTCCTTCACACCACAGAACCACACACGTCTTTAAACGGATTCTGTGAAGCTGACCAAGGCGGCTGTGGGGCAGACTTTCTCAGCCAACACCGCCCACCATGTCACTGCTGCTGCACCGCCATGCAGTCCTCTCCTGCTCTTCTGAACACACACTACAAATCATGCCTAACTTTTACATTCACTAGAAACAAATGTACTTTCTCTGGCACACTCATCATGTGAAACTATGATTTTATGAAGATACTACCCAAAGAACAAGGATGACTGTTTTAAATTAGTAGTGGCAATAATAAACACGGTATGCTGAGGAAGCTACCTAGGACTGTACGTGAGACTTTAAACATAAAGGACTCATAGAAAAAACCTGAAAATCTAATTAATAGTGATTACAGCCTTACGCTCAAAATGGAATTATATAATTGACATCTACTTCAGTTTTGTTTTCAGAAACCTTCTGACTCTGCAGAAGTCCATTCCTCTGACTAAAGAACTGATAAAATCTTAGAAAAATGGCAAACAGTAAGAGGCTTTAAAAGCACAGATTTATTAAGGATGGAAACAGCCTTATTTGGGTCTTCACAAGAAATACCTTACATGTCATACTTACAGCTGAAGTCAGGCAGCAACACAGCAGCTAACTTTTAATTTCTCCCAGGATTCACTGAGTATTTACTTACCTTTTAGTGAACCTGCCCTTTTACGTGAGGAAGGCTGGACAGGCCCTGACACACCTTCCCCAGACATGCTCACCTGCTTCCACCTTCCACGCTGATGACCCCAGAGCTGCTCCCCAGCCGGACTGCTCTGCGGTGTTCAAGCCACATGCAACCACCAGCTACCTACTAGACAGGTCATGCGGGCCTCCCACAGGCATCCAAGGTCCACGAGAGTGAGGCCTTCCCCACCCCCGCCCCACCAAGAAGTCATGTTTGTTCTTAACTTGGGTAGTTCTGGCGAATGCACATTGAATGAGAACGGAGGAAGCTGTTCTGTACTCTCGGCGTAAACAGCAGGGCTCTGAACTCTACACTGATCTGGTTAATATTTCTTCTCCTTTGCTCTTCAGCACTAGGCACTATGGTAACTTTATCTAAAACTGAGGCAAAACCTGTATTTCCTTGTATCTTAGAGTATTTCAACTTTCCCTTCCCAAGCCAAGTGGAGGGATCTGCGCCCTTCTGACAGTCACTGACTGGAAGGTGCTCCGCGTGGGAGGCCTTCTTGGCACTGCAGTGACAAGGGCAGACCAGAGGTAAGTGTATTTTGCACAGAGCTCTGAGAAGACCTCCAAAACCATACGAGACAAGGTTTGCCCTCCTGACCCCCATGATCATACTCCTTCTGCTTATGAAGGAGGACAGAGACAGTCACAACTGCAAAAGAATTAGAAAACGTAACAGAGAGATGAATCAACTCTTCACGCGTAGTCAAAGACATCTAAACCCCTGCCTTCAATGAGGCAGCAAACACCAGGACACAAATAAAACATCCTAAGAATCTGCAAGAAAGTGAAGTCTCTCATGTCTTTATTTCATCCCATTTCAATAAACAGCCACAGCTACTCAAAGGTGGGGGACAGGGGTAGGGAGAAAAACATGCTGGAACTGGAGATAAAGGACAATATCACCTACCCAGACCCTCTGCCGTGACTGTGGCCCATGCCAGACACCCATCCGCTTGCTTTCTTATCTTCTCCAAAACTCATTCAGCCACTTTTTGACCACAGCTAACGTGTCTACCAGTGGCTGGGAATACAAAAAGCACTGAGGCAATTCCAACCCATCAGGTTATTCGTAGGGGAGACAAAGAAACAGACTTTACAATATCAGGAAACAAGTATTCCACCAGACGCCGTGGCAGGGACTGCCAGGACAAGAGCTGACGGGAAGGATGCCCAGGCAGCCTGGCAGCCAGGCCAGCCCTGCAGAGAAAACACCGAGGTGCATCTGAAGGAACTGTGAGAGCTGGCCGGGCAGAGGACGGGGACGTCCCGACTGACGCAGGGAGAGCGGGGCCACCACAAGCAGGGCAGGAAGACAGGAGCTAAGGACGCAGCAGAGCAAGCACCAACGCCCAAACCGCAGTTAGGAGACTAAGGGATTGGAAATTATTCAAGACAATAGTTGAAGGATTTTAAACAAGGGAAAAACCTACCTAGAAACAGGTAGAAGGTGTTGGGGGTCTTTCCTTAAAAAATGAATCAACGAGTAGATAGACAAACAAATAAATTTAACTTAATCCTAAATTTTAAAAGGGGGAAAAAGTTAGAGGACGCTAAAGGGGGAATCTATTTTTTTAACAAAAAGAAAGAAAGAAATAGCACTTCTTCTTGGTAATCTTACTTTTTCTTGGTAATTTTAAAGTATAGTATAGGATCGCTTAAGTCTGGATTTTCAAATATAAACTAAATTTCTTCATACATCTCATAAACCAAACTCAACTTAATACATTTTTTTAACAAATATATCTGAGGTCCCCTTTATAATAACCTTGATTCTATTTTGATGCTAGTTCCTGACCTGCCATTAACTAAGAACCAAATAAAGAAGTATCAAAGCACTATAGCTTTTACCCCTATTAAAAACAAAACTTGAAACCATAAAGGTACAAGTAACTCTTTATAATCACATCACAGGAGAGGAAAGGGTCGATCTTCTGAGCACAGTGTTCAAGACCTTTGATAAGGTGGTACCTTCCCAGGTTAACTGCCTATGTGTCTCTTCTTGAGTTCATGAATATACAATGTATTTCTGGTCCATTTGGCTTGGCCTTTAAATGTTTTTTAAAATAATTATTGACATTTTGATTGTTCTTTTAAACTTCTAGCAATTAAAAATATGAAAAGATACTAAATAAAACGTATCTGAAGTGAAACAACTTTTTACTATGTCAGAATTTGATGAACACAAATCAAATGATAATTTTCCATCAATTCAAAAGTAGTAATTATTCCTAAGAAGGGAATAACTTAGTTCAACATTTTCTCCATGAGGGGATTATCAGAACATCATAATGGAATTCATTTGGCAAATATATACAGTAAGCACCTTCTATGGGCAGAGAGAGGTTCCTTCCCCTTTACAGAAAAGCCAAACCACTTACCTTGAACTAGGAATGGGCTAGCCTCTAAGGAAGGGAAACAGAAGGATACTTGGTGAACACCTTAGTAATAAGTCAGGTTCAAATCAATGTCATCTGACTCCTGGTCCTGTTTCAATGTATGTCCTAATTAGAGGAGCTCAGTTCTTACTTTGTTCCTTGTTGCCCAAGCCTCTAATTTATACATAATCACCCAACTGGTCTCTGTCCTGACCCCACACCCCTCTCCATCCCCACCAACTTCGTGTCTGGCATATACTCCCGTTTTTTTCCCAGTCCTGGTTCCCATCTCACCCCACTCTGAGATCTTTCAAAAATTCAGAGTTCAGACACCGAGCCCAGGTGAGACATTTACCCATTTCACTGAGTAAACCTCCCTCAGACCAGGCCCTGTGGGCCCCTGTGTCTGCCATTCACCCTATACTTCCCTGAAATCAATTGCTCAACTGTCCTGGACGTTCTCTCACTACTCGTATCTACCCAGACCTTCTGCCCCATACAGGCTCTGGGATGCAGTCATCTGCCATTCCCTGAATGGCCAGTTCTGACAAGAATGGTCCCAGACCCTGCAGGAAACACAAATATGTACAGGACATGATTCACACCTTCCAGAAGCATATATTCCAGGGAGGAAGCTAAGACAAGTACAACTACAGGGAGAGTCGATAAGCACTAAAGGCCTAAAGAAGCAGAAGGAAGATTTCTTTGTACTTTTTGTATAACATTTGAGCAGAGTCTTAAAGGGTAAAGATGATTTTTAATCACCGAGATTGAACAGCTGAAGTATAAAAAAAATGGAAATTAA
Organism: Phocoena phocoena; assembly: GCF_963924675.1. NCBI lineage: Eukaryota > Metazoa > Chordata > Mammalia > Artiodactyla > Phocoenidae > Phocoena > Phocoena phocoena. The sequence continues at coordinate 182,773,462 of NC_089219.1, read as the reverse complement.
AAGCAGCTAGAAAAGCATAAAGATAAAGCAGAGGCCAGAAAGGGTACAAAATTTATCAAAAAATGGTAAGTTGTCAGATGGGACCAACATCTGGGGGAGAATAAAGAAGTGAATCTGGAAAGGCAGGTCAGGGTTGAGGCTGAAGACAGAGGTCCCGATATAGAGCTGTTAAAGACGGGTGAGCCAGGAGTGATCATACAGATAGTTCTGCTCACGCCTGTCTCCCATCTTCTGCAATTAATCAAAACTGAGTTTTAAAAGCATAAAGACAGATCTCTGCTTAGATTATTTGTCTACTCACTGTGAGCTACTTAACAATACCCCCAAATTTCTTTCTTCAACCTGTGAATTGGTGGGACCCAGTAGGAAAGTGGGGAGAACAATGAAGGAACAAATGGGAAAAGGAGGATCATAAAGGGGAGAGACACAGACTCACCCTTACAGCTGCCGCAGCTCTCCAGAGAGCAAACGGCCTGCCTCTCTGCTTGCAGGCAAGCATGCCTTCCAAATTCAGAGAAAGCTGGCCTTGATTTGAAACTAAGCTTTTAACATCAAATGCTGTGCAGCCAACTGGATCACCTTTCCAGGGCTCTCAAGGTGCGTACGCAAATAGCCAACCAACTTCACAATGAAGAAAAATGGATGTTCATTTGGGTCTTACTCTGGAAACACTGCCATTCAGAGGCTGACAACCCATCTCGTGAACAAAAAAGGCCTAGGAACTGTAGCGTGCCCTGCAGGGACCACAGCCCGGGAGACAGGGTGTCCTGGCAACCTGAGCACATCGTTGCAGCCCAGGCTCCTTTTTATTAACTGAACCATTAATCACACCCCATGATCTCTCTCCTAAGCCAGACACTCAACTCTTAAACTGAGTTCTGTGGATATTAATTTAACTCACCCTAAGACCCTGTGCTTGGCCTCTGAAAATATACAAAAACGAACCTGGACTCAATCCAGGACTTCAAAACCTTCTTTGTCAAGCTGTCTCTTCTTACATTATTTATGATCTACATATGTATATGTGTATAAATATATATTTCTTTAAGGTGGGTGTAGAAATGGTGATAAACAAAAAAGGCCTGAATTTATTGATACACTCCAAATTAATTAAAGAAAAAGGTAAACAAAAAATCACTGATAGAAAGTAGTTTTAAAATGGCCACGGAGGCTTGCTTAAGTAAAGAACATAACTTACATGTTAAGGCCTGTATCTGGGACAAGGAGGGCAGCTAGAAAGGACTCGAGAACCAGCTCCTTGTTATCGATGGAAAAAGGAACAGGTTAGTCATCACGCCGTCATCACGCTGTTCCCAAACACTTTCCAGCTCGGCCAGATAAGCAGGACAGGAGAGCCTGGCAAAGTCAAACCCAGGAGCAAGAGAGGGAACTGCAGGTAGAGCTCGGGCCTTGGGGCCTGGAGGCAAAATCTCTGCTGCCAGGCTAAGGGCTTTGCCCTTAAGCAAAATGCAAACCATCTCGACGTAAGGGAAGTGGTAAGCCTTCACACCCAGCTGAGAAAAATACCCTAAAAATGCCAAAAATGGTGAGAATAGCACACAGCACAAGCAGTACACTCAAGAGGGACCGTTGGGTTGGGACAGAACTAAAATTAACACTTAGATGTACTATTTTCTCTCACTAGTTTGAAGTGGAATTTTCTATTATTACTCAATTCTTATTTACAGTTATATGTATTTACCTAATTTATTTTAATTGATTTATAATACTGATTTCAGTAATACCTGGCCACCAGTTGAGCTGAGACATTGGCTACATATGCTAGAAGGGTCTGATTACTAAGTGTGAACTACTCCAAGGGCCACACAGCCTCAGTGAGAAATGATGGTAGCAGCAGGGATGGACTTCCATCATAAATAATTTTTTAAATGAAAAAAATTTTTTAAAGGCCATGTGGCATTTCTTACTGTTGCCTGAGGAACACCTCCATTAAAATCGCTTGCACTACGTCAGAGAACAGTAGCTTTCCAATCTGTGTATAACAACCATCTGGGGTATTTGCTTTTAAACGCCAGGGCTTGTACTTATCAAATCAGTGTTTCTGACACAGGCATTGTGAGGACCATAGTTTGAGAAACACAGTAATAGGACAAATGCTTTGAATACAGCCTACCACGGTGATGGCAAGAAGGTCACTATGTATTCTTGAACAGCTATACAAGTTTTCTAAAAATTATTTTCAATGTACAGATAGATATAACTATTTCAAGGAATCATAAGACAAATCCTTTAGGATTGATTTGATTAATCTCTAATAACTGCTTTGTAAGATAGGATTTTCACTGAAACAGGGAACACATATAATAAACAAATGAGAACCAACTTAAGAGAGAGGCATGGCTACAGAGAAAAAGGAAACAGACCATCATGATCTCTGAATCATGGCAAAAGAAGAAATTAAAGGGAGAAACTGGTCAGTGGGGCTAACAAACGTTTCAGTCATACATACTGTGCAAGAAGCAACAAGGACACGTAAGTTATTGTCAATACAGCAAAGTGACAAACAAACAATGAAGCCTGGCCCTCATGAATCAAGGTATCTAATATAATGAAATGTGTTATTTATGAAATACTGACCAAACAACCCTGTGATAACCCAGGAGCTTTCTGGCATTTACTATCTATCAACCACCTCTAACTAAGGACTGCTTCCTAGAACTGGCCTCCATAACGGGAATTTCTTCTTCTTTGATCCTATTTCATAGTCAGGATATAGCAACATACCCTAACGTTCCTCGTTCTAGAGGCAACAGAAATACTTCCCCACTACACAGCTGGGCTCTCGAATATTTGCTGACTTGAATCAAGGCCCTGATATGGGCAATCAGAGGTGCAATGTCACTCTATCCTCAAGTCTTTTTTTGAGCACGTACTGTGAATGCAACAAGACTGCTAACTCAAGCAAGTGAAAACAAAACACCATGCCTACTACCAAGAGCATGACAAAGGTAACAACACACAAGGCAATATGCACTATTAAGGAATCTAGTGGAATGTGGATTAGCAAATTCACATCCTTGAGTTTCAGTTTATTCTCACATTAAAAGAAAAGGCCAATTTAGACAATTTATAGTTTCCTTCCAGTTCTGAAAGTATTTGATTTAGTGAATTATGGACTTAAGGTCTCCTAAGGGAAACTACAAAATAATGGTGAATGGAAAATTTGATTTTGGAACAGCTCTTCTATGGTAGCATAAAATACAAACTGCAGATGACATATGTACAGGATAACCTGGGTACCTTTATCTCTCAGGTACAATCTCTGTACAACCTTAAAATATTCTGTTCAGAACAGAAAGACCAGAAATCTTAAAAATCTTTTGTGTGGTGAAGAATCTGGGAGGGAAAAAAAAGTACAGATTTTGCTTGTTAAATTTTAAGTGTAAGTGAATAGAAGTAAAGATGAGGTCATCAGGTGACCCTAATCCAGTAAGACTGGTGCGCTTTTAAGAAGAGGAGGAGACACATGAAGAAGGCCACATGACACAGGCAGAGACTGGAGTGGCGCACCTATCAGCCAAGGAGCGTCCAGGACGGCTGCCAACACAGAGGCTGAGAGAAGGGCATGGGGCATGTTCTCCCAGGAGCCTGCACGGAGAGCACAGCCCTGTGGGCAATTTGATTTCTGACTTCTGACCTTCAGAACTGTGAGCGTAAACACCTGTTGTTTTAAGCCACCCAGTTTGTGGTAATTTGTTGGGGCAGCCCTGGGAAACTAATACAGGAGGTGTTAAGTACCGAACCCAGAGCATCCATCACCTGCACCGCAGCAGTCAAGGGCCCCCAGAATAGCAGCGCCATCGTGAGCAGTGGCTGTGTAGTCCCAGGCTGGTGGCTTTCTGATCACGAAAGAGGCAGCAGCTCCCTTGGTGGCCCACTATTGGGAAACCTTGCTAGAAGCTCAGACTCCCTCCCAGCCACCAAATACTATTAAACATGGTGTAATAAATTCCTTCCTACTTAAAAGAGAGAGGGAGAGAACGATGAGAATGATTAGAAGAGCAGTGGGAGAAGCGCCTAATAAAATACAATTCTTCATCAACAGCTGATACTTTGAACACTCTAGGTCACAAAATGACAAAGTGAAGTTGAAAACAATATGCCATTCAACAACCAAAATATTTATCAAATGTAGAAACTTCATTAAAACTTTATTTTAGGTGTATATTAAAAATGTTTTTAAAATGCCACTTTTCACTGAATACCTCACCTGCTACTATGCTATTCTAAATGTGTCTAAATACCAAAGACTGTTAAACACACACACACACACACACACACACACAAAAGAAGTGAATTTGTAGTTACCATAAAAAATTGAGAATAAACATCAAGTTATTCCTATAAAATCAATCCATCAATAAACATTCTTCTTGTATAATGTCTTTCAATTTACCTGTACTTGTTAAATAACAAACCATGCTTAGAAGTAAACTATTTGAAATAAGGACAAGCTATTTGCCTGAAATAAATTACCTATTGTCCAGTTCTGGGTATCTTTATGACAGTATGCAAACATATCCCATTATTTTACTATAGGGTTCAACAGATATAAAAGGCAATGGAAGACTGGCAACTCCTTACATTTTAGAGGTATAACAATTTTTCATAAACATGTCTAACTGTTCCATTTTTCCAATCATAATACATAGAGGATATGTGGCTTTGCTATGGTTACGACCACAAAAAAATTAGAGTAATTTGCCAGTTAAGTAGGAGAATATGAGAAAAATATCTTAACAATAAAAAAAACAGAATTGGAAGCACACTAGAAAGAATATTTTAATTTTTTCCATTTTTGAATCAGTATTTAAGTATCTTTCTGCAACTCTCACTTTTTTTGTTGTCCAAACTATAACCCCCAAGGCTCTTGTGGCTTTTTCTACCTGAGGAACTAAGGATTACTGCCCTCTCCCCACAAAGTTTAGTAAAAACATTAACTCGTGCTGGGAACAATTAAATTATAAATATGGAAATCACAGGGCAAAACGGAAGAATAATTAAGGCAGAGAAAGTAGAAATGGCAGCAGAGCTGGGTAGGAGCGAGCCTCTTCAGGTAAAGCTGGGCAGCAGGGCCTGCCATCAGAAGAAACTGATAAGACGTGTTGAAGACCTGTTTTTCCCACCACAAAACGTCCTAAGAATAGAGAAAGAGGTGAAATGAAACTAACACTCACTGAGCCTACTACCCTCCTTCTACAAAGATGTTGTCATTTACTCCTCAAAGCAATGTGACCTGAGCTGAGAAAACTACGGTCTGAACAAATCAAGTAACTCAAGCAAGGTCAGAGAGCCGGAGAGAAGCCTGGGCCTTAGTCTTTTTCACATCATGGTAAACAGAGAAAATGATACTTGTGCAGCAAGGTCACACAAAGAGAAGAGGCTGGTAGCAGCTGCTGGCAACTAGCCCGGAAGCTCTGAAGCCCCAGGCCCCGCCCCGAGGGGTCAATATTTCGGCCCACCCAGAAACCACTCCTGGCTAGGACTGGGAAATCCTTCTGTGTAAGCTCAAAACTGTTGCCTTTTCCATTCCATTCAACTGCTTCTCAGCAGCTGCAACCAGGTCAGCCACAGCTAACTCTACTGAAAGCAAAGAGTCAGGTACCCCGCAAGTACTCCCAGGCCACAAACGCCCGTGACTATAGCCTCTCCTTACAAATGCAGGCCCTTTTTAGAATTTTTTTTTTTTTACTGGGAAAAAAGTCTTTTATAAAAGACTTATCAATAAATAAATAAAAATCTTAATAAAATGATTAAATTAGAATGCCAAAATAAAGAAAAAAAGGCTTAGTCAATTTTTCTAACAAGAAAAAGAAATCTGTGCACCCTCTTGCTCATGCCAGAAATTCTCTCTAACAGCAGAAAAAGCAGTCACTCCAGTCGACTTAGAACAAAAACTACTAGTTAAAGAAACACAGCAAAGCACATTCCTTCTAGGGCTATCAGTCAATCAAGCAAAGAAAAATGTCTGACATCAGAGTCCATCTTGGCTTAGCAACAAGAAGGAAGCAGAGAGAGGGCAAATCCATTGAACATCACAGGATGGGTGTGGGATCCCCCCCCACCCCGAGGCAAAGAATGACAGAAATCCCTGAACAGGTGAATAAATCTGAAAGAGGCTGATATATTTATGAGGCCCCTGAGACTAAACACAAAATCTGGCAATGAATAACTGGGCGTTATTCTGAGAGGACTGGGGAAGATCAAGAGAACGTCATAAGGGATCAAAGGACCAGAAAAGGCGAACACAGTGCTGTGGAAAATCTCTGTCAGCCCAAACATCCATCCTAGAATCAGGTTTAGACCCTTGGTATTACCTTCTAGGGCAGAACTGGGCCTCCAGCCTGACTGTATAAACAAAGTTTTACTGGAACACAGCCACACCCACCTGTTCAGGTATGTCCACGGCTACAGTGGCAGTAGCTGTCACAAAGACCATAGGGCTCACAAGGCCAGAAATATTTACTCTTTCATCCTTTAGAGACAAAGTCTGAGAACCCCTGTTCTCTACAAAAGCAACCTGGTATGAAAAAACTGCCTTTAATGACTTACACTGATTATCAATAGAAGACCAATGGCAAGATTTACAGAAAGGTCTATTTCCATTAAGTAACAGAAAACATATAAATTTCTAAAATTTGATAGACCAATTAAATAACTTCCATTCAGTTACACACTATTCCGATTAACACTTTGGATAGCTATTAGCAAACAGCTCATTGTATCGGCTCGTTATATACATAGTATGACAGCTGTTATTTTAACAAAAGTTAAAAAAAAGAAGTTATCCTGCTCAAAAAAATTAAGGAATGCTTCAAGACCATCTATCTGTCCTTCTCATTTCCACTGCTCACTAAAAACCATGAAATATATTCTCTGTTTTCCTTATTCTGTAAAGATATATAATACACAGGGATAATCAAACTATTAATCACCAAAAGAGGAATCAGCAGTTTAGGTTTTATAGCTCTAAGAATGAATGGTTCTACATTAGTTCTATGTATAAGTTCAAAATTTCTCAATTGCCGTTATATCCTGCAGATAAATATATTTGATTACAATTATATAAATTCCCTATAAAATTGAAGGGAGGAAGAAATGAATTGAAACATTCGAAAGTATGAAGAAATGCTTCTTAAAACATCTTGTTATACATTTATAGAAATGCTGATAAAATAATTGTTGGTAAGGCAATTCAGAGCAAACATTAATCACACATGTCATTTCCAAAACACCCTTAGTATTATGCTAAGTTTGCTGCCATGTTTTATGAATGATGTACTAAAACACCTACCCACATAACTCTTGAGCACATATTTGAAGGGACAAATATATTAATTTGAATGAAACCAGGAATGTGGACAGTGTATTGCTTTATGCAGCTGCCCTGCACATTTTTTAAACACCAAAGCCTGTTTTAAAAAAAAAAATCAAACAAAACCTGAAAGGAATTTTGGGGACCTATTACCTAATTAAGCAACTTCTTTAACAAAACTGCATTAAGTAATCGTTATTCTCTCCTCTCCAGATGCCCTGAACAGTGGCTGCACTAGTAATACTGGAAAGATACATTTTAAAACATCAGACAGTTCCAATGAAAACAGTTTTTGGTTCTAGAAACACCATAAAACTCTCTTAATGATTTCTCTGACTACATATTTAAGTTAAAAAAAAAAAGAAATCTACATTTCAGTAAATGCACAAGAGTCGGGAAGAAAATACTTAAATGTTTGTAATAAACCAGAGCCTCACACTGCCAACTGCAACCACCAGAAAGATGAAGGGAGGGGAGTATGAGATCAGATACTCCTGCGCACAAACTATACCCGCGTTCTGGTCATGTGGAAACTACAAAACTGAGTTTTACTATTCGGGTAGGTTAACACCCGTGGCCTCAAACCTCCCCTCCCCACCAGTACGCGGCCGTCATACCAGGCGTGCTTTCCTCATTCTTGGAGTAAGTGCTGCTTTAGGGGCTGGCAAAGCGCTCTTGAAATTGTCCAGCCAGGACAATGTGTGAGTGGGAAAGGGCGTGGAGGGCGCTGCAGGTGTGACCCGAGTCAACGACCCCGAGCAGCACAGCAGTGGAAACTAGGAAATGAGTCTGCACTCCAGGGACGGTCTTTACTTTTTTAAGTGAAAAAAAAAAATTTTTAACTGTGGAAAGAGTCCCAAGTAATTGTAAAAACGCTTAAGGATCGGGATTCTGACATTTCTTGGTTTTCATTTTCAGATAATTTCAAAGAACGAGGAGGGGGCTCGTGAGAGAAACGCGTAAAATGAGGAGGGGGCTTGTGAGAGCCCCTCCTCCCCTCCATTAGTCACACCAACCGGTGGATCCAAAGCGCGGCTGAACCTTGAAAGGAGACGAGCACCACGGGGTCCTAGGAACCTGCCGCTGCGCCCTCCTCATTTTACGCCTGTTTCTCTCACAACCTCCCCTTACACTGCCCGTTTACCCCACACGCCCCCCCATCTCACAAGCCCCCTCCTCGTCTTACGCGTTTCTCTCACAAGCTCCCTCCTCATTTTACGCGTTTCTCTCACAAGCACCCTCCTCGTTTTACGCGTTTCTCTCACAAGCCCCCCTCCTCGTTTTGCGTGTTTACCTCACAACCTCCCCTTATCTTGCCCGTTTATCCCACACGCCGCCCCCCTCCCTTGAGCCCCCGGGGCCGGGGGAAGTGCCCGCCCTCCAGCGGGAGCAGCGCCGTCCTCACCGCGCATTGGCTGTGGAGGCCGTCAGTCTGAAGGGGGCGGGGCCTCCTGCTCGAGAGCCGAATCTCGGGACCGCGCGTCTTGAAAGGTCCCGGGCTGCCCCAGACCCCGGGAAAGCAACCAGCTTCCACTAGGCGTGTCTTAGCCTTTTAGTTTCGCCGCCCTCCTCTCGCCGTCCCCATAGTTTCTACCCCTTTGACGCCTCCGAGACGCAAAGTTTTTCAAAGCTCCAACATCTCTCCCCCACCCCAGCAAGCTCCCACCTAGTCCAGGGCCAAGCTGAGGATGCTGCGGTTTTAGGAGTGAAGCAACCTGTGGACTGGATCTCCTCGACGGTAGCGAGGGATCCCTTCGTCTGGAAATGAAGTTGCTTACGCTTTATGTTAACCGTTTTGGGGGGCACTGGCCTTCATCAAGCGTTTATAGCCAAGAATACTCGGCATCAATTCTGCAAGAGTTGCCACAAAGCATTACAGAGTTAATTGTATCTCTATTCACCCTTTCAGTGTTTGTCTGATAGTCCCAAACGTACCATAAACTTTTCGAGTGAAAGTACTATGCCATTCTCCGACCACACCCGGAGCAGCTCAAGCTCCTAAACAGAATAGATGGGTCTCACACACACATTCTGTACTTTATTCTGTAATGCAACCTGGCGAGACACTCTGCTGTAGCCTGCTGGGAGTGTGCATACTCCTTGAAACTGCAAATTCCTTGGAGAAGGAATTAGAAACAGTGGTTCTAATTATAACGGGTACACAATGCTCTACAAACCATGGGCATCTGATCGTTTCAACTGCATCCTTAAGATCAGTAGCCTCAAAGGAGGGGAAAAATCATCCCACTTCTGCAATGTTTCTGACTTTCAATTCCATCACCAACAATGCTCAAGGTTGGAAACATCTTACAGTAAAATAAGTATATTTTTAGTATCTATCCCTAACAAGGCCTACAGCTGTGCAAGAACAAGATTCACCTGTTTGAAACATCATCTCCCAAGGCCTACAGTATATAGGAAAGAGGTAACAGGGATTCTTAAATCTCACTGTAGGATCCTTCCTCTAGGTTGTGTTCGATTCCTGACCCTGTCCTGGGGCAATGTGGTCTTACTTTTCTCCTTTCTTCTCTGCGCTCCCCTTCGCCTCTCTGGCTTGGGCCTCAGTGTTCAATGTCTTTATTTCTTTTCCATTGCCACTATCACCAACAGTGTTCGCTACTGCCTTGCAATCCCTCTCCCTGACGCTTCCTAGTCCTGACAGAGTCCCAGGAAAGCTCCTTCTCCAACAGGCCGGTCACCCTCCCCGCACTTCTCAAGGCCGGTCTGCAAGGCTCCGACCACCCACCTCTCCTCAGAAGTTCGCTCTGCCCAGTCCGGCTGAGGCTGACGGCTGACAGCTGAACCCAACCAATCCGCGTGGAATAAATAACCGCCGCCGCCAATGAACGTGCGGTGGGAGGCGGAACTTCGCCAAGTTCCTCGGGTCCCCGAACCGAGACCTGTTGCGCCGCAGCCGTGGCCGCGGAGTTTCTTAGATACGGCGGCGGCCTCGGACGCTCGAGCCGCACGGGGCACGAGGCTCTCGCCACCGCCCACGACCGGACCAAAGCCCCCGCCCGCTCGTCCGCGCGCCCCGCACAGCCTCCTCTCCCCCTGGCGGGGTCCCGAGGCCGCCGCGCGCGAGCCTGACCTACCTCCCCTCCCGCCTGGCTCCCGCAGGCGGCCCCGGCCGGCGGGGCCCCGGCCCGCGCGCCGGAGACCCCGGTGGCGACTCACCAAGAAGCGGGGAGCTCTCCGTTCTCCGGCCGGCGAGGGACCCGGGGCGGGCGGGCGGCTCGGCCAGGCGGTGCCGCGCACAGGCCCGCTGGGCCAGGGGCTGTGGCTGCTAGGCCCGGAGCGCTGGCCACCTCCCGCCGCGCCGCCCCCGCGGACGCTGCAGGCACGGGGACCCACCCTGTGCACGGCGAGGCGCGTCCGGAGCGCGAGCTTAGCGGCGGCCCATCCTCCCAAGACTCCCGCTCCTCCTCCAGCGGCCGCTGCTGTCAGGAGTGTAAACATCCCGGCATCCCCGAGGAGGGGGCGGGGCGGGCTTCGGCACCGCCCCCACGCCGAGCCCCGCCCCCGAGCCCTGCTCTGGCCGCAAGATGCGTCCGCTGGCCTCCGCGGAGGGACCCCTCGACTTACGCGCTGGAGCCCGGGCGGGTCTGGAGAAGCCGTCCTGTGGTCAGGCCGAACCCTATTCCCCTCTTTCCGCCAACTTCCCTCCAAGCCGGGGGTCGGCTGCTTTTTGAGAACTTTATGTTTAAGTGCCCTATTTGCAAGCGGTCAGCCGAATTGGTGACAACGCTTTCTTCTTCTGGATCATAGCGTTTTGATCCCATCGTCTTTTCCTAGGTGATGTAACTGCCTCTGCGCTTGAGAAACTTACATTAAAGTAAGAGACCCAGCTTAGAGGACAGTGGCTTTTAGGACATTCCTGAAAGCGGAACTACCTGGTTTGGTCCCTAAGAGTCTTTGGGGGATGGAAGGACATTTGTTATATCCCAGAACCCTAGTACATGGAACTGCAGAAGGAATGCTTTGAATTCAGCCGCTTCGCTACTTCAGTAACCTGACACGCGTTACCGGAGGACACGGCTAGAAGGCAGTATAGAGTCAACCACACCTTGATTGTAATCTCAGCTCAGGGGTTATTAACTCTGAGTAATTATGAGTAATTATGTTATTTCATCTCTCCCAAGTCTCAGTCTCTTTAAATGTAAAAGGAGAATAGTAATAATACCTGTCTCTAGAACTAGGCTAGAATTAAATGAGATACAGCAAAATGCTGAAGCACAAGAGCCTGGCATAGAAGTGCTCATTAAGGAGTTGCTATTACTCCTAGGTCCGTTCACTAGTTTGGCTTCCCAACCAAAGGGATTCGAGCTAAGAATGAGTAGATTATAGCTCAAATGCTTAAAATGTTAAAGCCATGGAATTAAGATTTGGAAAGTTTACTTTTAAAACGAAAATAATTCAAAATCTCAATAGTAGATGTGGACTTCAGTGGTTAATAAAGTGTTAATAAACCTGCTAGACACTGTTCTAAGGAATAAAGATAAACCCTTACCAAGACACAAAGTCCCTGCTCTCATGGACCTTATATTGTAGAAAAGGTAATAATAATGTAATAAGCCAATAAATGCATACTATGTCAAACGGTGATTCATTAAAAAATAAAGCAGGGTATGAATGGAGAGCCATTGAAGGGTGACCAAATCGACTTGGGTTTGCAGAGAATAGCTCTGCTGTGGAGAACAGATTCCAGGGTAGAAACTAGTCAAACAGTTAAAAGACTAGTATAACAATCAGGTAAAAGATATTGATGACTTAAATTGTCGTGCTAACAGTGGAGGTGATAAGAATGGTCAGATCCCAGATATATTTCTGGGATATATATATTTCCCAGATATATTAAGATACAGCCAACAAGATTTAACAATGAACTGAACTTGGGGTAGGAAAGTGGGCAAGAATGAAGCCAATGATTTGGCATTTGAACCAGGTTGCTCTGTCGAGTCCCACCAAATCAAAATCAGTCAAGTAAGGACAGTGTCACTTGAGTTATACACAGGCACACCCAGCAGGGAAAATAACCAGATATTCCCAGGATTAAGACATTTCACCCTGGTTAAGGTTTCTAAAAACTATCTTTTGTACCACCTTTTAGAAATGTACATAGGTCGATAGGTAGATAGATAATCAATAAAACACGCTTAATTAAATGAACTACACATTTGGATACGGACCAGACATTTCATTGGTATGAGGAAAACACATATCCCTCATGAACAATGACTGATAGGGAAATGGATCAAAACAGAGCTCATGAAGCCCTAGAAGTATCCTATCATGGCTAAATGATGCCCAGAGTGTTGAAAACATCCCTATGTGTCCTGTTTCTTCACCTTAAAAGACTACAAAGCTACAGCTAGATAGTGTACAGTGTTTCAGAAGTTGTGAAGACTCTCCAAATCCAATGCACTTTCTATCTATGACTTTTCATCACCTCTGTGCTGATAGGGGAGGTTGTCCCCTTGCCCTGGGCCCCTGGCCTAGAGCAAATGCTCATGGAAAAGCAGAGAGTTCTGGCCAAAGAGGCTCCTCTGGTCCCAGGGATCATTAGAGCAGAGTCCAGCTTTAAGTGCTTTTCTATTCATCTCCTCACCAAGCTTGCTTCAAAAATGCTTGCCTGGCTCCCTGAAATGCACTAATTACAGTCCTTTATACGTGCTACTTAGTGTTTATACCTAATTACCATGCAATACTTACCGTTAACAATCAGATTAACTTCACCGTAAATGGTACTTGATTATGACACTTAAAACCTTTCATATATACGTGTTATTATATATGAAAGGTTTTAAGTGTCATAATCAAGTACCATTTACGGTGAAGTTAATGCTAACACATATATATGGAATTTAAGAAAAAAAAATGTCATGAAGAACCTAGGGGTAAGACAGGAATAAAGACACAGACCTACTAGAGAATGGACTTGAGGATATGGGGAGGGGGAAGGGTAAGCTGTGACAAAGCGAGAGAGAGGCATGGACATATATACACTACCAAACATAAGGTAGATAGCTAGTGGGAAGCAGCCGCATAGCACAGGGAGATCAGCTCGGTGCTTTGTGACCACCTAGAGGGGTGGGATGGGGAGGGTGGGAGGGAGGGAGACGCAAGAGGGAAGAGATATGGGAACATATGTATATGTATAACTGATTCACTTTGTTAGAAAGCAGAAACTAACACACCATTGTAAAGCAATTATACTCCAATAAAGATGTTAAAAAAAAAAAAAAATTTCAGTTTACACCCTGTCTACATGTTTTGTTATTCATGTAGCTTTGCTGGCCCGCACAATGAAAAATACAAAGTAGAGGTAGTACTGATTATCAAAACCATTTTTTATCTGTAGGTTAACCCAGACCTGATGTACCATAGCAATTCAGGGTCAATGCAACTTCTCTGTAAGGAGAGAAGCTTGCTAAAAAAAATGTTTTCCTGATGAAGAATGATGAAGTCATATTAAAAATAATTCTCCTTTGAAAGAGATCCTAGCCAGTGGGATAGACCAGAAAGGTCTAATCTTCTTGACTCATACACAGTGCTGGCAACAGGTGTACTTAAAAAGCAGCTAGTGATCCTGGCAGCCGCTGAACTTGGCAGCTGACTGGCGATGAGGCTTAGTCAAGCTGTTGAAATGTCTGGACTAACCTGGGCCAAGAGGAAGAGGTCAAAGTGCACACTGCAGACAACCCCAGGGAGATCACTTTCCTCAGGGCCTGGCTGTGGTCACTGTACAGTGGCAGAAAATAAATCTCTACCGTGCTGTAAAAACACGAAAAATATTTGAAAGCTACTTTTTCACTTTCCTGGCCTCTTGCATGTGATTATTAACGGATCATGCAGATGAACTTCCCTTTAAAGCAATAAAATCTGCCTTAATGTTATCCTGCCATCAAACACCTAGAATTCAAAATCACAGAAAGACAACTTTGCTATGTTCCATTTATCTAGTTCTGTACTTTGAGAAGACAGTTCATGGTTTATTTTAGCAGCATACTGACGGCGGCTTTTTCCCAGCTATTTTTGTAGTAGTTTTAAAACTGAGGAATCATTTCAACACTGTATATATATATATATATGTGTGTGTGTGTGTGTGTGTGTGTGTGTGTGTGTACACACATATATGTTAGATATATCTATATATATTTAACATAGGGAAATGTAATATTTTATTTTTTTAAATATTTTTCTTTTATTTATTTATTTATTTTTGGCTGCATTGGGTCTTCATTGCTGCCCGTGGGCTTTCTCTAGTTACAGCGAGCGGGGGCTACTCTTCGTTGCAGTGCACGGGCTTCTCACCGCAGTGGCCTCTCCCGTTGCGGAGCACGGGCCCTAGGCGCACAGGCTCCAGTAGTTGTGGCACGAGGGCTCAGTAGTTGTGGCTCACGGGCTTAGTTGCTCCACGGCATGTGGGATCTTCCCGGACCAGGGCTCGAACCCGTGTCCCCTGCATTGGCAGGCGGATTCTTAACCACTGCACCACCAGGGAAGTCCCTAATATTTTATATTGGTTGCAAAACAAGAAAGAAACAGCACAACTGGCCGTTTATGTTAATATCATGATTTCCTCTGGTCAACAGGATTCAACTGAATCTCTACTTTTTGACTCTTACTACAAAAGCCAGAGGGCCAATATGCAGTAGGCAAAGAGTCAAAGCAATGAAGGAAATATACTCAGGAATGATTTTCCTTTTCACACTGGTACATCCCATCCTTGATGTGGGACCAAACTGAGGCCATTTCCCACGGTGCCCTTTCCTCCACCTTGGTGGCAACTTCTCTGATCTATGCTAACAGAAAGCCCTGTTAAAGATAAATCTAAAGAGTGCAGGTTTCTCTGGAAATTTTTGTGTGCATGTGTCTACCCTGAAAGGGGGATGCTACAAATGCTCTGTGATTTCACAAAGTTGAATGGGAATATCTCAGAGTCCTGCCTAATTTCTATCACCCTCTACCACTTCTGTGCTCTCACTTCTGCCTTGGGAGGCACCAAATTCGTTCAGGTCTGAGCAGTTGAAACAGTTGTCTATTTCCTACAAAGGAAAGAAAATGGAAAATAATGTTTTTCTTCTTGCTTTTAATATTTCACATAGATAAATTGAGAGGCTGCCCTTAGACTACAGATCCAAAAGGGCATCACTAACAAAGTCAATACAAGAAGTGAAAAGCTGCATCCAATGTTGTTTTCCTCTTTCTAACCCTCTTTGCTCACACTTGAGCCTTTATTGCTTAAAATATGCATCTCTTCGATCTTCTGTTTTCAGCTGTTCTACTTA
The DNA here is from genome assembly GCF_963924675.1 of Phocoena phocoena. Lineage (NCBI taxonomy): Eukaryota > Metazoa > Chordata > Mammalia > Artiodactyla > Phocoenidae > Phocoena > Phocoena phocoena. The sequence goes on along the minus strand of NC_089219.1, from coordinate 182,757,835 downwards.
AGGGTGGAAGTGCATTTAAAAATACCTCAGTAATGATTTCTTCAGCAGTTCAACTGCACAGTTAATGTTCAATCTATTTGGAAATACAGGATGTGAGTAAAGCCAGATTTGGAATCATGCCATGTCAAACTCAAAGATATACTGAAATCAGGCTCTCACTGTCTTTATGACAATAAGCCTAGTTAATCATAAACACCCTCAACACCCTCCATAATTCTGCCATTGAATTCACCATCAGGTAAAATTCAAATTATGGAGACACTTTATTTCTTCTTTTTTATAGTTAATTTTTATTGGAGTATAGTTGCTTTACAATGTTGTGTTAGTTTCTGCTGTACAGCAAAGTGAATCAGCTATATGTATACATATATCCCCTCTTTTTTGGATTTCCTTCCCATTTAGGTCATCACAGAGGATCGAGTAGAGTTCCCTGTGCTAGGTTCTCATTAGTTATCTATTTTATATATAGTAGTGTGTATGTGTCAATCCCAATCTCCCAGTTCATCCCACCCTCTCTTCCCCCCTTGGTTACCATAAGTGTGATCTCTGTGTCTCTATATCTGCTTTGCAAATAAGTTCATCTGTATCATTTTTCTAGATTCCTCATATAAGCGATAGTATACAATATTTGTTTTTCTCTTTCTGACTTACTCCATTCTGTATTACAGTCTCTAGGTCCATCCACATCTCTGCAAATGGCACAATTTCGTTCAAGATGTGGTACATATATACAGACATCTTATTTCTTTAATCACTCTGTCATATCAGCTTTCCTATGGAAAAGTTAGCATTATGTAGAGTAAGAGGCGCCTGGGACAACACTTCCTAGAACAAAACAGTCATTTCCAAAGCTTGAAAATTGGGAGCAAAAATCAGAAATATGCTTAAAAACTTGGTGAACTTCCGATCCTTAAAATTCAGGGCAAGAACCTTTAAATTCATAAACCATTCAAGTACTGGGTGAGGCAAACGAATATTTATCTATAGATTTATGGGATAATTTCTTCTTTGAAAGAGTAGAAGACAAACAGTAGACTGTCACCCATGGAAACCGCAAACAGTCCTAAATGGACAATTTTGTTACATTAGCCCATTAGTGTTATTTATTGCTGTATTACTAATAGGTTTATTTAATCTTCAGAACTTTTAAATTATTTATATAAATATGTACTTATTTTATATTTTTATTATTTTTAAAATATAAATTACTTTTAAAGTTGCTCATATATATATATAAGTAACTTATAAAATTATTTAAGAATATATAAATATACACACACATAGCGTATAGTTTGGGCAACCAAAGTATGCAACTTTAAAAATTCTGTTTTGTTTTTATTTGTCTTTTCTTTGCTCATATTGAAAGGTAAAGACAATCACTTTTTTCTGAAGACAAGTAAATAATAAAAATATTACTTCTTCATGTTCTAAATTACATGAAATTAATACTTCCATCAGGCCTATATCTTGTAACTCCAATCTAAATAGTTAGGTATGTTTTACAGTTTTCCAATAGGAAGTTTGTAGAACTGTCAGAATATAAACTAGAAATGATTGGAACAAAACATGAAAATTAGTCGTGTCATGTCAATGATTGGTTAGTTTTAATTTCCTATGTAAAATTTTTAATATACATTTCTGTAATTACTACATTACCAAGCCTTTATTCCTAATACCTAGCTAGTGAGTTTATGGACAATTACACTATCTTGAAATCTAAATATGTAGAGAGATTATATTAAGTCAGAACAATCATATCATCTGAATCTTTGCTGCTGATTTTTTAGCCCCTGAAAGCTAGAATCTACTTTTATTACTTTCAGAATCTAATATTTTAATTCTTTTTATGGATAATCTATATATTTTCCTGTTTCATGATTCTTTAAATTTATGTGTGTACAAAACTATACAAAAATCAAAACCAATACCCTCCTCTATTTCTTAACATATACTGAGATAAATCAGCTGCTGTGTTAGGAGATCTTCACACCTTTGATGGGGCAGCAGCTCATGGTCCAGTTCTGGGACCAGTGCAGCTTTGGGATGGAACTTCATCTGTGTTTTGCCCCTGGGGTTCTACCTGGGATGCTGGAGTATGACGTGAAGCAAAGAAAAGGTGGTGGGGCTGAGGTGGGGAACAGAGGTACCAACTGTAACAAAGCACATGGAGGTTTTCCAGGCATCACATCTCAGGGTAGCAAAAGGAGGATGACCCTCATGCACTAACAGGCTTGCTATTCTCCTTTACTAGTAAAGCAGAGTAATAACCTGCCTTAAAGTAAAACATGAGAAACTTACAAAAGATATGGCCTAAAATTAACTGCAAGAAAAGAGTCCGTAAACTTGGGACATCCCTGGTGGTCCAGTGGCTAAGACTCCGCACTCACAATGCAGGAGGCCCGGGTTCAATGCCTGGTCAGGGAACTAGATCCCACATGCCGCAACTAAGACCCGGCACAGCCAAATAAATTAAAAAAAAAAAAAAAAAAAAAAAAAAAGAGTCTGTAAACTTGCAAAGTAACCTCTCAAATATCTCTTCTCTACTGAAATTAAAAAATGTAATTTAGCTCATCTTTCTGGCCTGTCCAAAAGCAGGAAGATGGGCTAGGTTCACATAAGCTTACCTGTTAGCTTACTAAATCACAGAAGCTCACACACAAGCCATTTAGCAATCCAGCTCCAGAAATACATGGAAGTAAGTCCAGCTTATCCTCCCTTCACTCTCATTGCCCTTGGTACAGAGTTTGGTCCTCCTTTATCATCATGGATTAACTATAAATTGTTAGCTTTGTAGGTTTAAGATTATTCAGTGTTAGTGCATGTTACTGTGGTTGGTTTGTTTGTTTTTTTTCAATCTAAATCTTGTAATTATTATGTAGGCTTGCATTCCTTTCGTTTCTAAATGGTTTCTGATCTTTGAAATCACTGTTAAAGTATACATGGTTTTGGAAATGAGTTACACTTTAAGCCTAGTTAATGAGCCCTTGCAGGGATGAGGAGACAAACTGGAGGGAACCAAGGATAAGAAGCTCTGAGAGGGAATCCCATTGGCATAGGCAGTCCAGGAGTGCTTCTCTGAGGAGGTGACACAAAGTGAGATCCAGACAGAAAGGAGGCAACAAGGCTTAGCCCCTGCATGAAGGTCCAAAGGCAGCTATGTCTGGTTTTTCTTCCTTCCACGTGGGAAGAAAGGAATGCAGAAGCTCATGGGCCTGGGATTACAACTCAGTGGCTTCATTTTTATTAACTCATCAATATCAAATTAATATTGATGTAATAAATAAAGTTTCCATCTGTGAAAAGGAAGATTGGAAGTTTCCCACCAAGAAAGCCTCAGAATTATGCCCATTCTTGGGGAAGAGGATGTCATTTTCTTTTCTGCCCTTTTTCTTGCTTTCTTTCCTCTCTCCTTTCCTTATCCTCCCCTCCAGTCTTCTTTCCTCCTTCCCTTCTTTCTTTCTTATTCCTTCCTTCTTTTCTTCCCTAGACATATTTACTGAGTATCTCCCATGAACTAAGACTCTTTTGGAATCTGCAAATAGAGCATTTCACTGTTTCTAAGACACCTTTGTTGTGTTTTTAACATTTAACATCTGTGAAGTTGGAATGCTTCTCATATTCAGTGGTGTCTTAGAATCAATGAACTATGATACAAAGGTGCAGAACATTAAATCTCTGTTTTTAAAAAACACAAAATATTTTAATCAAAATCTAAGTATAAAATGAAAATTAAAAGTAAATTGTATACAAGGATTAGTGAAGAAAGTACCAAACCAAATCTTTCTACTTATTCCTTTGCAAGTTCTATTTAGAATTATTTACTTTACAACTCAGTGTTTGCTATTTTATTGTTTTAATTTTAGAAATCTGAAAATAGTGGAAAAATGGTTTTGACTAGACCTCAAAAAGCATATTTGGTAATTGGTTGCTATGAATAAAGCATCTATCACCACCAAGTGGTTTTGTAGCTTAATTGCAGGAAGGAGTTAAAAAAAAAAACAAAAAACATACAGTTGCCAAGCAGATTCTTCTAGGTGATAGCAAATAGGGGTACTGAGACTCCACATTTCCAATAGAGGAACTGAGAAAGAATAATAAATGCCCAGAACAGGTGAGAATACCAAATACTTGTGACTCCAGCAAGTTCAATGAATGTGGTTATGTACAGGTCCCACATCCTAAGCTCTTACATGCATTGCTTCCCTGAAACTATTGAAAAAAGTATTGGAAAGTCAATACATAAGCGGTATTATTACAAAAATAACTGAGAACAGTCTTATTTTTAGGAAAATGATTGGTACCTTCAATAATCTGACTCTTGCTGGTAACACTTTATTTGCTCAAACTGTGTTCACCACAGTGAACTCATATGAGAATATTTAGGAATATTTTAAATATTCGAGGGAATCACAGCAACACTCAACATTTGTCAGGCTTCTTATGAGCTACTAGCCTGAGGCAGTTACTGTTTGGATATTACATCGAGTTCCATTCCTTTTGGTGACATCGTATCTTTGTGAAGCTGAGTTTTGGGAGATTGCTGAGATTAAAAAACAAGTATCATGAAAATAATCAATGTAGAACCAAAAATGACATGGGGGGTGTTGTCCAATCTGCTTCTGAGGCTTAAGAAGCTGTGCATCTTATTAGGAATTGTGATTATTTAAGAATGAAATAAAAGTATTATTTGCTCTTTCAAATTATACATATAATTTTTTTCAAATGGCTACTAAGTAGTTAGGACATAAATACTAAATTGTTAAGATTTAATTACTTGGTGACCTGAATCGGCAGGTGGTGTTTGTTTGATTTTTGTTGGGTTTTGGGGTTTGGGGATTTGGTTTTTGGTTTGTTTTTTTGTTTGTTTGTCAAGGGGCTTGTGAAAAAAAACTGCTGATACACTTAAGGGCACCACCACGAACTGAGAAAGTTTGGAAATCTCTGTTTATGGCGTATCTATCTGATTGCAGCCTCAGAGCTGAGAATTAGTGCTGTTGACAATATGGATTTTAATATGCCTGAATTTGCTTCATCTCCAGGTAGATTCATCTATTTATTCAGCCAATATTTATTGAAAATTCACTATAAAGTACAAAGTACCGTGAGGCATACACTGATGAATGATTCAAGACTTCCCTTCGGAGCATCCTTTATATCCTCTTACATAAATATACTTCCTACAAAATGAAATCTTCACTTATAAGGTCTTTCTTCTGTGCAACACATAAAAATGCCATATCCCTGAAGAAAGAATGAGATGAACTATTAATTCCACCATGTTACCATTTTCTACTTCCCCAAATGATGCAGATTTATCAATAATTCAAGGAAATGTTCTGAGTTGAATTGAAAGCTGTCTGAGCAACAGCTTCAGACTGTAGCAGGATGACTTTTGTGCTAAGGACTGGAAGGCAGACTCGCCCTTCACTGGCACGATTCCTGTCCTTCACCTTTAAGGGAGACCCCACCTGATGTGCTGGGAAAACAGGAAGAAGAATTTCAACTTCAGAAACAATTTTATCCCACAGGATAAACACTCTTGGTAAAGCTGTACCAGTTTATTTTTTCTTTTTCTTTTTTTAAACTGAAAAATATGCTAGTATTTTAAACAGGGAGACTCCAAGGACCAGAGCAAAGTGATGAAAATTTAATACCAGAAAATTCTAAAGTGGTGATCTAAAGAATTATTATAAATTTCCTCTCATGCCTATGTCACCGCCAAGACATGCCAAGGGGGCACTGAAGCAATTCAGACCCTCAAGTAGTTCAAAGTTCCTTGCTAGAAGCTCTGCATGATTCCCAAATGTATTATGATTACTTTTAATGAAACAGATTTGGACTTAGAGAAAAATGCAGAAAAATGACAGTTCAAACATTCTTTCCTATTTTCTCCACTCTTCCATAACTAAGCTTTGAATTATTGAATTGTCAAGAAGATAACAAAAGGAGGGAGGGGAGAGGAAAAAGAAAGAGAAGGAGAAGGAAGAGGGGAGGAGGAAGAGGGGGTGGGGGAAAGGGAGAAGAAGAGGAGGGGCAAGAGGAAGAGGAATTTGTAAGTGTAGAGACAGGGCCTTTAAAGAGGAGATTAATTTGAAATAAGGCTGTGACAGAGAAAACAAACTTATGGTTACCAAAGGGGAAAGGGGTGATGGATGCTTTAGGAGTTTGGGATTACCATATACACACGACTATATATAAAATAGATAATCAACAAGGACCTACTGTACGGCATAGGGAACTCTGCTCAATATTTTGTGATAACCTATAAGGGAAAAGAATCTGAATATATATATATATATATATATATATATATGTATATATAAAACTGAATCACTTTGCTGTACACCTGAAACTAACACAACACTGTAAATCAACTCTACTTCAATTAAAGAAAAAAGGCTGTGAGGGTGGGCTTTAATCCAATCTGACTTGTGTCCTTATAAAAAGAAGAAATGTGGACCCACAAAGGGAGACAACTTGGGGGGGGGGTGTGTACAGAGAGAAAAGGCCATGTGGAAGCCCATCTGCAAGCCAAGGAGAGAGGCCTCCAAGGAGACCAACACTGCCACCCTGCCGACATCTTGATCTTGGACTTCCAGCCTCCAGAGCTCTGAGAAAATTAATTTTTGTTGTTTAATCCATTCAGTCTGTGATATTTTATTACAGCAGCCATAGCCAACCAATTTGGCATCTTAGAATGTAACAGGGGTATACCTGAAGTCTTACAATATTATTGAATCATTTTTCAGTCTGTTATGGAAGCCTTAAAAAAAATAGAGGAGATTCAGTTTTCCTTCTCAAGGAACCAAAATGAAGCATGGTTTTTTAAGAGTTATTATAAAAATTGTCAGTATTCTTCATTGACAAGAATGCTGAATAGAATTTTGGAAGAGAAATAATAATTATTCTGAGTTTGCTTTTGTTTTAAAACTCTATGAAAAAACTGTGGTATGTGATTTTTCTGAAATCATTTAATAAGTATAGTGTTTTTTGAGATATGCCCAATTTACAGTGAAGGTTAGTCATTAAATTTGAGCTTAGCTGGCTTTTTACCTATGTCTAGTTAAATTTTATAGTAAGTCTGATAGCTCTTTTCAATTTCATAGCTTTCTCTGGATTTATATTTTCACAACATGTCCTAGTTCGTATAAACCTGATCGGTTTGGGTGGTATTCTCCCATGAAAATGAGATACTTGCAGAAAAACAGCATTTTTAGAGCTCTTTGTCTGTGGATTCCTTATACATATCTCAATAAAAAGAATTAAAATAGTAATGTTTGTATTTTGTAATCGACAAAAATATAAATGAAGTCCTTAAAAATGTCAAGGTCACATCAAGATATTATGAAGCATTAAGAGTTACACAGGAAGAAAATAAATGCTTTCTCATATCTCTAACCAAATATTTGGTTCTTAATGTGAGCTTAGTAAAGTCTTGAGTCAAATATTGTAATCCCCACAGATTTTATGTTAATATTTTTCTACTGAGAATTCGCCAGAGACCACGATGCTTAGTAACAACTTTCTGTGTTCATGTAAATTCTATATTTGACAGGTGGCCTAAAACTTAGGCTGTCCCTCTAAATCATTCATCAGGAAGGACTGTAAACAAGCAGGAAGAGTTAACTTGGTGAGGTTTTCCTTTTAATATCTTTGAGGATTACAGTATGTCCAAGAGTGCTAATACTAATTTTGCTTTTATTAAAATCAGCTCTGCTCTTTTTCTTTTTTAACTAAACTAAGTTTCTTTCTCCTAAACCTCTCTCTCAGCCATTCATCATCATGACAGCATGATCAGAAGTGGGAGAACTGATCACACATGCTCCCCTGAGGCAGGTGGTAACACAGCTCATTAATATGGCAAGTAGGACAGATTGGAGAGTGATGTGGCTTCCTCGTTCCCCAAGTGGGTCAGCTGATGCTCACTGTCTTCTCGGAGTGCCAGATGATAACCAGGTAAGAGAAATGCTTTGCAAAGTCATGAAAAGAGCAATTTGAAGCAATATCGTATACCGGGGATGGCATTATTACACACTTCTCATCAAAATGGCACCCTACATAACAGATTAGAGCTAGGGTTGCCAGTTTCAATGGAAACAACTGAGATTAACTGCTATTACTATTTAACGGATGAACTTGACGTCCAACAATTACATTTCTAGAATCATAAATTGAGTTTCAGATATGCACAAGGGGTATATACCATCTTTGTAGCATAATTTTTAGATCCTGCCCTCCCATTTACAGACATGTCTTATAAGTTCCATGCATATTTGTGAGTTGCCAGAAAAACAAAAGCTGTTAGGATTTGATCAGTATGTCCTATTGCATAAAAATATCCAGAAATGCAATGCTTAGCCATTATTTTGCCTCATCATATTCAGCAGCATTATTCTACCTGTAATTTACAAAATTCTCTTTAGAGTAGCACATGTGCCATTACCTTTACTATTAAGAATTTGTGGGGCTTCCCTGGTGGCGCAGTGGTTGAGAGTCCGCCTGCCGATGCAGGGGACACAGGTTCGTGCCCCGGTCCGGGAAGATCCCACATGCCGCGGAGCGGCTGGGCCCGTGAGCCATGGCCACTGAGTCTGCGCGTCCGGAGCCTGTGCTCCGCAACGGGAGAGGCCACAACAGTGAGAGGCCCGCGTACCGCAAAAAAAAAAAAAGAATTTGTAAGAGTCATGTGTCAATATTTCAAAGGCAAACCCCTCAGCTCATGAACCATCTATACCCATATTTGGGACTCACACCAGGCAAATCAAAGAGTAGGAAGACAAAATTAAGTGTAATGTTAAGATTTGACAGAGCTAAGAGATGGGCACATGTATATTCATTCTTTGCTTGAAACTTGTCATCATAAAAATAAAAAATTTAGGAAGGTATTTTGACCAGAAGAATATTGAAGTTACTTCATTCTTTTTATTAGTCATGATTTTTACTCCTGTTTTAGTCAGTTCTGGCTGCTCTAACAAACTATCACAGAAATTTATAAACCACAGAATTTTATTTCTCACACTTCTGGAGGCTGGAAGTCTGAGATCAGGGTGCCAGGGAGGTCAGGTTCTGGCGAGAGCCCTCTTCCAGGTGGCAGACAAACAACTTCATGTTGCATCCTCACATTGATTAGAAAGAGAGATTCTAGGTTCTCCATCCCTTTATAAGAGCACCAATCATCTCACAGCTCCTCCCCCAGGACCTCATCCAAATCTAATTACCTTCCAAAGACCCCCCACCTCTAAAGACCATCACATTGGGGATTAGGCTTCAACATATGGGTGTTGGCGGGGACACAGACATTCAGCCCATATCAACTTCCCATTGTACATTCTATCTCCTACTCACAATGAACATATAATTCATTTTTCATTATGTATTTAAATTTTTTAATGCAGCATTACATTTTCCTTTTAATTGATTATACCAAAAACATTAGTTTTTGTCAAAGTGTTGAATACACATACATGATTTTTTTAAAAACAAAGAGTTCACGGGAATTCCCTGGTGGTCAGTGGTTAAGACTCCATGCTTCCACTGCAGGAGGCACGAGTTTGATCCCTGGTCAGGGAACTAAGATCCTGCATGCCGTGTGGCCAAAAAAAAAAAAAAAAAATCCAAGAGTTCAAAAAGGTTTAAAATAAAAAGCCACAGAGCTCTGCCCTACTTCTTTCTTCTCCTAGTACTGTCCTGCAGACACAACCACTTTTATATATTTCTACTTTTGCTCTTTTTGTAGTTACTGCCATAATTCTAAATAATATATGCTGATATTTCTTGACTGACCTGTTTTAGGGTCTATCTATCAGCTTTCTGCTCTGACAAACCAGAATTTAGATAAATTTTTTTTTTTTTTTTTTTTTTCAAAGGAAAGCTTTATTCTTTTTTTTTTTTTTCTGCGGTACGCGGGCCTCTCGCTCTGCCACCGCGGAGCACAGGCTCCAGACGCGCAGGCTCAGCGGCCTTGGCTCACGGGCCCAGCCGCTCCGCGGCATGTGGGATCTTCGCGGACCGGGGCACGAACCCGTGTCCCTTGCATCGGCAGGCGGACGCTCAACCACTGCGCCACCAGGGAAGCCCTGGAATTTAGATAAATTAATTCCACCATCTCTTCCCTATGAAGTTTTATAGCAATTATTTATTCATCCATTTATTTATTTACTCAACGATGGCTTATTATTTTCCTATACCAGGGAGCTTTTTTAAGGGCCTGGATACACCAGCTAATAAAAGAGACAAAATAACCGCCATTCTTGAGACAGAAAATAAACACCATAATTAAGTAAATTATACATAGTATGTTAGAAGGTGATCAGAGCTGTAGAGAAAAGGTAACTTGGTAAAACAGAAAGGGTGAGACTGGGAGGTCTAAGGGCAGGGTGGTCTTGAAGGTACGAGAGAGTTAACCATGCAGACACCTGGGGGAAGAGGGCTCGGGACCAAAGCTTGTCCCTCACGTTGGATGAAGGATGAGAGACCAGTGAGTGGGGTCAGAATAGAAGATGAGGTCACAGCTGGGTGGGGAGAACAGCAGATCCTGAAGGGCCTTAGACTTTTACAATGAGTCACCTTCGAAGTCTTTGCGCGGTTTTGAGCACAGACATAACAGGATTTTTCTTATATCTTGAAAGGAATTCTCTGGCTGCTAACTTTGAATATTCTGTAAAGGGACAAAGAATGAAGCAGGGAGACCAGCTGGGAAGCTATTTTAGTAATTTAGGGCAGAGACTGCGCTAGCCGGGATGAGGCTGTGCGCAGGAAAGGCATTAAGGAGTCATTTTCTGTACATATTTTGAAAGGAGAACCAACAGAATTTTCTGATGAATTGGATTCAGGTTGTAAGAACAAGAGACAAAAAAAGAATGCAATAATTTTAGTCTCTGTTTAAATTATTCTTATAACTTTAAATAATAGACTTTTACGTATTGTTTCATCTGTCATCATCTCCGGCGAGCGTTAAAATATCATATTTGGGGAAAAACCAACATTCTGATTCCTTCCCCTCTACTCTAAGAGCTAAACTCAGTCCCATTTCCCTTGTGTCTATGACAGAAGCACATGGCCTAGTTTCAGCCAATCAGATGTACCTGTTCATAGTCTCATTTACAGGTGAACAACATGAGGGAAAAGAAACAGGCTCTCCTGAGCCTCCAAGTGTGCAGTGTGTGGATGGCAGAGGGTGACCGCTGATGGCAATGGTAGTGCTTGTTTCCCAGAGTTGCGTGAGTGAGTTTCTGGCACTGTCGTGTCGTTGGTTGGGAAGCGGAGGCAGTGGGAGCACCAAGGCTTTTCTCATCAGACCAGCTCTGCAACATGCTTTTGGATATTACTTTTAAAAACAGCTCTGATCCTGTTGTTGTTTTTTTTATCAGCTTTCCCAAAACTAAACTCTTATTGTTAGCTTTCCAGTATGATTTTAGTGATCTCCTTTCTGCTTGGTAAAATCAGAGTCACCTTGCATTGCTTGCATCTGACACCCTTGAAGAATGTCAGCAACTAGAGATGTTATTTTTTCACTCCCCATTTTGTAAGATGAGGATAATTGTACCCATGTCCTTCCCATCAGCTGAACTCTCCACCTTCTGCCTTCCCACTGCAGTCATCTAAACTTGAACTTGTAGAGAATCCAGTTGGCACTTTAACCATAACTGAATCTTTTGTCTATAAGTTAATTCTAGAGGTTATGTCAAATGAAACTTAAACTTTATGGTTTAACCATGTAAATCTTGTTTATTTCAAATCCAATTAGTGTGGCATAACTATCCTATGTACCTTTTTAATTTATCCTGGATTGTCTTGTTGCCTTTGTTTGCTTCTTATACTGTCAGCATTTATTTCCTTCTTCAGATCACCCAGTATATTAAAGCTAGGAATATGATCAGATCCCTGGATGCTGTATTTTTTTCCTAGGAACTTCAAAAGTTCTCCATCCTCTGGTTCCAATCAGGATTAATTGTCACTTGAGCCTGCTGTGAAGCTGTTTTTCAGACTTCCCTTCATCACTTTCCTTTGCTATAGTTATTTATTCTTGCCTTCCCTGTCCTCCCCTCAACTTTTTAATTCCCTTATTTTTAGGAGCACATACTCAAATAATTCCCTAAGAAAGACCGTGTGGGAGATAATTTTCTAAATTCTTACATGTCTGAAAAGATGTTTTTATTTTGCCCTTCTAACGGTTGACTTTTTTTTCCTGGATACAGGAATATGGATTATAACTAATTTTTCTTTGAGATTTTGAAGGCATGATTCAATTACCTTTTTAACATCCATGGTCTGATGCCCTGTAATTCTCATTCTTTTGAGTGTGACTTTTTTCCCCCTCTAACAATAATTCTATGACATATCCCATTTTACTGAAGGGACAAAAAGAACTGCAGAAACTTAAGTGGAGAAAAGGAACTTCCTAAGATGGCACAAATAGAAAAGCCAGAGCCAGAATTCAAATCTGGGAAGGCTGACTCTCAAGCCTGCATCCTTGTTTTTTTCTTTTTGAAGTATAGTTGATTTATAATGATTCAGGTGTACAGCAATGTGATTCAGTTATACATATACACATCTATATTCTTTTTCAGTTTCTTTTCCATTCTAGGTTATTATTACAAGATATTGAATAGACTTCCCTGTGCTGTACAGTAGGTCCCTGATGTTTATCTATTTTATATAAAGTAGTGTGAATCTAAATAAACATATGGTTACCAAAGGGGAAAGGGGGGCGGGGATAAATTAGGATCTTGGGATTAACAGAAGCCTGCATTCTTAACTACCATGTAATGCTGCTTCTCATAGGCCATACAGTTTAGAAGTTACTGTTGGTTCAAACCTGTGTGAGGACATTGACAGGAGAGAGAGCACATCACGTTTTCAGGACTGCAACTCGGAGAGGTCCAGTATGGCTGCAGAGACGGGTCAGGGAACAGAGCACTGGCCGGAAGGTGGAGAGACTTAAAAGACATAGGAAGTGTTTAGAACTGCATCATGGGGCCGAGGAGAAGCCACTGAAAGGTTTTAAGCTGGAAACTCACTCGTTATGATTGGCAAATAACAGTAAGGACACCTCGTAACAAAATTATCCCTGACCTCTGTGCTGCCAGCTCCAGTGAGTACATTTCTGTCCTCAGTTTACTTAACCTTTTAGCAGCACTTCCTCTTTCTCCAGCACTTTCAGTTCTGGCTTCTGCAATACCTGACTCTCCTGGTTTTCTCCTGCCTCTGACTGTCCCTTCTTGGTCTCCTTCGCTGCCTCTTTCTTCACTACTCAGTCGCTACATGTAACAGTTCCTCAGACTCATTTCTGCAACCATTTCTCTAACTATATTCCCCATCTTCCATTTTTAGGGCTATAAATATGAGTCCCACATTTATCTGATTAGCCCAAACTCCTCCACTGTGCTCCAGCCTGATATGGACAAGTGCCTACTCGAATCTCTAGTTGAATGTGGTGGAGGCATGACACAATTAATATACCCCAAGTGAAATTTCTGACTGCTTCCTTAAGCAAATTCCTTTCCCCACCTCCCATAATTCTCAGTTACTCTCTTTCCCTTACCCTGCACATCCAAGCCATCAGAAATTCTTGTCAATTAAACCTACAAGATATTTCAAGAATTCGTCCACCTCTCGTCACTGCTTTTACCTCGGCCCCAACCTCCATCACATCTCGTCTAGACCACAGCTAAAGCCCCCCTCACTAGTCTCTTGGATTCCACGAGTGCTCCCACAATCCATTTCCCACACAGCAGCCAAAGCACCCTTGAAAAGGGTGAGTGATGGTGTGTGACTTCCCCACCTCTGTATCTCTTCAACGGCTTTCCTTTTCCTTTGGAAGAAAATTCAAACCTTTCCCCATGGACTACCAGGTCCTTCAGATCACACGGTTAATATCTGGGAGAGCTAAATTCAGTATTTTTACAAGATGGCTTTGGCTAATTAGAGAAAAAAAAGATTGAAAGTGTCCAAGGATGAGTACAGGGAAATCAATAAGGCAAGGTCTTGCAAAATTCCAGGCTACCTATGATGATGTCCCGACCAGAGCAATAACAGTGAGATGGAGAGCAAAAAGGGACAAAAATGGATTTACTTTTAATGATATAAATATACCATTATGAAAAAACACCTACACTGAAAGGTTAAAGAAAAGAAAAGAAAATTGTAGAACAATATATATGGGCTGATCCCTCTGTGGTATTGAATTTGCGGTAATTGTGAGTCATCCAAGTGGATATCAAGTAGCCAGTTGATTATGTGGGTCTGAATATGTAGGTGATAATTATTTTTGAAACATAGGTGTAAAATGGTAAATGAAGCCAGGAGGGTGGATATCACTGCTAAGGAAAAAAGAGATGCAGGATTAGGAGATGCTAGAATTTTCGAGCAAGGTTTGTGTTTCTGATTCACTTCAATATTTTCCACCTACAGGGACTACCCTAATCATTTTAATACTCGCCAGTTTGGAAGGAAAAAAATAAAAGGGTCATATTGTTTTAATTCATAGTTCTTTGATTATTATAAAATTATATGTATATTTTCCATCTTTATCAATAATTGATACACATTTTCACCATAAATCATTTGTTCTTGTCCTGATTTTTAAATTGTTAGATAATTGCTAGATAAATTGTTTTATGAGCAAAAAGTGAAATAGACACGAGTGTGAGTACCTCCAGTGAAGATACGTTCAATCTTAGAAAAATTAATATTTAGATTTTCTGTTCTAAAAGTTAACACATTCCACTGACAAGATAAATGCTAAATGATGACTGGGATGAATATGAAGTGTAAAATTACACATTTGTAAAGGACAGGACGACTCTCTCTGAAACTTCCCGACCATGTCTCTTAATTGAAAAATACAGCTGTGGGGGCTTCCCTGGTGGTGCAGTGGTTGAGAATCTGCCTGCCAATGAAGGGGACACGGGTTCGAGCCCTGGTTTGGGAGGATCCCACATGCCGTGGAGCAACTAGGCCCGTGAGCCACAATTACTGAGCCTGAGCGTCTGGAGCCTGTGCTCCGCAACAAGAGAGGCCGCGATAGTGAGAGGCCTGCGTACCGCGATGAAGAGTGGCCCCCGCTTGCCGCAACTAGAGAAAGCCCTTGCACAGAAACGAAGACCCAACACAGCCAAAAATAAAATAAATAAATTAATTAATTAATTTTAAAAAATACAGCTGTGCTGTTTTGAAATGAGGAAATTTGACTAAATACACAATTGGAATCCTTGTAATGTCGAAAATCTGTGATCCACTCACAACGTAATGTGATCCCATCACCGCATACAACCATATACTCTATAATAAGGGAGAACTGGGGAGCCTGTGTACATTCATCATATTTCAAAGGCATGCCTTGTACTGTATTTTGTTCTTTGTAGGCTAGGAATTGTTGTATTTGATACTGTGTGTAATGAAATATTTCGTATTACATAACACATAAGAGTTACTTGAAAAATATTAAATAACTCTTCCTCAACATGTCCCATTTTGTAAACAAGGAGGAAAACTGAGAACCACAAGACTAAGACCTTTCACAGGGTCACAGGGTCCCTCAGATAACTGGACTGGCGGTAGGTTGATAAAGATGACCATGTGTTCAATCTTTAAGATAAGATAAAGATGACCATGTGTTCAATCTTTAAGATAATCTTTAACTTCAAGATAAGGAAAAGTTTGGGGCAAAACATTGAGCTCAAAGTCACATTCTAAGAGTAGCTACACAGTCATGTAAAATCGTACAATAGTCATTTTTTTCGTTTTTGTTTCCCCCCCTCCTTTCAACCACAGGCAACCTTGGCCTCAAGGTAGCTTAAAGGTGAAAGCAAACAGAAATTCAATAGTCAGGTTTTCAATTTCAAAAGTAGATCTCTGAAGTCTGTGTCAGAAAACCCGGCAAAGCCAGATTTTTCCAGCTGAAAAGCAAGGTGAGTAAGCCATCGAGGGAGGCAGATCTTTATGAGGAAGTGATTGATCACCTCACAAAAATGTGGTCAGTTCAGAATTTGGGGCAGGAGCCTGGAGATAAAGGAAAAGGGGGACATGGGTTGGAGGTGAGGTCTCTGGGGATCAGGGATTCTGAAGTGCCTTCTGCCCTGTGATCAGAAATCCTGAAAGTGATGTCATTAGAGACACTGGGCAGATTTTGTGTCCTGAGCACAGGCGTTTATTCCTACCAGAGCCTGGAGCTCTGGGAAGAGAGAATGTCAAAGTCCATGCGGACGTGGGACAGACCCAGGAAAGTGTGAACAGTTGTCTGGCAGGTCTGGCAGGAGAGAAGATGATGAGTGGCTACACATAGGACGCCTCACACACATGCCACAAACAGCCCCACCTGAACTGCAGGAACTAGGGCTAAGAGGCCAGTGAGGGGGAGACACCAGAATCTGGACAAGGAGGTAGGGTTGCCAGAAGAAATTACAGGACGTCCACTCAAATTTTAATTTCAGATGAACAACACATAATATTTTAGTATGTCTCATGCAATACTCAGACTACAAAAGAAATTATTCTTTATTTATTTGAAATTCAAAGTTAGCTGGGCATCCATATTTATATTTACTAAGTCTGGCAACTGTGGTGTAAAACTATTTGCCAGGCTGATATACTATTAGCACTCAAAGTTCAGGGAGACCTAAATATTGGTGGTTGAAAAAAATCACTGTGTCTCTACTGGATTGGTCAGTGGTTCATGTTTTGAATTACAATTCCTGCTCACTGGTAAATATATCATTTACCTTCTCTGTGTTTCCAAATATTTAAATTTTTGGAATTGTATTTTTCTGCCCCTAATGACAGGAAGAGTCCATGTTTCACAAAATGACAAGTGAGATTGAGGTGTAAGTTCATATTCACCATTAGGAAAAACAGAGAACTACCTAATTTCACTGGTTGACCTTTCTGAATTACAAAAACATAAAATCATCTTTAAAATATTTTATGAGATTTAGACTCCTAACCCAGCTAGTTACTAATTACCCAGAAAATACCTGACCTAGGGGGTCACTGTTATTATTGAAAGAGGCTTAAAGTTCATAATAAAATTATGACATAATCCATGTTTTATGTGTAAATCTGAGACGTTGAATGGTCACTCGCCAGCAGATGCAGTTCCGCTTCGAGTTCTCGTCATTTTTAAAGCGTAGTTTAAAGACTGCTAGAGAAACCAGTTGGAAAGCAAGGTTTCATTCTCAACATTCCATGAGGTTTATAATATACAATAAACCTCGGGACTACCACTTTTCACTAGCCCTGCAAATTAGCCCGTCTACATCTAGGTTGGAAACCAAGCCAAAAATTGAGTGTGAAAAGAAATTGAAATGGTCTCTGTTTAATCTGTAATTTCTGCAATCCATACCACCTCTAGGACTAAAGAATGACAGAAGTTTTCATGCTGACCGGTTCAGTGCTTTGCACCACAAGGAATTTGACAGTCAGGAGTGAGCCCTGACCAACAACTCAGAATCCATCATTCCTTGGTAGTGTGCCAGCACCCAAGTTTCTGGTATTTACAGCTCATCCTTTATTGAGTCTTTTGTATTTTGTACTCTCAGTGAAGGCAGGTGAAAATGTTGCATTCAGAGCTGCTTGGATACAGGGTCCAATTTATTATTTGAAGAGTTCACTTTATTCTTAAAACAATAATTGCTTATGGAAACACTTAACTTTCTGTATTTTGATTCCACTCCACCATCCACTGTAAGACACTCTGGATTTTAAGACAGTTTTGGGGGACCAAACAAGAAAGCAGTATTCATTGTATATATAATATAATGTATATAATATATAATTAATAGCCAGTATTAAATGTAGATATTAATTGTAAATTTATTTAAATTTGAGAAAACTAAATTTATTCATTCATTCGCCTGATATTTATTGGGTTCCTACTTTTGCCAAGTACTATTTAAACAAGACAGGCTTATAGTCTAGTAAATAAAAAAGCTATGTCTTAGAATGGAAGAAATACAGTATCTTTAGTGGATTGTTTGGAATTAGTAACCTTAGTTAATTAGGCCTTAGTAGAAAGGAAGATACTTGGGAAACATTAAAGGAATCTTGACCCCCCCTTGGCAAATAGGCAGACTTATTACCTGTTTGTGAAACACCTATCATTGGCATTGAATTTGAATATTACATATACTTTTAGCTGGTTAATAATTGTGGCTACCTATCAGTCAACATATTCATCATTTTATCAAAATTTTTACATGCAGGTTTTTTGTTTGTTTGTCACTCAAAGTATCTGACTCTTGTTTTCAGAAATCTAGACTGAGCAATCTGAGTATGCTTTTGGATGGCAACTTTCCATTAGAAATTTCAGAGAGAATTGAAGATGACATATTAGTCCCTAGTTTAAAATTACTCAGTAACTTCATTGCTTTTCTTGGAATTTTCTCAGGTAGCTTCATATAGAAAGGGAAATACACAAAAACGGTTTGTGCATTTTGAGTCAGTCCCTTAAATATTATCATCACCTCTTCTATTAACTTCCATTTGCTTGCCAGTTTCCTCATTTGAAAGGACTTTCAAGTTGCTGATTTTGTAAGAAATGAAGAACAGTCATTGCCAGTACTATCCTTTATTCTACATTTAGTATTTCTAATCACATCAGACATGTTTTCAGTATCTAGAGAGGATGCCTGCTCTCTACAGCTATCACGAGCCATTAACTTTAATTAAAATTTACAAGTCTAATGTTGTTACATCTGCTAAATGCATTAACTTCCATGTTAATTACCAAAATGTTAATGTTGCATTAAAATAATATTCCCTTTTGACAGTTCATCTATAGTTAATTATTTATTTTGTTGGGGAATATGTTCTAAGAACTGAAAAGAGAGTAGACTAGGAAGTCAAATTAGAAAAATGATATACAGTAGCAAAACTTCTAAGAGAAGACCCTATGGTTCAGATGAAGATGGCTGAAGCATACTCCTATGCTTTACCCTGTATTTAAAGGAAATATGTCTTACATCTAAAATATTTTTTAGAATAATGCTTTCCTGTTTTGCAGCTAGTTTATAGTGAAAGCACTAATATTCATGCCCAATCCCTCAACTCCCAAGAGTTTATAAGGCTACACATTCCTTTATCCATATAAATCATTTAAAGAGAAAACTTCAGTTTTAACAAAAACAGCCTTCTGTGTTTTCTATCTAAATGTTTATCTTTTCTTTAAAACAGATTTATTTCAAGAAGTTATCCAAGTATACTTATGGACAAATAAAAATAATGAAAGGAAATTCTCAAAGATCTACATGGATCATTGCAGTGAGCTTCTGAGTATGAATATTATTAAACATGTCACATTTCATTGAAAGGGGTTAGGCTATAATAATACTAATATTTAATAACAGCCTTTTCTTGTCATGGGTACACTTGTTGGATATATCCTTTAAATATGTAAGTCTATGTACATGAGTTAATTTTCAAATGGGATGCATCCTCTAAAACAGGAACATACTGGCAGTTGAACAAAATCTTAGTCTAGTTTATAGGTCACAGAGACCTTGCCTATGCTTTTCATCACTGTGTCCCCAGTGGCTAGAACCGTGCCTAGTGTATGGTAGACCCTCAATAAATATTTGACAGTTGCTTGAAAGGCTCTTTAAATTTCTTTTTTTATTTTATGAAATACTATTGTATTTCACTTTTTTTCTTTGGAGATTTTCTATGTGACTGTATAATTTGTTTAAGTAAATGTTTAAGTTTGTACGTCTCACTTTCTTTAGCCATTTCTCTGTTGATGGGCACTTGGGTTGCTTCCATATCTTGGCAATTGTAAATAATGCTGCCATGAACCCTGGGATGCATGTATCTTTGAAAAGTGTTTTTGTTTTCTCCGACATAAATACCCAAAAGTGGAATTGCTGGATCATACGGTAGTTCTATTTTTTTTTTTCGGTAGTCCTATTTTTAATTTTTTGGAGGAAACTCCATATTTTCCATACTAGCTGCACCAATTTACATTCCCACCAATAGTGTATGAGGGTTCCCTTTTCTTTACATCCTCGCCAGCACTTGTTATTTGCTGTCTTTTTTGATGATAGCCATTCTGACAGGTGTGAAATGATATCTCACTGTGCTTTCAATTGCATTATCCTGATGATTAGTGATGTTGAGCATTTTTTCATGTGTCTGCTGGATATCTGCATATCTTGAAAATATGTCTATTGAGATCCCCTGCCCATTTTTCAATCAGATTTTTTTTTCTTCGGTACGCGGGCCTCTCACTGTTGTGGTCCCTCCCGCTGCGGAGCACAGGCTCCAGACGCGCAGGCTCAGCGGCCATGGCTCATGGGCCCAGCCGCTCCGCGGCATGTGGGATCTTCCCGGACCGGGGCACGAACCCGCGTGCCGTGAATCGGCAGGTGGACTCCCAACCACTGCGCCACCAGGGAAACCCCAGATTGTTTTTTGATACTGAGTTCTGTGAGTTCTTTGTATATTTTCAATATTAACCCTTTATTGGATATATCATTTGCAAATGTCTTCTCTCATTCAGTAGGCAGATTTTTAGTTTTGTTGATGGTTTTCTTCTCTGTGCAAAACATTTTTAGTTTGAAGTAGTCTTGTTTGTTTATTTTTGCTTTTGTTTCCCTTGCCTGAGGAGAAAGATCCTGGACTTGGATGTATGTTTCCTTCACTCAGTTAGGGAAGTTTTTAGTTAAAAGCCCCCTACTTTGATTGTATTACTGTCAATTTCTCCCTTTATGTCTGTTAATATTTGCTTTATGTATTTACGTGATCCTATGTTGGGTGCATATACATTTATAAATGTTACATCCCCTTGCTGGATTGATCCCTTTATCATTATGTAATACCCTTTTGTGTCTTTTGTTACAGTCTTTGTTTTAAAGTCTATTTTGTCTGATATAAGTATTTCAAACCCAGCTTTCTTCTCATTTCCTTTCCATGGAACATCTTTTTCCATCCTATCCCTTTCAGTCTGTGTCTTTAGATCTAAAATGAGTCTCTCGTAGGCAGATTATAGACGGCTCTTGTTTTTTATCCACTCAGGCACCCATTATCTTTTGATTAGAGCATTTAGTCCACTTACATTTAAAGTTATTTTTGATAGGTATACATGTATTGCCATTTTGTTGTTTTCTGGTTGTTTTTGTAGCTCTTCTCCATTCTTCTCTGTTCCCTTCTCTTGTTCCTTTCCCTTGTGATTTGACAACTTTAGTGTTATGTTTGCTTTCCTTTCTCTTTACTTTTCGTGTATCTTATAGGTTTTTGGTCTGTGGTTACTACGAGATTCATATATGACAGCCCTCATATATATGTCTACCGTAAGTTGATGATTGCTAAAAGTTCAAGCACATTCTCAAAGCACTACATTTTTGTACCCCCTTTCACATCTTATGTTACTGAAATCATACTTTACATCTTTTTATTTCGTGTATTGCTGAACTATTTCAGACATAGATGATTTTACTACTTTTATCTTTTAACCTTTATTCTAGCTTTATAGGTGATTCATCCACTGCCTTCACTACATTTTTGCCTTTACCAGTGAGATTTTTTTTCTTTCATAATTTTCTTGTTTCTAGTTATGGTCTTTCCTTTTTCATGAAAAGAAGTCCCTTTAACATTTCTTATAAGGCCAATTTCACAGTGATGAGCTCCTTTTCATCAAGCTTTTCCTTGTCCGGGAAACCCTTTTTCTCTCTTTCAAATCTGAATGATAACCTTACCAGGTAGAATATCCTTGGTTGTAAGATTTTTTCCTTTCAGCATTTTGAAAATATCATGCCAGATCCTTCTGTCCTTTCTGTTAAAAAAATCAGTTGATAATCTTATGGGGGCTCCCTTGTATGTAACTTGTAGTTATTTTTCTCTTGCTGCTTTTAAGATTCTCTCTTTAACTTCTGACATTGTAATTATAATGTCTCTTGGTGTGGGTCTCTTTGAGTTCATCTTGTTTAGGACTCTGTGTGCTTCCTGGACACAGGTTTCAGGAAAACTGAAAACTTAAGAAAGTTTTCATCCATTATTTCTTCAAATAGGTTTCTCTATCTTTCTCTCTTTCTCTCTTTCTTCTACTTCTGGGACTCCTATAACATGAATGTAAGTATGCTTGATTTTGTCCCAGAGGGCCCTTAAACTACCCTCATTTTTATTTATTTATTTATTTATTTATTTATTTATTTATTTTAACATCTTTATTGGAGTATAATTGCTTTACAATGGTGTGTTAGTTTCTGCTTTATAACAAAGTGAATCAGTTATACATATACATATAACCCCATATCTCTTCCCTCTTGCATCTCCCTCCTTCCCACCCTCCCTATCCCACCCCTGTAGCTGGTCACAAAGCACCGAGCTGATCTCCCTGTGCTATGCGGCTGCTTCCCACTAGCTATCTACCTTACGTTTGGTAGTGTATATATGTCCATGCCACTCTCTCACTTCGTTCCAGCTTACCCTTCCCCCTCCCTGTGACCTCAAGTCCATTCTCTAGTAGGTCTGTGTCTTTATTCCTGTTTGCCCCTAGTTCTTCATGACCTTTTTTTTTTTTTAGATTCCATATATGTGTTAGCATATGGTATTTGTTTTTCTATCTCTGACTTACTTCACTCTGTATGACAGACTCTAGGTCCATCCACCTCACTACAAATAACTCAGCTTTGTTTCTTTTTAAGACTGAATAATATTCCATTGTATATATGTGCCACATCTTCTTTATCCATTCATCTGTCGATGGACACTTAGGTTGCTTCCATGTCTTGGCTGTTGTAAATAGAGCTGCGATGATCACTGTGGTACATGACTCTTTTGGAATTATGGTTTTCTCAGGGTATAGGCCCAGTAGTGGGATTGCTGCGTCGTATGGTAGTTCTATTTTTAGTTTTCTAAGGAACCTCCATACTGTTCTCCATAGTGACTGTATCAATTTACATTCCCACCAACAGTGCAAGAGGGTTCCCTTTTCTCCACACCCTCTCCAGCCTTTATTGTTTGTAGATTTTTTGATGATGGCCATTCTGACCGGTGTGAGATGATATCTCATTGTAGTTTTGATTTGCATTTCTCTAATGATTAATGATGTTGAGCATTCTTTCATGTGTTTGTTGGCAATCTGTATATCTTCTTTGGAGAAATGTCTATTTAGGTCTTCTGCCCATTTTCAGATTGGGTTGTGGGTTTTTTTGATATTGAGCTGGATGAGCTGCTTGTAAATTTTGGAGATTAATCCTTTGTCAGTTGCTTCATTTGCAAATATTTTCTCCCATTCTGAGGGGTTGTCTTTTCGTCTTGTTTATGGTTTCCTTTGCTGTGCAAAAGCTTTTAAGTTTCACTAGGTCCCATTTGTTTCTTTTTGTTTTTATTTCCATTTCTCTAGGAGGTGGATCAAAAAGGATCTTGCTGTCTCATTTTTAAATATTTTTTTCTTTTTGCTGTTCTGATTGGGTGATTTCCACTACCATGTCTTATAGATCACTGATCTGTTCTTCTACGTCCTCTAATCTGCTGTTGATTCCCTCTAGTGTATTTTTCATTTTAGATATTGTATTCTTTAATTTTGATTTTTTAAAATATTATCTGTCTCTTTGTTGACATTCTCACTGAGTACATCTATTCTTCTATCAGGAGTATCTTTATGACAATTACTTTGAACTGTTTATCTGATAAGTTGCTTATCTCTGTTTCATTCAGTTCTCTTCCTGAGGTTTTACTTGTTCTTTCATTTGGAAGGTATTCCTTGGTCTCCTCATTTTGCCTAATTTTCTGTGTTTGTTTCTATGTATTAGGCAGATAAACTGCATCTCCCAGTCTTGAAAGAGTGACTCACGTAGAAGGTGTCCTGTGGAGCCCAGTGTCACAATCCCTCCTGGGTCACCAGAGCCAGGTGCTCCATGGGTGTCCCCTGTGTGGGCTGCATGCACCTTCCTGTTGGGGTTGGGCCATGATATCCATGGGCACATTGGTGGGGGGCAGGGGGGACACTGGATCCTGGCCCAGCTAGCTGAGATGTCCAGCTGTGACTGTTATGGGCACAGTGATATGCACGGCTGGCCTCCAGCATGGCTGGCTGAGGCCCAGACACAACTGTTGAATGCTGGTGTGCGGGGCTGGCCCCCTGGAGTGGAAGCCACTTTGGAGGGGACCAGTGCTGGCCAAGGCCACCCACTGGGTGGGGCGGGATAAGAGCTGCTTTGGAGAGCCAGCCAGGGTGGGTGGGTCCTCACAGCAGTGTTAGGTTGACAAAGAGTGACAGATATAGCACCCACCCCACCCAACTGGCTGGGTGGAAGGAGAATAAAAAAATAAATGGTGCCCAATAGAGCGGCCATCCCCAGAGGAAGTTCCACGGTCTCCCTGCGCCTCTGGCACATGCCCTAAAACTAGTCAGTGAACCTCCTTCTCCTACAATCCAGGTGCTTTTTGAGCTGCTGCCTCTGTACTGGGACTCAGAGCAAGTGAGTCTGAGCACGAGCCCTTCAGGAGCAGAGCCTTGGTTTCCCACAGCACTCTGTCTCTCCCAGACATGAGCCCTGCTGGTTTTCAAAGCCAAACGTTATGGGAGCTCCTCTTCCAGTGCAGACCTCCAGGCTGGGGAGTCCAACGTGGGGCTCTGACCACTTACTCCTCAGGTGACCCCTGCGCTTGTGACATCCCTCCTGCTGTGAGTTGCTGCACTGGGGTGGGTTCTGACCAGACTACATCTCTGCCTCTCCTACCCCTCTCAGTGTGACCTTTTCTTTGTGTCCTCAGCTGTAGACAATCTGTTCTGGGAGGCTTCAGGTCCTTCTCAGAAATAGCTGTTCTACATACACTTGTGGTTTGGTGTGTCCATCAGAGGAGAGGAGCTCAGGGTCTTCTTACTCCACCATCTTTATCCAGAACCTCAGTCTTAAACTAGTTTTAAAAGTTGGGCTTCCCTGGTGGTGCAGTGGTTGAGAGTCTGCCTGCCGATGCAGGGGACACGGGTTCGTGCCCTGGTCACTTGCCGCGGAGCAGCTGGGCCCGTGAGCCATGGCTGCTGAGCCTGCACATCCGGAGCCTGTGCTTCGCAACGGAAGAGGCCACCACAGTGAGCACCCACGTACCGCAAAGTAACAAGTACTCTAAATACCTAAAAGAATGCGGACCCCCAATTTTTCTTGAATTGCTGAGTAATGAACCCTTCATTCATGTAGTTTCTCTCTCTGACAAAACTTTCGTTGCCAGAAGTCTCAATGGGAATTACAGGGCTCTCTCCAGTTCTCCAAAACTTTAGTTCACTGTATCTGAGATGCATATAGCTGGGCTGTACTGCAGTTGTTGAAAAGACTAAAACTCTTGCCTTTACCTCTTTATGTTTATATATTTAGTTCATATAGCTACAGTTATATAGTTTATATAACTACAGTTATAGCTTAAAAAATGTTTCACACACATTATCTCTAACTGTGTCAAATATTGCTCCAAAACGATCTGAGCAATTTACTGAAAACTTATGCCAAAATTAAAACATCTGGACGAACGGTGAAAACAAGGGCACGGGTGGTTAAGGGCAAAGAGAAAAGAACACAACTAGATAAGCCGCAGGTCCTCCCTGAGTTGGAATTTGGCCCTAAGCTTCTGAGATGACAAAGCGAAATTTACCACGATCAATTATGTGGTTCTCAATGTCCAGAGGAGAAAACACACAGATTCTCCAGCGATAACAAAGCTGTTCCTAACCTCCAGGCTTTGCTTTAGAAGAAATAGGTGAGTGTAGCTGTTCTCATTGAACCAGGGCCCTTGGCAGTTCTCACTCTTGGCCACAGGACTCCTGGGGCACTGAGGGGGCAGTGGTGCCATCTGCCAGTTAGGAGCTCGGACCCTGAGTCTGGTGAGTTCATCCACCACTGGTGAGATCTGGCATCAGGCAAGCTTCTTGACCTCTCTCGGTGTTAGTTTTCACATTATAACATAAGAAGAGGCATACAACCTGTCTCTTCCTGAAAACAGTGTAGCACAGAACCTGCCACATGGTAATACCCAATAAATTTCTGTCAAATATGTGAGTAAATGAAAGAAAAAGGATACAAATGAACTTATTTACAAAACAGAAACAGGGCTTCCCTGGTGGCACAGTGGTTAAGAATCTGCCTACCAATGCAGGGGACACGGGTTCAAGCCCTGGCCCGGGAAGATCCCACATGTCGTGGAGCAACTAAGCCCGTGTGCCACAACTACTGAGCCTGTGCTCTAGAGCCCACAAGCCACAACTTCTGAGCCCATGTGCCACAACTACTGAAGCCCGTGTGCCTAGAGCCTGTGCTCTGCAACAAAAGAAGCCACGACAATGAGAAGTCTGCACACCACAACGAAGAGTAGCCCCCGCTCGCTGCAACTAGAGAAAGCCCATGCACAGCAACGAAGACCCAACACAGCCAAAAATAAAAATAAATAAATTTATTTAAAAAAAACAAAACAAAACAGAAACAGACTCACAGATCTCGAAAATCAAACTTATGGATACCAGAGGGGAAATGTAGGGGGAAGTGATCAACTAGGAGACTAGGATTAACAGACACACACTACTATATATAAAATAGATAAATAAGGACCTACTGCAGAGCACAGGGAACTCTACTCAGTATTCTGTAATAACCTGTATGAAAAACAATCTGAAAAAGAATGGATATATGTATTATATATGTATAACTGAATCACTTTGCTGTACACCTGAAACTAACACAGCATTGTAAACCAACTATACCCCAATAAATTTTTTTTTAATATAAAAGAGAACCAAAAAAAAAAAGGAAAGAAAGAAACATGAGTGCTAATGTAGATGTTTTAGTAGACTGGATGGCAAGCAGTTTTGTTTGTATTTGTCTGAGAGTTTCCATTTTGTGAAGTAGTAGTCACAGTTTTCTGCTGAAAAGAAGGGAGATTTTGAGGCGGGAGGCATGATATAGCCCACTAGAGGGGGAGAGACCATGCCAACCCCCAACACTTGGTGTTCAGGGCCCATTAGGGCAGGTGACCAAGAACTCGTACTGTCCCAGGTCTTCCTGCTGTGCTCAGCGGCCAGGGGCCAAGCACAGGAGGGTGGATCAGGGCTGGGGCACTGCTGGATGGAAGCTCAGAAGGCATATACAGGCAAGGGAATCCAAAATCTCTGGGCAAGAAAAAAATGAGGACTAAAATGAGCACTTACCTCATCAAGTTGTGAGGGTCAAATGCATTAATACGATAAAGGACTTAGTGTCTGCCATATAGTAAATGCTCAGGAAAAGTTTGCTATCATTATTATTAATAAAAATCTAAGCTAAAGAGAGAGGGAAGGGAGACCAGGAAACAGCACATAATGAGAAAAAAAGCTAAGGGGGAGGCCTCATTATATAAGGAGCAGTTGTAGTGGGAATAATTGAGAAAATTTTCTGGAAAGATAGGAGATTCTGGTTAAAGAATGTGATTTTTGAGTCATTAAATTAAACTGTGGGATAGTTTTGATGAGAACCAAGTTTAACACAGTGGATTTCAAAGTCACTTTGCCTAAGAATCACCTGGGAAGAGTGTTAAAATGCAGATTTGCTGGACTTTTCCTCCAAAAATGTGATTCTGTAGAACTGGACAGTTGGCCTATTTTATCAAGCCTCCTAAACCATCTTGGTACAGCCAGTCCCTGGACCACACTTTGAGAAGTCTGGGCTAGACCACGACATGGAGCAGAAGAGAAGGTGGTTGGAAATAAGGAGACTGAGGACCGAAAAGCCTGGGTGTGGGATGACACATTCAGATGGTTGCTGACGTCACTCAGGATGGAGACCAGACAGGGTGGAGAAAAGGACGGTGAGCCAGAGGACAGAGTCATCACTGGATGGGGGAAAGTACAGTGAGAGGTGGGGAACAAAACGCTCTTGGGGACGGAGAGGAGCTGGGTGAGGACAGGGGGATTAACCTGATGGCAAGAGTCTTATAGGAGCAGGAGTGTTTCGAAAAGATGAGAAAGTCAGGGTCTGCTGTTAGCTTTCCAAAGCAAGTTAGTCACTAAGAGAATGCGTAAGGGAATATTCCTAACATAAGAGAATGAAAGGTTTCCATTGAAGAAGGCTGCTGGGAAAGCCACGTACCAGGGGAGGAATTGGTTTTGATTAAAGAGTAGGATATAGGCTGTGAAGAAATTCAGGATACGGGAGAGTCATTAAATCATGGAGAAAGTTCCAGAGGATACCACGAAAAGAGGTGGGGAGTACAAACCTAGATTAGAGAACAGGAAGCACAGAGACTGGAAATCTGGAAGAAGGAAGTTGGCCAGAGGGGTTGACATTTGGGCAAACATAGAGGAAATAGCACATGAGGCACAGAGTAATATACTCCCAACAAACTCAAGGAAACAAGTGTCTTTCCTCCTAAGTACCTTGGTGGCTGGGGGAGAGATTTTAAAAAGGAAAGATGGCCAATAGTATTTTAAACATTTTTTCTCAGATGTCTGTCTCACACCTGATGTGTGAAGCTCCCAGATTTTCTCAGTTCATGGTGTCCTCAGTGACTCAGAATTTTTCATGGCAGTCTGAGCACAAACGAAGTACTTAACAGTTCTGTTTATTAAGTAATCAGGTCCAAACCATTTACCAAGTAATTGTGTCCCAACAACTTAACAGCTGTATGGAAAAACAATGCATGTAAATTGAAATAAAAAGTAATTTTTAGGGCTTCCCTGGTGGTGCAGTGGTTGAGAGTCCGCCTGCTGATGCAGGGGACGCGGGTTCGTGCCCCGGTCTGGGAAGATCCCACATGCCGCGGAGCGGCTGGGCCTGTGAGCCATGGTCGCTGAGCCTGCGCGTCCGGAGCCTGTGCTCCGCAACGGGAGAGGCCACAACAGTGAGAGGCCCGCGTACCACAAAAAAAAAAAAAAAAAAGTAATCTTTATATCATTCTTTAATAATAATTTACTGATGGGATGTGCATGTCTATTGGTCACAGAGAACATCTCAGATTTTATTAACTCTCAGGTTGGACACCACCACCTTCATTTCCTGTTCCACACTGATTTTCACATAGTACTTTTTTTTTTTTAATCAGAGAAAACACCCAAAACCAAACTTTGTGTACGTAAGACGTCATCAAAAGAAAGGTAGCTCGATCCAGAAACTGGTAAAGACCTTAAGCTATGATATTGTGCAGGAGCTGATAGATGTCTCTGTGTTTGCCTTGAAATTTTTAAATATCCCACTGTACCACTGTGAGTTTGATGTGATGTCCCAGGGTAACTTGGTGCACAGTTTGGGAACTACAGTTTTATGCTAAAGAATTGGAATTATTCATATTATGGGGAGTGATCCAGGGATTTAAAGGCGGTGAGTAATGTAGTCTTAGAAATATCAGCGTGGGAGGAGACTGGAGAAAAGCACGAATAGAGGAGACAAGTTCATAGGTGGTGGCAGCAGTGCAGGAAATGTACTAAAAGCTAAAGCAAAGCCCTGGCAGAGGCTGTGGAGAGGAGGACAGTGGTGGAGTGGAGAGAAAGAGCCGCGGTGGCTTTGTAACTTGGCTTCTCTATCCTCTGACAGTCTGCCCGTCTAAAACTGTCATGGCCCCTCTCCTTGAACCCGGGTTCTGTGGCTACTTGAACAATAGAATATGGCGGCAGTGCCAGTGCCAGGTTCTGCACGCGGGCCTTCAGATCCTGTCCATGGGGTGCTTGTTCTCAGGACTCACTTCCTTTCTCATGGGTGTTCATTCCTCCTACGATGAAGAAGCTAACGGGCAGGGGGGCCCACATGGAGAACGTGGCTCTCTGGCCCCAGGCCCAGCTGAGCTCAGCCACAGCCAACACCCACTTGTCAACCACCTGAGCGGTCGAGCCATCCTGAAGTCTACCCTCCGGCCCCTGGTCCAGCCGCCCCAGCTGATGCCCTCTGAGCCCTCACTTCTCTGCAGATTCATGAGCAAAAGAAATTCATGAGTGGCTTGTTTTAAGCCACTGGGTTATGGGGTGTCCTGTTACATATCACGAGAAAACTGACATATAAGCTAATATCTATTTCAGATGTTTTATGAGCCCAATACCGTTTGAAGTGCTTTTTTTCCCCCCGTGGTTACATTTACTTTTCTTCTCTCTTCTTTTTTTTTATTGGAGTATAGTTGCTTCATGCTGCTGTCTCAGTTTCTGCTGTACAGCAAAGTGAATCAGCCACATGTATACATATATTCCCTATTTTACGGATTTCCTTCCCGTTTAGGTCACCACAGAGCACCGAGTAGAATTCCCTTTGCTGTACAGTAGATTCTCATTAGTTATCTATTTTATACATGGTATTGTATATATGTCAATCCCAATCTCCCAGTTCATCCCACAAACCCCCTGCCCTGCCTTTCCCCCTTGGTATCCATATGTTTGTTCACTACATCTATGTCTCTATTTCTTCTTTGCAAATAAGATCATCTATACCATTTTTCTAGATTCCACATATATGCATTAATATGCGATATTTGTTTTTCTCTTTCTGACTTACATACGTCACTCTGTATAAGTCTCTAGGTCCACCCACGTCTCTGCAAATGGCACAATTTCATTCCTTTTTACAGCTGAGTAATATTCCATTGCATATATGTACCACATCTTCCTTATCCATTCCTCTGTTGATGGACATTTAGGTTGCTTCCATGACCTGGCTATTGTAAATAGTGCTGCAGTGAACATTGGGGTGCATGGATCTTTTTGAATTATGGCTTTCTCTGGGTATACGCCCAGGAGTGGGATTGCTTATGTGAAGGTTTCACTTCATCTTCTTAATGAATATTATGGATACCTCTGTTTGATTTATGAGGAAACTGAAGCCTAGGACATTTTTCCAAGGTCATGCAACTAATTAGTGATGAATAGGAGACAGGAAGGCTGGAGGTGAGATTTCCAAAGACGGGGACTCCCTGGCAAGTGCAGGGTGTCCATGGTGTCGTTGCCTGATGTAATAAATATAAGAACACAGGAATGTGTAGGAAATATAGAAAAAGGGTAAAGCAGGTTTGGAAGGAAAATGGTATTTGTAGGTTTGGACATTTAGGTGAGGACGTCTAAGATCATTTGACTGTGTGAGTCTAGGATTCAAAGGAGAGCTCAGAGCAGGAGACAGAAACTTGCAAACTACTAAAAGACAAATGATCGTACAACCCTAACAGCTGATGAAATCACACAGGAAAAGAATGCAGATTTAGAGACTAAGAAGAGTATGACACTCTGATTGTGATAAGATTTATGATTTGAAGAAAGAAGGAGAAAAGAAAATGCAGAGAGGCAAGAGGAAAACAATAAAAAGTGGAGAAATTCAAGGGAGAAGATAGTTTCAACAAAAGGACAGATTGGCCAATATTTTCAAGCTCTACAGGAAGGACAAGTGAACAAATGCCTGGCAAAGAAGTGAACTTTGCGACGGAGCTTTGAGTGTCACGGCGGGGCTGGAAGATGGACCCCAGCGGACGAGAGATGAATGAGAAGGGGAAAATTGCAAATGGTGAGGAATGTCTTGTGAGACATTTCTTTGCTTGAAAAGGACGGAAAATAATACAACTGAAATGACTTATGTAAAAAGCTATCTATGGGCTCATGTAACTAAAACATCCAGGAATATTTCTGGCTTCAGCCACTGCTGGACTCAGCCACACTGGTGACATCACCAGGATCCAGTTTCTTTCCATTTCCAGGCCCGTCTTCCATGTTTGCTCCCTTCTCAGCTGGCCTCTCCTTTTGTTGGCAGACAGCCTGTTGCAGCTCCAGGACTATGTTTCCAGGGTTCAAGCCCTTGGGGAAAAAAATCTACTTTCTCAATAACTCAAACAAAATTCCTTGGGTCTAATTTATTCTAATTGGCCCAACTTGGGTCATGTGTCCATCTCTGAATCCATCAGTATTGCCTGTGAGATTGGTTAGATAAGGTTGAGATCACAAAGAGGCAGGAGGTCCTGGTTCCTCAGAGGGCAGTCAGGTACTAGTTACCCAAAGCAGCAAGAAGGGATGCTAGCAGCAAAAACAAGTCAGTCAACACAGCAACTATGAACTGTCATCGTAGGAAGCTTGGCTGCAGAGGCAAGAAAAAGAGAGCATCGAGGTTCCTCAGAAAACTAAAAATAGAATTACCATATGATCCAGCAATCCTACTCCTAGGCATATACCTGGACAAAACTATAATTCAAAAAGATACACACACCCCTATGTTCATAGCAGCACTATTCACAGTATCCAAGACATGGAAACAACCTAAATGTCCACTGACAGATGGATGAAGAAGATGTGGTACATATATACAATGGAATACTACTCAGCCATAAAAAAGAATGAAATAATGCCATTTACAACAACATGGATGCAACTAGAGATTATCATACTAAGTGAAGTAAGTCAGAAAGAGAAAGACAAACACCATATGATACCACTTATATGTGGAATCTAAAATATGACACAAATGAACCCACCTACAAAACAGAAACAGAATCAGGGACACAGAGAACAGACTGGTGGTTGCCAAGGGGGAGGGGTTTGGGGGGAGGGATGGAGTGGGAGTTTGGGATTAGCAGATGCAAACTATTACATATAGAATGGATAAATAACAAGGTCTTACTGCACAGCACAGAGAACTATACTCAATATCCTATGATAAACCATAATGGAACAGAACATATTAAAAAAGAATGCATACATATGTATAACTGAATCACTTTGCTGTACAGCAGAAATTAACACAACATTGTAAATCAACTATACTTCAGTTAAAATAATACTGATCAGGGCTTCCCTGACAGCATAGTGGTTAAGAATCCATCTTCCGGGGCTTCCCTGGTGGCGCAGTGGTTGAGAGTCTGCCTGCCGATACAGGGGACACGGGTTCGTGGCCCGGTCCGGGAAGATCCCACATGCCGCGGAGCAGCTGGGCCCATGAGCCATGGCCGCTGAGCCTGCGCATCCAGAGCCTGTGCTCCACAAGGGGAGAGGCCACAACAGTGAGAGGCCTGCATAAAAAAAAAAAAAAAAAAAAAAAAAAGAATCCATCTGCCAATGCAGGGGACATGGGTTCCAGCCCTGGTCCGGGAAGATCCCACATGCCGCAGAGCAACTAAGCCCATGCACCACAACTACTGAGCCTGAGCCTGTGCTCTAGAGCCCGTGTGCCACAACTACTGAAGCCCACGTGCCTAGAGCCTATGCTCTGCAACAAGAGAAGCCACGGCAATGAGAAGCCCGTGCACCGCAACGAAGAGTAGCCGCCTCTAGCCACAACTAGAGAAAGCCTGCGCGCAGCACCAAAGACCCAATGCAGCCAAAAATTAAAATAAACTAATTATATATGTATAACTGAATCACTTTGCTGTACAGCAGAAATTAACACAACACTGTAAATCAACTGTACTTCAGGTAAAAAAATATTGATTAAAAAAAAGAGAGAACTGTAGTTAGAGTGGGGTCCAATGAGAGTTTTAGGAGGAAGAAACAGCTGAAACAGAGAGGCTGACGACATCAGGAGGGAAATGGATGAAATAAACCACTGAGGAGCGAGGGAGTTGGTGGGATCAAGAGAACAGGTGGCAGGATTCGCTTTGAGCTAGAGAAGGGATGTCTCTTCCCCTAAGACCAGACAGAGGGTGGGTACCGACAACAAAGAGGTCTTTAGATGGAGGAGAAGCAAGTTTAGGAATTGATGCCTCCTGACTTCTGTCTTAGCTGTGATTTAGGAAGGAAGCATTTGTGCAGAGAATGAGAAGGAAGGGTTAGCGGGGGAGGAATGGGACAGTTTCTGTGGGACAACAGGAGAGTTTAGACATGCAGATAAGTTGCTGGATGACAGTATTACATTTTAAAACAACATCATCCCCAACTTAATTTTCTGTACTATTAATGTCACCAGGAATATCAGTGAATAAAACAGAACATAAACATCAGCTCGTAGAGTGGAAACTTGGGAAGTTATGCTAAAACGTGGAGATATTTTTATTCACTTATTGGCTAGCACAGGGATTATCATAGTGAGAAATCTTTGTTGGGAAAATTGATTACAAAATTCCCTTGGGATTCTGAGACCTCGAGTGTCCTCCATGTGGGTGGAGCTGATCTACTGAATACAAGGACAGGAGCACTTCTTTGTTTCTTGAAGAGTGAGAAGAAAATGACAAGGAAAAAAAAAAAACCGCAAAGAAGACAGCAAACTAAGAAAAGACTGCATTCTTTTTTATGTGACCTTCAAACCTTTAGTGGAATTTCTAAACTTTTTAAATGATTGGTAAAAGCAGTTTTTGTTTTGTTTTCATGTATGTTCATGACGGACTGTGTTTCCAAGCTGGGGTGATGCGAGCAGAATGGGGGCAGGGCTGTGAACGTGAAAGGAGGGATCCTGGAGATGCCCCGCTGGATCCCTGTGAGTGCCAGGAAGGCTCTGGAATTGCTTGGCCTGTTAAATTGAACTTCTCTCAGAGGGAATATTCACCAGTGAACATATGTATTTTTCTGGTCATCCTCTTACATTTATTTAAGTAATAGCAGAAAAGAGAAGTCATATGGGTAAAATAAAAGGTAAACCAGATTTTATTTACCATGACAGATAACCATTTAGTTCATAGAAACTATTATTGGGACTCGACTCTATTGGCAAAATGTCTCTATAACATTCAGCTCTGTGTTTTTTCATTCAAATCTCTGTGGCTTTTTCTTTCAGGGACTGGCTGCACACTATCCAACAAGAGAATATTGGCTGTAATCGTTGAACATCAGTCTACTACATCAGGCACTCCTTTCAGATGTGCATTGCTTTGAGGTTATGTACAACAGAATAGTAAATATATTGGTGTAAGATGGGGAGATTATGATGAGCATTCCATGAACAATTTTGTTCATTTGAGAAAAAAATAATGCTGTTTCACTGGTGCTATTTCCAGCTTTGGACTCTGGGAGGTCTAGGATATTACCATCCAAATTCACTAGTGTAATTTCGTCCTCACCTGAGAGGTAGCAGGGAAGGGTGTTGGCCTTATTCTTATACTTCCAGAGATAGAATAAGGGTCCAGGACCAGGGTCATGTGTCCAGTCATTTAGAGCTTCTCAAGCTAGGTATTCTGCAAATAGAAGTGTGCCAAGAAATCTGGATCCCTGCAGCCTTCAGGCAACAGGAAATACTCACTACAACTCCACTCCTTATTACAGATGCACACACAGACACACACACACACACATGCACACAAGCAGGGAGCAGCTACTACTATGTACCCAAAATTACCATTTTTTACTGTGCTTTGACAGGAAAATATGATAGAGGGCATTAGAATCTGACTCTGAGCGTAGAACTGTTCACCCCACGTCTCTTCAAGAAAACCATGGGATTCTTTTCCTATAAGTTCATTTCTTATGAAAGGAGTGAAGCTTTATCCACATGTGTTTTCTTCATTCAATGCCTTCAGTATTTATTTAGCTATTTAGCTGTACAATGTGCCAGCCACTTTTCTGGGCCAAGGTGATACTTCAAATCTCGATGGTGACAAACCATCAGTGGTCACTGGTGGGAAGATAAGAGTGAATCTGTTTCCAAGTCCATTAGCATCTGTCGAGTCAAAGAAAGAGTCCCACTTATCATTCCTGACCTGACACCAAATCTTACAAATCACCTATGGCAGCTAAAGACTGAATGTCTGTGTCCCCCCAAAAGTCATATGTTGAAAACTTAATGCCCAGTGTGATTTTAGTAATAAGGTATTGGGGAGATAATGGTAGGAGATGGAGTCTTTGGGGAATGACTAGGTCATTAGGGCAGAGCCCTTATCAAAGAGGCCTGAGAAAGGTCCCTTGTCCCTTCTTCCATGTGAGGTTACAGCCCAAAGATGAGCATCTAGGCAGTGGGCCTTCACCAGACACTGAATCTGCTAGCACCTTGATCTTGGACTTCTCAGCCTCCAGAACAGTGAGAAATACTTTCTGTTGATTATAAGCCACCCAGTCTGTGGGGTTTTTATTAGAGCAGCCTGAATTAGTGAACACAAATTCCTCCATTCCAGTATATCAGACCCTCACATGTGTCTTTGTCACTTCTCTTATGCAGAGATGGTGTCTGTTTCTCTACCCCCTTGAATCCGGGCTCTATTTGTGACTTGCTAAGACCAATAGAAGGTGGCAGAAGTGATGCAGCCAGATTCCAGAGCCCAGATCTTCAAAGGCCTCATCATCTCTATCTCGAGCCTCTTGGAGTGCTCCCCTAGGCTACCGTGGCATAGAGAATTAATTCCAGGACAGGAAACTACTTGGAGGAAGGGGTCCAACGGTCCTAGCTGAGAACAGAAAATGGAAGGAGTAGCGTGAAGGATCCCAGGTGAAGCCAGCTAACCCATAGAATTGTGAGAAATTATTGTCACTGCTTTAAGTCACTGTCTTTGGGGGTGTTTGTTACGCAGCAGTAGGTAACTGAGAACTCAAGGGAGATGCCGGGGTATGTGTAGAGCTGCCAATCATTTTCTCAGTCAGATACTTGGAAGACATAAATAAGACAATGACATTTTTAGATTCTTTCTACATTGCAGTGGGGTCTTAGATTTACTGGTCTTTTCTGAAAGCCACTTTCGAATGTGCAATCAAATATTTTGCTTTTGGCAACAGTTCAATTATACAATTTTTTTCCAAATGGGAAAAATGTAGATGACTTAGTATTGTGCTTTTTGGCAATGAAAAAGCTATTGGAAAAATGCACATAATTTCTGAAGACCCAAGGAATGAATTCATCCCACTACCTTTTCCGTTTTTATGTTACCTTTTCCCTCCTTCCAAGGGAAAGGGTGCAAATAACGATGGATTCATTTTCCTTTAGATAAATTTGAGCTCGTTTAAGAATCATTTTACTTCACATGTCTTTAATGCAGAATAATATTTAAAGAATTTTCACGAATAGAATACAAGAAAGCATGCTTTTATGGAAATTTTTTTTCTAAGAATATAGCTGAAGGCAACCTCACTCCTGGGCTTTGTTAAGTTACGTACATTTAATTGCCTGGAGCAGGTCTTCTAAAGTCAAGTTTACTAAAATATAGGCCTATGGGACCATATCTTTTGGAAACAAATTCTTTGCAAACATCTCATTTTATAATTTAATTGTATCTGGACTCCGCAGAATGTGAATATTTTACGAATGAAACCACTGATCTGAAAATAAATTGATATCAAATATACAATTCCTGCAAGTCCCCCAAATTAAGGTAATTTTTTGCACATTTAAATGTTATGACCATTCCTAACTCCCCCCAACCCCTACCTCATGAGCCTTTTAGCTCTTAAAACTGTCTGGAAACCGAACCATACTTTAAATATTATTTTTATGGGAGAAAAATGAAAACACATTTCCCTTTTCTTTATGTGAGATGGGGCACCTTCACATGACCCCTGCAGTTTGCCAGGGACCAGGAGTGGGCAGCTCAACTTCTGCGTGGTCCCCTACATACACGAAGTGACAACAGTCAGTCAACCTTACTTTCTAACCCCAGAACTCCTCTTCAAAATGATCAATACTCCTGCCCTGATGGCAACTCCAGCTTAACTTTGCTCTCATCAACAGACTCTGTTGCTCTTTTTTTTTTTTTTTACGTCCCACAAAGTAGCTTAAGTAGCTTCATTTTAACTCTTTCAGAGCAAGTCCAGACCTGTTTCTCTCATCAAGAACAGGGTGGGAGCAGGGGCAGAGGATACTTGTCAGAATAAATTACAATTTTTGGCAAAAGCATCCATGTCTCTTACCCACTTAGGAACTAGAATATTGCCTTGTAAAAGCAGTGCAGACTTCTGTTATGACTTAATTATGAGGCCAAAATAAGGACACCGTTTTATAGGCTCTTTTAAGGTATATACATAAGATTTCCATCTTGGAACATATCAAAAGAGATTACATTTTTCCTAGCTGCCCGTGGGCTTGTTCTGATAACACCAGCTCAGCAGATTGGCCCAGGACCCCAATCTCAAGGTCCCGGGGGGAAGTTACACTGTGCATTTTCTTTGTCTACTTTCTCCTCCCCATCAGTGAAAGGGTCATACACCTCAAGCCCGAGGTAGGAAATCACAGTTCCCACTCTTACCACACAACTGCATCAGTGTCACAAGAGAGGGGTAACGACGATTAATCCCTGATGCTGGAGGAACTACAAGGCTGTCCAGCTATGAGAGACGCTTCTCGTACCCCATCCAAGTCATTCTCACATGACTCACACGTAGGCTCTGTCTCACCTGGTCCCAGTGTCATTTGGAATTCCCGACCCCTACCACAGCCTCTTACCCGACCTGTGCTGTATTGAGCTGGAAAACGGAGCAGATTGTATAATCATGAAGAAGGGACATTTGGGCGAGAACATGGGCTGGTTGACACATTTCTGTAGGTCAACACTGAATTCTTCACTCCATTTTAGACCTCAGTGATTAATTTCTTTAGGATCAATAAACCCCTGGGAGAACTGGCTCATGCCGTCAAACCTTAAGTGAGAGGGTTGTGAACCAGAAAACATATTTCGTATTTTAAAATAATAAACATTAGTTGGCATGCCCATAGGTGTTCAGTACATTGTTTTCCCCTTAAAGACGTTTACTGAGGAGACAAAACACCTAAGTGGCTTTGTACGTATATGGGGTTCCTGGATGAGGGTGTATCCATAGAATAAGCCTCTTTAAACCGATCAGCTGCTCCATTTCTCAGGTCCTGCCACCAGGACCCATAATCAGTCCTGGCAACTTACTGCCCTGGATTTTACCTAAGCTGCCTTACCAATTTTAGGATCACACCAAGAATTAATTTATTTAATATGCTCTGAACAAGAGGATGTATAGTGATCTACTACAGTTGCCAATAACATTTTTTTTTCACTTACATTTGCACTGGATCTCAAGCTATTTGGATTTTGGAGGAAGGGGCAGGGTGAAGTTAAAACTGAATCTAGACCTTCAGGTAAGAATTTTACATTTCATTTTATAATTAATCCTATTCTTTTATCAGAGTGCTGAGAAAATCTGTGAGGAATATAGCAAACGGACAAAAACAAAATAAAATATATAACTATCATGTATTAATTACATGTTGCAGTCTAAAAATATGCTAAACAATTTATATGCATTGTTTATATACATTGCTTTACTTAATCCTTATAACAACCTGCAAAGTAGGTTTCATCAGTGTTATTTTACAGCCAAGGAAACCAAGGCTCAGTGACCTCAGTGTTTATCCAGGGCCAGTCCACTCAAAGGCATGAGGTGGTAGAAGATTCAAGCCCACATCTTCCACCACACTGTACACTTTCAAGTTTCTGTGTTGCAAAATGACATCATTATTCTCTTTCTGTCCCTCTGAAGTTTGGTCTTGGAATCACCAAGGGCATGACTTCCCATATTGATATATCACGGTCTAGACGCTGGAGTAGCACAGAGTCAAGTGGTTCTTGAATGCAGAGGGGACCATATGCCTGGTTTCCCAAGGCATTTCATCAAGGTCTTTGGTTAAATTAGTGTCTCTGTTGTACCAGCTGGGAAATGAGTGAGACATTGATAAGAAGCAGATATAATATTTATGTAAATGTTACTTTGTGCCAGTCACTGAGTACTTTTCTGGCATTATCTTTTATTCATTCCAAGTATCCTATCCAAGGAGGTTTACTATCCATTTTACAGATAAAAACTGGGGCTCAGAGAGGCACAGTCATTTGCCCAAGGTCACACAAAGGGGGAGCTGGTGTTAGGTAGATTGGTACCTATAGATGTGGTCTGGCCGACCGACAGTGTTCTTAAATCTTAGGTTCTACTTGGTGGACTTTTGAGTATCAAATTTTGTGACATGGGCACGGAAAGGTCAACCTTCACAAGGCAGAGGAGACTTACTGTGACCCAGGCTTACCAACAGACACAGTCATTTCAATAATAGCAACAAAGAAAACAGATTCGGCAATGTAGCTGCTTCACTAGGGGTTAAACACGAATAAGAGAGATGGGAGGATGTGCAGGATGTATTAGTTTTCCACTGCTGCTCTAACAAATTCCTGCAAATTTGGTGGCTTGGAGCAATACAAATTTATCATCTTAAGTTCTGGAGGTCAAAAGTCAGAAATGGGTCTCACTGAACCAAAACAAGATGTGTGTGTTTCTACCAGAGGCTCCAGGGAAGAATCTGTCTCCTGTCTTCTTCCAAATTTAGAGGTGGCTTTCATGCCCTGGCTCACGACCTCGGTCTTCCCTCTTCAAAGTCAGCAGTGATCAGTCGAGTCTCTCACTCCACCTCAGTCTGACACTGATATTTCTGCTTCCTTCTTCCATGTTTCAGGACTCTTGTGTTTACGTTGGGTTCATCTGCATAATCCAGGATAACCCCCCTAGTTTAAGGTCAGCTGATCGGCAACACGGATTCCATCTGCAACCTTAGTTCCCCTTTGTTCTGTAACCTAACATATTCCCAGGTTCCAGGGATTAGGATCTTTGGGGCACCATCGTTCTGTCTACCACCCAGGAGCACCATAGCAACACACGGTCCAGGGGCAGGACACAAGGAGGTGTGGCATCGGGGAACTTTGTCAAGAGGCTGCAGGGCTTCAGGATCTACCGGAACTTTAGGGGCAGAGAATGTAAAACTGACAAGCACAAAGCAGGGGGTCAGGTTTAGAGGCTTGCATCAGAGATAGGCGCTCGGCTTCCAAAATACTTGATCCCAGAATTAGAGCCACACCAACAGCAAGGTTGATGATGCTGAGCTGCCTCCATTTTCAGTGGGAAGGATGTAAATGTCTCCTGAAGATGTTTTGTCCCAGGGCCTGAAGTGAAACAGATCTCACAAGTGCAGGTCAAGTAGCGAGCATTTTGTCTCCTCATTTGGGGACTTTCAACTCTGTAGTAGAGTCACAATGACAGGTTGTAGAAGATTCCAGAGGCTGAGGGGGGATGACTGGAGGGTAGGCACATTTCTAAATATATACACCGCTGGTCTCTACTTCCTTAATTTCCTCCAATGCCATTCAAATTACATCATGGGTTGTTTGTCAGCTAGCTTTTATTTTTTTAATTTTAATTGAAGTATAGTTGATTTACGATGTTTCAGGTGTAT
The DNA here is from genome assembly GCF_963924675.1 of Phocoena phocoena. Classification (NCBI taxonomy): domain Eukaryota; kingdom Metazoa; phylum Chordata; class Mammalia; order Artiodactyla; family Phocoenidae; genus Phocoena; species Phocoena phocoena. Next base: position 182,716,838 of record NC_089219.1, on the reverse strand, counting down.
AGCAAAGTGATTCAGTTAAACATATATACATATATATGTCTGTGTGTGTATATATATATATATATATGTATATATGTATATATATATATATATTCCTTTTCAGATTCTTTTCCATTATAGGTTATTAGGTTATTTCCATTATAGGTTATTACAAGATATTGAATATAGTTCCCAGTAGTAGACAGTAGGTCCTTGTTGTTTACCTATTTTATATATAGTAATGCACACACCTGTTAATCCCAAATCCCTAATTTATCCTCCCCTTTCCATTTTGATAACCATAAGTTTGTTTCCTATGTATGTGAGTCTATTTTTGTTTTGTAAATAAGTTCATTTATACCATTTTTTTAGATGCCACATATAAGTGATATCATATGATACTTTGTCCACTCATTGGGGTCACTTAGTATGATAATCTTTAGGTCCATCCATGTTACTGTAAATAGCATTGTTTCATTCTTTTTTATGGCTGAGTAATATTCCATTGTGTGTGTGTGTGTGTGTGTGTGTGTGTGTGTGTGTGTGTGTGTATATACATACCACATCTTCTTTACCCATTCATCAGTCAATGGACATCTTTTTAAAGTTGTAGTGGGCACCAAGGACTAAAAGGGAAGTGTGGCTCACTGAAACCAAACACAGAGGTGTATCCTAATGGAAGTGAACACCAAACCCTAGTGGAATGAATGATAATTGAGACCCGCGGGAGTGGACAGCTGTGGGATCTTCCGTGCTATGTGAGTCACTTTCTCAGGCTCTCGGAATCCCAGTCCGATGGGGTGACTGGCTGACCAAAAAGCTCTATCAGAAGTCTCCAGCAAATCTCAGCCAGAGATGATGATGGCCCCAGAACATCCAAGGAGAGACGAAGTCAAAAGAGCTACAATCTAAAAACAATTCCATAGCTTTCCCATCTCTAATATCATCTCTATCTTTGAAAAGGAAGGACAAGGAGAAAAGAAGGAGCTGAGAGTTTGGTGAGAGAAGAGATGGGAAAAAGAGAAATCATAAGAATTCAGTTCTTGGTGAATTATTCTCTTAAATTGAGTTTTACTCCTTTTGATATTTTACAAAGAGGGAAAAAAAATCGTACCAAAGACCGTCTACTTACATAATATATACAACTTTCTATACTCTATAGACCCATTGGTGATTTTCCAAACCATTCAATGGGACAGCTACTTTCAATGAATGCGTACCCTCTATGGGCCTCCATTCTCACGTGACGATAACAGCAACACAAATAACAAATATTTGTGTGGTATTACATTTTACAGAGACCTATACCCTAAATTCTGTTCTAAAAATCTGTCTACCCTGAGCTAAAACCATAGTTTAATACATTAGTTTCTGACCTGGTGACCTCACAGAAGTCTTTTCCTTTTTCTCACATTTCCCAATCATAAAATGGGAAGAATTTTAACACAACACATTTACATATTTGAAGACTACCATAAAAATACCTTAGCGTGTTCTATTTGAGATTGCAAAGTAAAATACTAATATTGAATGTGAAGTGTTGTTTTGGACCTTCTTCAAGGTTTATTGTCTTTAATAATTGTATCTATAAAATTTTAGCTTTTTTTCTTTTCATTATACAAAATAAAAATAATTTCTCTTGCCTTAATGGGTACTTTGCAAACAGATTCTAACTGAAAACTGAAAGAATTATCATTACTATTTTCCTTAGTGGATAGTACATGATCTTATCCTTCAGACTTCTAAAATCCAGTCTATTTGTATGCAGTAATAAAATTATGAACTACTTTACAGTAGTTTTCATTTCAATATGCTATACAATGCAGTGTACTAGAATCGGGGTGGCGCTGTATAACAGAGTGAAAAGAGACTTGATTTTGGAGACCAAACAGACATGGTTTGAGTTCTGTCTTTACTATTAGCAAGTTACTTTACCCCTCTGTGTTTTAATTTCTTTTTTTTTAACATCTTTATTGGAGTATAATTGCTTTACAATGGTGTGTTAGTTTCTGCTTTATAACAAAGTGAATTAGCTATACATATACACATATCCCCATATCTCCTCCCTCTTGCATCTCCCTCCCTCCCACCCTCCCTATCCCACCCCTCTAGGTGGTCACAAAGCACCGAGCTGATCTCCCTGTGCTATGCGACTGCTTCCCACTAGCTATCTATTTTACATTTGGTAGTGTATATATGTCCATGCCACTCTCTCACTTTGTCCCAGCTTTCCCTTCCCCTTCCCCGTGTCCTCAAGTCCACTCCCTATGTCTGCGTCTTAATTCCTATCCTGCCCCTAGGTTCTTCATGACCTTTTTTTTTTTTTGAGATTCCATCTATATGTGTTAGCATATAGTACTTTCTTTACTCTTTCTGACTTACTTCACTCTGTATTACAGATTCTAGGTCCACCCACCCCACTACAAATAACTCAAGGTCGTTCCTTTGTATGGCTGAGTAATATTCCATTGTATATATATGCCACATCTTCTTTATCCACTCATCTGTCGATGTGTTTTAATTTCCGCATCAGTACAATAGATAAAATGATTCTGAACTCTAAGAATTTTTGTGAAGCTTAAATAAGAAAATAATAAAAATTTTAAATGCCTGAAAAAACTTAGTCATTCTATAAATTGTTAGACCACTTCCTCTTACCCTCCCTTTAATTAGGCTTCACTGCTTGGGGTTGTCACAGGTGGGTGTATTTCCAGAAAAATTTTACAGGAGAAAATGAAGCACAGTAATCAAAGTCTCCTGGATATTTCTATACACACATATGTCTACATATATGTGTACATTGTATGTATATGTATAAACATTCAGCAAAATGTCTGGAAGATACACATCAATTGATAACGGGGGTTATTCTGGAAAGGATTTGGGATTAGAACAGCAGTCAAGAAAGACTAGCTTTTTCAGAACTCTACTCAATACCTTATAATAACCTATAATGGAAAAGAATCTGAAAAAGAATATATATATATATATATATATATATATGAATCACTTTGCTATATACCTGAAACTAACACAACATTACAATATTGTATATCAACTCTATTTCAATAAAAAATTTTTAAAAAGTATCTTAGAACCTCATGGCCAGAAACAGGGGCCACATTGTTTTAAAGAACCCTGCCTATTCCTGGTTTGAAACCCACTCAGAATGCCCGAGAGCCCTGGTTTTCAAAGGTACTTTAGCAAGAACATATTTGTTGCTCTACACCTTAGCCCCAGGCGAGGACTCTGATTGACAAGAAGAAAGAGCATCTGATCGGGGGGTGCTCACCGATAGTTTCTTCAATGTCACTGCATCTGACTCAGTCTATCCAGGCTACTCCAGTGCTGGCCTCGTGAGAAATGGCACAGCCAGGCTGGAACCCAGTAATATAACTCCATGCTCTGTGTTGCCTCTTCCATGATTGCATTTTTGTTAGAGGTTTTTATATTCACCCAGCATTTATGCCATTCTTTGGAAACCAAGGTTAGGCTTGCCTTCTCTCTTCTGAAAAATGTAATCTCATTTCTCTGTGCGTGCCAGAACCTGAGAGCACTTTGAACGTCTCCATATTCAGCTCTCATTATTTACAGAGTAATGGTACTTAGCAATAAATGACACACAGAGGGAATTCTCCATACGGTGGCCATATAAAACCCACACTGATATGGCACAAGAATAAAAAAAAAGCTCAAGGAGACAGCAAGGAAAGCAAGGTTGTATCTAGTTTTGCCTCTGTTACTATCTCTCTGATTCTGGGCTGGTTATTTAACTTCTCTGGATCTGTTTCGTAATCTTTACATTGTTCAGGTGGTTATCAAAAAGATACAATTTACAGCTCACACGCCAATGCCATAGACTTCTGTTTGACAGACAGCATTGCATCAAAATGCATCAGAAGCAAAAACTCTTTAACTATGGGAGAAATGGACAAAGACATAATTTTAATCGAAAAGCCACCCCTAATTGAGTGGGAGCTGCTCAACTGCAGGGTGGGGGGTTGGCTTTAGATGTTCTCCAAGGTTCCTCCCATCGGGGGAGCTGTCATTCTGGTGATGAGGTCAGCGTTTCTGTGTCTTCACATGACAACCCCAGTCACCTCTGCAAGTCCAGTGCCACAGAATGCACAAGGCAGAACTTCCAGACTCCTTTTGGTTCAAGCACTAATTGTAGACAAAGCCGTGCCCTCAGCTGCAGAATTTGGAACTTCAGACCATGTCATGGATTAGATCGCTGATGAGCAGAGCTCATGGCTTTGAAGCACCGAACACATTTTTTTTTTTTTATCTTTCCAGAGATGGTGTTTGTATGCTTGACTTAGCCGAAATGCATCACGGGTGTTTTCTTTATTATCTCTCTTTTAGTATCTAGTTCCTTGCCACTTTCAGGGTCCCGGATTGGCTCGTACTTCCTCGCATCCCTGAGCTTAAGCCTAGGTTGAAAGTTAGAGCAAAAGTGAAACAGTTTGGAAATGTGGTATGACTGCTTTCGGCTGAAGTGTTAAAATTGCCAGCAAATCAGAAAACAAAGAGAAGACAGAGCATTTGCCCAAAGCAGAATTTCACCAGCATGAATAATTTTCAGGGCTTAGGAGGCTATTAAACTTTTTCTTTACACATATTTCTAAGCTCCATTGAGATCGCTCCCTGAATTCCCAGATGTTTATAATATCTTGATAAGTCAAGCCATGTTCGGTTTCAGAGTCAAGTTGTAAGTCTCCTCCAGCTCAGATTGTTTTTAATTTTATTATCTTTACTAACATTTCTGGCATGCAGCTTTGAGACCATAACGTGAAACTGGGTCAGACAGATGGCTGGACTAGTGGCTTATGACCTAAGTCTCAAAATGTGGGCATGTGCTAAATATAATTACCAAAAGAATACATTCACAATTTTTTATTTAAGTTTTTAGTTAAACAGTGATTGAGTCACCACTCTCCACCAAAGCCTCAAGTGGAAAAGTCTTAAACAGTCTCCACGTATATGCTGCTTGTTTAGTTTATAGTTTTCGTATCTTAAAATTTCTTATTTCATCTTTCATGGACGAGTGCCACTGTTCTTAAACTTCAGAATCCTCGGTACAAGCAGCAGGTGATGCATTCAGGATTACTTCAATGTGGTCAGGAAACTCAAGGCTTTTCTGTTGTTCTCATCCTCATCACCTCCTCTGAAGAAGAAGAATCAGGACCAACTCCTCCCCACACCTACCCAAGGGTACAAAGAGACCCCAGCCCCCTTTGTAATCCAAAGGACCACTATTTGGATGTGTCCACCACATTTGAGAAAGAAAAGAGAGGATTGTCTCTCGCTTTGTGTAATCCTGAGTCATTTAGGTGGTTATCTTAGAAAAGATGCCAGATACTGTCTTACAACCAGAAAGGATACAGTGCAGAAAATAGAGACATTGTAGAGAGACATGATATCACTGGTTACATTGACAAGAGCTAGAATTAGTTGGTAATGTCATTTCCAAATGGTTATTTTCAGGCACCTTTTGTTTCTTGAAGTTTTGTAGGGACCATTGGAGCAGAAATTATACCTAGTACCCATTTGACTATTGTTTTTTAACTCTGTGATTTTTTTTAAAGCCCTTTATGGAGCTTAAAAAAAGAAAGAAAGAAAGAAAGAATACAACAAAAAGCTGGCGGGTGGTCTTGAAATGATGGAATCACGTCTTTATTTGAACTACGCTTAGGTTTCTTGGCACGTTTAGGGCTGAACAGGTTGGAGAAATTCAGTACAAATAATCTGGGCTGGAAGAGGATGTGAACCTCAACCAAATGCTGGGAGGGACCTGAACATTTTTTTTTTCATCAGATCCTGAACCCATTTCAGCAGCCCTAGCTATACCTCTGAGGTTACACTTCCATGCTGTATAGAGAAAACATACCAGAATTTTCTAGTATAACTACAACCAAATCTGCAGTCTCCACTGGTCCCTACCAAAGAGTTACAGCTAAACATTTCTTACTGTAAAGAGTCACTGTCAATTTTGTAGTCAGAAAACAGAGGAACATACAAAAACATCACAATCCGTTCCTTCCTTGTGCCTTATGATATAAACACAGGCCCCAGCAGTTTGTGTCCAAAATACTCAGGGCAGAAACAGTCAATGAGTCCGATTAGAATTGCTCAGCAGATTTAATACACACTTTATTCTACATGCGTCTCCATTTTATTTTCTGTCTTTTATTAATCTTTTAAATATATCAGTGGAAGAAAATTCTTGAGTAACTTTTTTTCTGGAAGCAGAAAACAGGTCAGTTTAGGTAAGATTAATGCACATGTACTGAATTTCTATGGGGGAAAAACAGAAATTAGGACATGAATGAAAAGGAAGGCACACCGTTATTACTGCTGCATGCCAGGTTGATTTGACCCACTAGTAAACGTGCTATTCAGTGTATCTGTCGATGTAACGGAAAACGGCACAGCTACTTTTTACCTTAAACATTTTTAAGTGGAAAGACTACTGAAAGGTGGTGACCTGGGCTAACCCAACTGTCTTTATTTCTGCTCCCAAAACTGAGCAGCTGAGAGTTTGGGGTCCAGCCCCAGGACCCAGCTGAGTTCACTTCCATGATGGATTATACTGCTCAAGTACACAGGACTCCTTGGCCAGCCCTCAGCTCATCTCCTGCATAATTCACCAGGTCACCTCTTTCAAACTGTTTCCCTTGTTAAACCCACAAACTCACGCTTTCAAGATATTACTTTGTAAACTAACACATTGATAAAGAGATTAACTTCTCCCTTCCTAATATTGCCCTTTCCCTTTGGTTTTGGGGGTTGAAATGTTCTTTCCAAGCCAAAGCTTCCACCTTTGCTTTTGTATCTTTTTTTTTAGATTCCACATATAAGTGATATCATATGATATTTGTCTTTCTCTGGCTGGCTTACTTCACCCTGATATCTAAAGCAGACAAAGAATGCACACAAAGAAGAAACTTATAGGCCAATATCACTGATGAACATATATGCAAAAATGCTCAACAAAATACTAGCAAACCGAATCCAACAATATATTAAAAGGATCATACACTTCTGCTTTTAAACCAGTTTGTTAGAATCTCCATCAGGTCCTTGACTGGGCACTACTTACCTACAAATTTATGTTCAGGTCCTAAATCTTACCTACAAATCTACTCACATCTCTCTCATCTAAAGATATCCTCCATTCTCTCTAAACCACTGCAACCAGGAGTTTGTACTTGCTGCCCACTAGGACTGACCCCTGACCTTGACAATGACAAACCCAAGTCGGTTCTCAGCCCCCATCACGCTTGCCCTGTCAGCAGCACTTCACACAATCACCCTTAGTCTGTTCAACCCAAGAGGCCAAATCCAATTAACCAATTGCCAAATCTCAACCTGTTGACCCTTCCAGAGCGTTTGAAACCGTTAACTAACCTGTCATTACTGAAACCACCCGCCTCCAGTTTTTCTTGATATTTAATTCTCTTGGTTTGTCTAATAATTCTCCAAATATTTCTTTTCAGTCCTCTTGGTGGAGTCCCCTTCCTCTATCCATCCCTGAAATGTAGACTTTCGATCAAATATACAAAAAACTATATGTAGAAAAAATAGCTTGAAGTGAGTCACTAAAACGTTTTCTCAGGTTAGTTAGAGTGAGTTATTTACTTCCATTTTACTACTGTATATGTTCAATTTTTCTCTAATTATCTTAACGAACTTTCATTTTATTTCCATCAAAATAATGCATAGGGCTTCCCTGGTGGCACAGTGCTTGAGAGTCTGCCTGCCGATGCAGGGGACATGGGTTCGTGCCCCGGTCCGGGAGGATCCCACATGCCGCGGAGCGGCTGGGCCCGTGAGCCAATGGCCGCTGGGCCTGCGCGGCCGGAGCCTGTGCTCCGCAACGGGAGGGGCCACAGCAGTGAGAGGCCCGCGTACCGCCAAAAAAAAATAATAATAAAAAAAAAAAATAATGCATACACATGCTTAAAAACTAAATGGCATAGAAATAGTTACAAGGAAAAACAATGCGTGTCTTCGATTCAACCACCACACACTGAATCCTGCTTTCCAGAAAACAACTTTTAATCATTGCTGTTTTAAGACTTACATGCTTTATGTCTTGAAACAATTATTCATAGGAATAGGATACAAGTCAGACTGCTTTAACAAGGAACTCCAAAACACAGTGATATAAGGCACTGCTCTGGCCTCCCTGGGGAGGACATGGCCCTTTTCCACAAGCTTCATAGACATTCTGCCTCACCTGCACTCCAGCCTAGGGAAGGCAGGGAGAGAGAGGAGGGGCGGCCAGGCTCCTTCTATTTCAAGAAACTGACCTAAAGGTTGCACACTACATTCCAGCATGGCTCCTTGTTGGCCATACCTAGCTTCAGGGAAAATGTAGTTGTTAGCTGGGTGTTCATGTACCCAGATTCATTTTTATTGTATAAAAGAAAGGGAGAATGAACATTAAAAGATCCACTAGAAGCCCCTGCCACATGTATGCAGATCCTTCTGAACAATCAGCTTCAGATGTCACCTGTTGGCTTCTGCAATGTTGGATGAAGATCTAGTTCATCTATAACCCCTTCCCTTCTTCCTTCCCCTCCCTAATAGAGTTAGTTCACTAATATTGGTCCCTCTCTATGTTATCTTTATGCCCTCTTTGTAAAATGACCATGTTATCACCTGTATCCTTCCCTCCACTTCTCAATGTTGTAAACAAATCTTACTCTTATACCATCAAGGTTCATAACATTTACATTTTTTTGATGTACCCACATAAAGTCTTTGGTGTTTGTCCCTGGGTTGCTTCTACAAGATGAAAAAACAGTTAATAGCAGTGACAACATTTGATGGTGTAAACATTAATCACTTGTGCTGAGTAGTGCACTTTAACTCCACTCTCGTCTCTGAGACACCAAGATCGTGAACACTCTCTAAAGAGGATCTTCCTAGAATCAATTCAAGTTGATTCTCCCTTCTAATGTCCTCACCATTTATTCAAACTCGTGTCATAGTTTACTTTGCTCTATTTCTGAACTATGAATTTATTGCATAGTTTATCCTTCTGCTTCTGAATGGTTTTTCTTTGTCATCTTTCCTCCATCCCTAATATCTTCAGCTTCCCACTCCTTCTATCAATTGCTTGAACCTCACTTCATTCATCTTCGTTCATTCAGCCTCATTCATCATCCTGAGATGTACCCGAGCTCATTTGCTTCATATCCAGACTATGATTTTCTTTTAAAAGATTTTTTTGATATGGACCATTTTTAAAGTCTTTATTGATTTTCCTACAATATTGCTTCTGTTTTATGTTTTGGCTTTTTGGCCCCAAGGCATGTGGGATCTTAGCTTGCCGACCAGGGATCGAACCTGCACCCCCTGCATTGGAAGGCGAAGTCTTAACCACTGGACCACCAGGGAAGTCCCTTGTCAGCACTTTAAAAAATCAGTTTTCCTTCTACTTCCTCTGATATCTGCCATGCTTTCTTTTCACTGTATGTTTAAACCTTTTTTTCTTTTACTATAATTTTAATGAGGCTTCAACTGAGAGATTAAATAGAGTGTGCTCAGTCTGGCGTTTTCTACTGGAAGTACACATTTTATGTTGAAAAATTTCAGCAGTTTGGTGCTCACTTTGGCAGCACATATGGTAAAATTGGAACGATACAGAGGTTACCGTGGCCCCTGCACAAGGATGAGACACAAATTCGTGAAGTGTTCCATATTTTTTGCACCCCAATGTTCATGGCAGCACTATTTACAATAGCCAAGACATGGAAGCAAACTAAGTGTCCATCAACAGATGAGTGGGTAAAGAAGATGTGGCACATATATACAATGGAATATTACTCAGCCACAAAAAAGAATGAAATAATGCCATTTTCAGCAACATGGATGGACCTAGAGATTATACTTAGTGAAGTAAGTCAGAAAGAGAAAGACAAATATTATATGATATCACTTATACATGGAATCTAAAAAATAATACAAATGAATTTATTTATAAAACTAGAAACAGACTCACAGACAAGAAAACAAACTTATGGTTACCAAAGGGGAAAGGCTGGGGGGAGGACAAATTAGGAGTATTGTATTAGCATATACACACTATTATATTTAAAATAGATAAACAACAGGCCCCTACCATATAGCACAGGGAACCATATTCAATATCTTGTAATAACCTATAATGGAAAATAATCTGAAAAATATACATAAATACGTGTAATTGGATCACTTTGCTGTACACCTGAAACTAAAACAATATTGTAAATCAACTATATGTCAATAAAAAAAATTTTTAAGAAAAAAATTTTTAACAATTTGTACTCTTTAGAGGTTTCCCTGAGCCTTTTCTCCTCCATCTGCCTGCTCAGCCTGGCTCTTCACCATCACAATTGAGATTTCTTCAATTTCTCCATACATATGGTCCCTAAATTTCTGTATGTGGCCTTATTTAATACTTACCACACTCCTGTGCTATAAGTACTATTATTATCCCTACTTTATAAATGGGGAAGCTTAGGGACAGAGGAGTTAAATTACTTGCCCAATAACTCATAGCTAGGAAGCTACGGAGGCAGAATTTAAACATGCTCTTACCCATCACCCTGTACGGTTTCATCCTTTCAACTCAAACAATCTAATTGCTATGGTCAGTAAAGGTGAGTAATTCATCTTAAATACCTCAAATATAAAAATTAGTTAACATATCACCATCTCCTCTGATTATGCATTCTTCTAGGACTACCAGTAATTTTGATTTACTGACAACGTATGTTTTGTTTTCGTGACATTTAGCAGGAATATGCCATTACTCAGCCTTTTGTTTTTCCCAAATCTGAAAATTCATTCCAAAAGAGTTTCATAGAAACTCTTAATGACTGAAAATCATGGTTCTGCTACTAAATAATGTTGAGAATAATAAATACTATACTTATGGGATTAATTATTAAGTCCAGCTAGGAATCACAGCCTTCCTAAGGCAAATAATTATAATGACACACAATAATGTTTAACATCTACGATGGGTACTGAAGTTGGGAGTGCGTTAATGCATGTCAAAACAGTAACAGAGATTCTATACATCATAAGAAAATAATTCTGAGAATTTCTCTAAGAGAAGTAACTGTTGGTCAAACTAATAAGCAGGAAATATTTACTACCAGAAATCTATGTATCCTTCCTGATCTATCTTTTAGGACCCTGCATAGAAAGTCTCTTCCAACCCTAAAATTTTATATTCCTATCCACCCATATGCTGGTGGGTATGGCCAGGATGGGATGAGATAAAACAGTAAGACTGGCTTTGAGGTCAGACGATGCTGAGCTTAAATTCCAGTTCAAGGTTCAGCTACCTATGAGCTGTGTGATCTTGGGCCAGTTATTTCCTCTCTCTTAGTTTCCTTACTGACATAATGAGGGAAATACTACCTATCTTAGGTAGGCGATTAGGAAAAGCCTCACAGGAGGTGATAATTTTTGCAGAGTCCTGCATGACATAAAGGGTTGACATTTCTAAGAGGTACACAAAATCTCAAGCTCATAAAGGGAAAAATATATATAATTTCTTTATACACTCTGGGTAACCATAATCTGTTTTGCAAGGAAAATAGCAGACCTAGAGGTAGTTTCCATAACTAATAAAGAGCTCACACAAACCAGTAAGAAAGGGAGCAATCAAATACATTTAAAATGGGGTATAGAAAAGCAAGTTAGGAAAAAATACCTATGGTCAATGAGCAGAAGAAAAAAAAAATGTCCAACTTCTCTCTTAAAATCAAATAATATCGGGGCTTCCCTGGTGGTGCAGTGGTTGAGAGTTCGCCTGCCAATGCAGGGGACGTGGTTTCGTGTCCCGGTCCAGGAGAATCGCACATGCCACGGAGCGGCTGGGCCCGTGAGCCATGGCCGCTGAGCCTGCGCGTCCGGAGCCTGTGCTCCGCAACGGGCGAGGCCACAACAGTGAGAGGCCCACGTACGGCAAAAAAAAAAAAATCAAATAATATCAATTAAAAATCTAGGAGATATGATTTTTCACATATCAGAAATTGTTTAAAATAACAAAAAACTGATGCTGCCCAGTTCTAGAGAAGATGTAAAGATCACTCTCATGCAGGTTGTTACAGTCTCATCAACATTTAAAATGACATATTTTTTGACCCAGTAACCCCACTTCTGGCAATTTGGCCTGTGGATTTACTTTCACAGCTTTCCAGCATGTACGAGGATATTTATTATAGAAATTATCTGTGATAGCAAAAAAAAAAGTAGCAACAATCAAAGCTTTATCAATAGAAATGGCTCAAGTATAGTATATACATATGATATAAAAGTCTACAAGAATTAAAAAAAATAAGAGATATTTTTTAGATCATCTAAATACTTAAAACAGGGACTCCCTTAAATCTATAATTAATTTAGGGGAATTTGACCCTTTTACAAAGCAGAATCTTTCTATTCAAAGCAGAGTTTTATTCTCTTTCACTTGAAATTTCTTTAATGTCTTTCAGAAAATTTCTTCTCTATGTCTTGTACATTTTTTAATCAAGTGTATAATGTTTCAATCATTTTGTTGGCTATTGGGAATGAGATTTCTTCTTCCATTATAATTTCTCAATGATTTTTTTCATGACTATAGCAGGGGTCAGCAAACAACCAATGTGGGCCAAGTCTGGGCTGCTGCCTGTTTTTAAAATAAAGTTCCATTGGGACACGGCCATGCCTGTGTTTATTTTTTGTCTACAGCTGCTTTTGCCCTACAACAGCAGAGGTGTGTAGTTGCAATACAGACGGTATGACCACAAGCCTAAAATATTTACTAGCTAGGCTCTTTACAGAAAAACATTTGCCAACCCCTGACGTACAGGAAAGTTATTTGATTTTATATGTTAATTGATAAGCAACTTCCCTACTGAATTTTCTTAATGTTTTTAATGATTTTCACTTTTCTTGGGTTTTCTAGGTTAAAAAGTCACATCATGTGCAAGGAATGATACGACTGCCTCTTCTTTCCTTTACTTAATGTTTTTATTCTTTCTCTGTTGTAACTGCTTTGGAGTGACTTTCCAGAGAACTGCCAAATAATTCTGGTGGTAGCAGGCATCCTGGCTTTAATAGCAATGGCTTCTAATGTTTCATTGAAAACTGTCATCCTGCATTTTAGCTTGAGATAGGTATTTTTATCACGGTGAGGAAATATCAAGCCATTCTTATTTTACTAGGGTTTTATACCAATCAGGCTTGACCATTTACCTTTATGAAAGAACCTTTCAATAGTTATGATCATTTAGAAAAATTGTAAACCATTCCTATAGCGCATTAACAAATGTCCTAATGTGGTCGCCCCCGAGACCAGCTATCAGCTCCTTCATGTTCAGCTGTAGACAGCGGCCTCCCTGTAGCCACACCCTCCCCGGGCATCCACAGATCTGCTGATTGCACAGGACAAGGCATCAGCTCCTTGAGATTTATGAGGCCTCCTTCTGCGTTCTCCTTCCTACAGAGATATTGATCTCTAATAAATACCTTACACCAAACCCCCTCTCCACATATGCCGCCAGAGTCCCCAACCTGCCCATCTAGGGAGTTACTGAAGGGCTGAGTCTGAACTCCTTATCGTGCCCTACCTACACCCCTACCTACACACCGCGTTACTTTGTCTCTGGATTCCCTCTGCTTCCCTGAGCTCAGCCCACACGCTGGCTTCCTCCTCTCACTGCGCCGCCGTGTCATGTCCTGCAGGCTCCCCAGGCCTGAGGACCACGCCCTCGCGTTCCCCTCTGTCTGGACGGACTCACGCCCTCCGCTCGCTCACGTCCCTGCTCGGCGGCCTCCTCTTCATGCCTCTAGATGTCAAATGGTCCACACTCACGCCTCCCACCTCATCCCAGCTCACCATTCTCACCCCCTTTACCCTGCTTACTTTCTTCAGAGCGGATCACAACCTGACATGCACATATCTGTTGATTTACTTATTGTGCCTCTCCCCAACTTTAATGGAAGCAGGCCAGTTCTATTTTACTCACTAAAACAGTCCCTGGGACAGAGTAGGTGCTCAATATACATCTGTTGAAGGCACAAGCAATTACCTAAAAATAAAATGATCTTACCCTACAGGCTCAATGAGATCTTAACACAACTTATTATAAAAATTGAATGTAAAAGAGTGTTGCAAACAATCCTATTTTGCCCTTGACATAGCGTATTCGTCTGGAAGTGTTTTCTTCATACATTTTACTGACTTCAATTTTCAGAGACCTAAAGTTTGGGGTTTAAATTTTTCCACTATCATCTTTTTTCTATAACCAATGAGGAGCTAGTAAACTCCAAAGTATTCAAAAATGATTGTAAAGCTCAATAATAAAAAGAATCCCCTTGTCATAGAGTTATATTTTTTAATTAATTTTAATTAAATAAGTAGTATATGATTACATTCTTTTGGGAAGAAAACTAAACATCAATGATAAGGCTAAGGTCTACTTTGACTTTTACCACCAAGATCAATCCCCTTTCTCTCTCTCAAGAAATAAACATAATAGCAGTTTAGTACAGATTCATCCAGACCTTTTTCTATATACTACTTGTATATATAGTTAAGTGATATTTATGAGTATGGAAGTGTTCATTTCATAAGTGTAGTAGCTCATTTAATCCTGATGGAAGTCATATCCACGAGGCATTATTTATTAAATAATAATGATATTCTATATCTCATAGGGTTATTTTGATGATTAAGAGTTTATGTGAGTGAGAACACTTAGCGGTGTGCTTCCTACAATGTAAGCACTTCTTAAGTGAGATGGACAAGTCTACATTACATATTCTGTAATATGCAGGCACTCATAATCACTGAGGTGCTAGGATCTGGGGAGACATCTAACACCCATATTCAATTCCTGAGATGAAAAGGGGTTTTTAAATATCCTAAGGAATTATCATATGTCACAGAAACTCATATACTTCCATTAGTTCTACTATTAGTGGTTTATAGTTTTATTTAACAATATAATCATCTTATCTCACTATAGTTAAAAATAGCTTTTTGGTTTCAATGCAAATGATCCTTATTAAATACAGTAAAACACTGCTAAAATTTTATGAACAGAAACCTTCATTACAGGATTATTTACTGGAAATAACTAAATATCTAACAATAGGAATCTGTAGAATAAATTATGATATATGCATGGGATGAAATATCTTGTCACCATTACAATGATATTTACAAAGACTTTTAATGATAAGGGAAAAGGCTGAATAACTATATAGTTTAAAAAACAACATATAATGATTTTGTACTTAAAAACAGAGCAAGAAATGTGCTCCATTTGTAGATGGCAATGAGTATAGAAACCACAAGCCTTGTGCTCTGGGGAAAAGAAATTATCAGAATACAAAATTGTACATTCGGCATGATTTCAACTTTGTAAAAAATGTTATGGAATTAGAGCTAAAAAGAACTAACCCAACATGTCAACAGTGGTTATTACTCTGTGAAAAAAATTACAGATGATTTTAAATTTCTTTACCATGTATTTGTTCTGATAATCAGAAAAAAATACTCTTTTAAGATACTTCCATTAGTTTTCTAGAGATCCCTAATTCAACCATATACAATATAATTTGAATATTCTGAACTTTATACCAATGGAACTCATGGACTTAGGATGCTCAGCAAGGCAAATGCCAAGTTGTTAAATATAAATTATCACTTGAGTAAGAGGTTTAGAATTTGATATTTATAAACTGTACAATTGGAAGCATTTAATACACACTATATAGTTGAAATTATTTTTTAAACCAGCCTCATAACCAATTATGTTTCATGTTTATATTCTTCATTTTCTTAAATAAAAGTCTGCTGCTTTATTCCAAGTATCTATAAATTAGTTGCACTGATAGATTGAAGAGAACTGAGAAGATAAAAAGGTTTGCCATTCACTAAGTTCTGAGCCTGGATCTCTCTTCTTTAAAGAAATATCATTAACCGGATGGAATTCTACCGCCTGGGTTGCTGCACCCTTTTGTGAGTTGGCTCCCCAGAGAATTAGTCCGCGAACGTTACCTGTGAGAGGCATTTCCCCTCCTAGCACCCCTTGGCCTTTTCCTTCCACAGAACAGTCAAGATATCTCTGCCCCACTTCTTCAGAAGTGCTTATGATTCAAGATGAGTAGGGAAATGTAATTAACAGAAAAAGATATAATAGAAAAAAGTGTATAAATATGCACACATGCAGACTGTCTATGGTCACTGAAAATTCCAGTGAGAAATCTTGGTGTTTATTAAATGTCCCTACTCTCTCAGAAGGCTCCCGTGAAAGGATGCAACTTCCCTTTGCTTGGTGCCCCCTGAAGTCTTGGCTTCACCTGATGCTTCTAGGCTGTCTCAGCATCTGTATCCCCTAAGGTTTATTCCCATCTACATAGAAAACACTTAGTTAAGAGCCACTGAAAGAAAAAGAAACTC
The DNA here is from genome assembly GCF_963924675.1 of Phocoena phocoena. Taxonomy (NCBI): domain Eukaryota; kingdom Metazoa; phylum Chordata; class Mammalia; order Artiodactyla; family Phocoenidae; genus Phocoena; species Phocoena phocoena. The sequence continues at coordinate 182,700,403 of NC_089219.1, read as the reverse complement.
TCTCCAATCCTCCTGTTGGGACTGCCAGTTTTGTCAATGCCTTTTCCTACATTATCACTTCTCTTATCTCCTGAGAATGCCCAGGAAAGAAAAAGATTCTGTCCTCTCAAAGTTGGGGCAAGTTTCAAAACCTGGCTAGGTCTCCCCCTAGTGACAAAGTCAATTCATTTCTTCTGAGAGCCATTATATTTGTTTTCGGATTTAGTTATTTCATAAAATGCTGGAGGTAAATATTTTCCAGAATGGGAAACCTAGACCAAATTCTTTATAAAAATGCTATGGGATGCATATGGACACTATTAATGGGAATCCTGATAACACAGCAGGTTAATGTCACAATTTTAACATTGGGATATAAGTCATAACAAATTCCAAAAATATAACTCAAAGGAGCTCCGAATTACTGGAATGGAAGGTAGTTATGTGCATGAAGTCATAAATTCCATAATAGCAAAATTCTAAAATTAGTTCTCCCAACCCCATTGTTAGGTAGATAGTATTACCCATTATTTATTTAGTTTACTATGCATCATTTATTAATGACAGTTAAAAAACCTGAGGCTCAAAGAGGTTGATGTGTTGAAGACAACATAGCTAGGAAAAGGTGAACCTGGGATTTGAATTTTGTCTGACTTCCCAGCCGCTGGGCTTCACGCTGCACTGTGTTAACCTAACATTCCACACCTCCTCCTAATACCTGGCCTCCCGTCGTACCTGTACTGGCTCCAGTTTGGATGTTAGACCCAGATCTCAGGCATTTTTCTGTTCTGATTTATCCTTTAAGCTCATATCTGTCTTTGTTTCTTGGAGCCCATGTTCCCTTAGCACTAAAGTTCTCATTTTCTAGAGCACCACAGACTACCTAGGACTCCTGTCAAAATCTAATCAAGTTAAAAAGTGGTTGGACATTGCCTGCCTCCAACCCCACCTCCTACACTCCCCACTTTAAGTTCCATACAGGGAAGGATCACGCACGGAATAGGTGATCACAGATGTCTGCTGAAGGAATGAATGAGTGAATGAGAGAATGAATAGCAAGCATCATTCAAACAAGCTAAGTTTCTAACGTCGATTTTTCTGTCGCCTCTGTCTAGCCTAAAATTCTGGCCCCCATGTTTCTGATACTGATCTGATTACTCTGATCCTGATTTCTGACTACATCCTTGCTCTAGCCTTGGCACTTTGGGACCTGGGGCTTATCCTGAGTATCATATATGTCCCTCTTCCCTCTTATCTGTAAGTCAAAACACTCTTTCCCAGATTATAGTCAGGACCATGAATGGGGGAAAAAAAGGATTCGAGGGGCCCCAGTCTCTGGGATTACTCCCTAGATACAACTTTCCCAAAGAAAGGTAAGAAAATACATTTACTCTGTAACCCACCTCCTTTTGAGAAATCCATCTGTTCTACAAATACAGAGAAATGCAGCTGGAGGGAAGAGAGTTCACTTAAAATCTTTCAAGTGTGGCTCTTGTCACAGGTTAACATCTAGTGGGTTACTTGACCTTAGGCCAGATGAAATTTTCTACTAAGAAGTAATATGTGGACAGATCATTCAAAATGAAAATAAATAAGGAAACACAAACTTTAAATGATACATTAAACAAGATGGACTTAATTGATATTTATAGGACATTCCAACCAAAACAACAGAATACACATTTTTCTCAAGTGCTAATGGAACATTCTCCAGGATAGATCATATCTTGGGTCACAAATCAAGCCTTGGTAAATTTAAGAAAATTGAAATTGTATCAAGTATCTTTTCCGACCACCACGCTATGAGACTAGATATCAATTACAGGAAAAGATCTGTAAAAAATACAAACACATGGACGCTAAACAATACACTACTTAATAACGAAGTGATCACTGAAGAAATCAAAGAGGAAATCGAAAAATAACTAGAGACAAATGACAATGGAGACATGACGACCCAAAACCTATGGGATGCAGCAAAAGCAGTTCTAAGAGGGAAGTTTATAGAAATACAATCCTACCTTAAGAAACAGGAAACATCTCGAATAAACAACCTAACCTTTCACCTAAAGCAATTAGACAAAGAAGAACAAAAAAAAAACCCCAAAGTTAGCAGAAGGAGAGAAATCATAAAAATCAGATCAGAAATAAATGAAAAAGAAATGAAGGAATCGGTAGCAAAGATCAATAAAACTAAAAGCTGGATCTTTAAGAAGATAAAAGAAATTGATAAACCATTAGCCAGACTCATCAAGAGAAAAAGGGAGAAGACTCAAATCAATAAAATTAGAAATGAAAAAGGAGAAGTAACAACTGACACTGCAGAAATACAAAAGATCATGAGAGATTACTACAAGCAACTATATGCCAATAAAATGGACAACCTGGAAGAAATGGACAAATTCTTAGAAATGCACAATCTGCCAAGACTGAATCAGGAATAAATAGAAAACATGAACAGAGCAATCACAAGCACTGAAATTGAAACTGTGATTTAAAATCTTCCAACAAACAAAAGGCCAGGACCAGATGGCTTCACAGGAGAATTCTATCAAACATTTAGAGAAGAGCTAACACCTATCCTTTTCAAACTCTTCCAAAATATAGCAGAGGGAGGAACACTCCCAAACTCATTCTACAAGGCCACCGTCACCCTGATACCAGAATCAGACAAGGATGTCACAAAGAAAGAAAACCATAGGCCAATATCACTGATGAACATAGATGCAAAAATCCTCAACAAAATACTAGCAAACAGAATCCAACAGCACATTAAAAGGATCATACACCATGATCAAGTGGGGTTTATTCCAGGAATGCAAGGATTCTTCAATATACGCAAATCAATCAATGTGAGAAACCATATTAACAAAGTGAAGGAGAAAACCCATATGGTCATCTCAATAGACGCAGAGAAAGCTTTCGACAAAATTCAACACCCATTTATGATAAAAACCCTGCAGAAAGTAGGCATAGAGGGAACTTTCCTCAACATAATAAAAGCCATATATGACAAACCCACAGCCAACATCATCCTCACTGGTGAAAAACTGAAAGCATTTCCACTAAGATCAGGAATAAGACAAGGTTGCCCACTCTCACCACTCTCATTCAACATAGTTTTGGAAGTTTTAGCCACAGCAATCAGAGAAGAAAAGGAAATAAAAGGAATTCAAATTGGAAAAGAAGAAGTAAAGATGTCACTGTTTGCAGATGACATGGTAGTACACATAGAGAATCCTAAAGATACTACCAGAAAACTACTAGAGCTAATCAATGAATTTGGTAAAGTAGCAGGATACAAAACGCACAGAAATCTCTTGCATTCCTATACACTAATGATGAAAAATCTGAAAGTGAAACCAAGAAAAGACTTCCATTTACCATTGCAACAAAAAGACTAAAATATCTAGGAATAAACCTACCTAAGGAGACAAAAGACCTGTATGCAAAAAATTATAAGACACTGATGAAAGAAATTAAAGATGATACAAATAGATGGAGAGATATACCATGTTCTTGGATTGGAAGAATCAACGGTGTGAAAATAACTCTACTACTCAAAGCAATCTACAGATTCAATGCAATCCCTATCAAACTACCACTGGCATTTTACACAGAATTAGAACAAAAAATTTCACAATTTGTTTGGAAACACAAAAGACCCCAAATAGCCAAAGCAATCTTGAGAACGAAAAACAGAGCTGGAGGAATCAGGCTCCCGGACTTCAGACTATACTACAAAGCTACAGTAATCAAGACAGTATGGTACTGGCACAAAAACAGAAAGATAGATCAATGGAACAGGATAGAAAGCCCAGAGATAAACCCATGCACATATGGTCACCTTATCTTTGATAAAGGAGGAAGGAATGTACAGTGGAGAAAGGACAGCCTCTTCAATAAGTGGTGCTGGGAAAACTGGACAGGCACATTTCAAAGTATGAGATTAGATCACTCCCTAACACCATACACAAAAATAAACTCAAAATGGATTAAAGACCTAAATGTAAGGCCACAAACTATCAAACCCTTAGAGGAAAACATAGGCAGAACACTCTGTGACATAAATCACAGCAAGATCCTTTTTGACCCATCTCCTAGAGAAATGGAAATAAAAACAAAAATAAACACATGGGACCTAATGAAACATCAAAGCTTTTGCACAGCAAAGCAAATCATAAATAAGACCAAAAGACAACCCTCAGAATGGGAGAAAATATTTGCAAATGAAGCAACTGACAAAGGATTAATCTCCAAAATTTATGAGCAGTTCATGCAGCTCAATATCAAAAAAAAAAACAACCCAATCCAAAAGTGGGCAGAAGACCTAAATAGATATTTCTCCAAAGAAGATATACAGACTGCCAACAAACACATGAAAGAATGCTCAACATCATTAATCATTAGAGAAATGCAAATCAAAACTACAATGAGATATCATCTCACACCAGTCAGAATGGCCATCATCAAAAAATCTAGAAACAATAAATGCGGAGAGGGTGTGGAGAAAAGGCAACACTCTTGCACTGCTGGTGGGAATGGGAATTGATACAGCCACTATGGAGAACAGTATGGAGGTTCCTTAAAAAACTACAAATAGAACTACCATATGACCCAGCAATTCTACTACTGGGCATATAACCTGAGAAAACCATAATTCAAAAAGAGTCATGTACCAAAATGTTCATTGCAGCTCTATTTACAATAGCCCGGAGATGGGAACAACCTAAGTGCCCATCATTGGATGAATGGATAAAGAAGATGTGGCACATATATACAATGGAATATTACTCAGCCTTAAAAAGAAACGAAATTGAGCTATTTGTAATTTGGTGGATAGACCTAGAGTCTGTCATACAGAGTGAAGTAAGTCAGAAAGAGAAAGACAAATACCGTATGCTAACACATATATATGGAATTTAAGAAAAAAAATGTCATGAAGAACCTATGGGTAAGACAGGAATAAAGACATAGACCTACTAGAGAATGGACTTGAGGATATGAGGAGGGGGAAGGGTAAGCTGTGACAAAGCGAGAGAGAGGCATGGACATATATACACTACCAAACGTAAGGTAGATAGCTAGTGGGAAGCAGCCGCATAGCACAGGGAGATCAGCTCGGTGGTTTGTGACCACCTAGAGGGGTGGGATAGGGAGGGTGGGAGGGAGGGAGATGCAAGAGGGAAGAGATATGGGAACATATGTATATATATATAACTGATTCACTTTGTTATAAAGCAGAAACTAACACACCATTGTAAAGCAATTATACTCCAATAAAAAAAAAAAGAAGTAATATGCTACCCCTTTCTTTATTTGGAGAAAAAGGGCACAAGGTGAGCCCCATCTTTCCTCCAATTTTGTTATAAAACTATTTTATAAATATTTAAAAGCTATGGAAACACTAGTATTTATTAAACATAACACAGAATGGTTACTTTGGATTCTATTAACACATGCATTATTTGAAAAGATTTCCTATATTTTCACCTGAAGGAAAATATCTTGCAAATCTATGTTTACCTTACACATTTTACTAACTACCTTGTAGCCATAGGCTGTGATTTGCAACAATCCTTAGAATATGCTGTTTTATTAGTTCAGTGACCCAGAAAGAGTATATATGTATAAAGCATATACATGAGAATATTTGTGATGGTGATTAATTATACTGCCTGGCATCTCAGAAGCATGTAAATGAAAAGCTGAATAACATATCCTATTATTAACACTCCTCTGTGAAATGAGGGGTGTGGAGAGCGTGGAACAATGGTGTGCCGAGAAGTTGGGTCAGACAAGTGATAAATCAGTTGTGGAGAAATAGGGAAGGAATTACCATAAGCATTAAGCTACCATTCTCACGCGATGAATGCAGAATAATAATACCATCTTTGTAAGTATAATGATGTTCCTTATAAATTATAGATCAATTCAGAAAAATAGCACTTTTATATTTTAAAATAAACGTAGACAGTATATCCACAACAATAATGGAAAGGTCCCGTAGTAAGCCTCAATAAAATCTTAAATCCCAAAATAGAGCTCTCTATTCATATTAATTCAAGGTAGGAATTATTCCTACCTTTTTCTTACAACAAAGAATCATTGTGTTCAATTTCCTTAACCTGCACATAATAATTCACTTGCTCCTTTATCTCTGAATGTCAGCTAGGAAGCACTGCCAATGACACTGTACAGAGAATAAAACAACCAGGACTTGGAGAAGAACCTTGGATTTCTTGGGTGGGAACGGAACAGGGAGGGTGATGCTTTCGCCTGTAGCCTTACTGTTTTCAGGTTTTTATCTCCCCTACTAGATTCTAACCTCCCTCAAAACTGGATCTTATTTGTATTTCCTATAACACTGCTCACGATATGTACATGGTAGACATTTGGTAATTAAATGACTGCTTTTAGGGGCAGCCTGTTCTGTGACACAGACAAAGGAGAGCTGGAAGAAGCAGATGGGAAAAAGGAAGATCCAGTCTCCTGGATGGATATCAGTAACACCTCTGTAGTTCTAAAAATATACAGATTCCTGTGCACAACACCAGACCTATTGACTCTATCTCTCTGGAGGAAGGCTTAGGAAGACCTAGCTTTAATGTGGATCCCAGGGGGTTTTGATTGCAGCTGAAAACGAGAGCCATCGTTCAGGTACTTAATCTCTCTTTTCCTAGCCTGGTGTGCTATACATTCATGCAGTAAATAGCACCTTCTTGCTGTATATTTCTCAAACTGTATACATATCATTTATATGTATATTAATATATATACATTTTTTTACATTACCATCTCATTTGAACAATATCTACTGAACAAATTGTATTCAACAACCATGATTTTGACAAATTGTTACATTCATAGGAAACTGACTTGGCAGCTCTCCTCACAGTGGGATTTTCCCTCCTAAGTAGGACCTTCGCCCACCTTGACCTCACATGAAGACGAGTGAACTATACCCAATAGTCATGTGCAGAAGGGCCAGTGCTTGAATCTTGGACTCTAGGACACACCCAAGCAAAGAGCAGACATTTCCTCTACTCTAAGCCACCTCTAATTTGTTCACAAATGGAAAAAAGGAAGGAAGGAGTTTCCCTCAAAACAGATTTTAAAAATTCAAACTTTGTCAGCGTAAAATGATTAAAGTAAAGCTTGTCAGCTTATGGACTTCGTGTTTCCAAAGCAGTACTGCATAGACACAACTTCCATTGCTTAACACTGCCAAGAATTCTTTTTTAGTCCTGCAAAATTGTGCCACAATGAAGATGTCAAATGTATCTCACCTGTCATGAATGCTGGAAAAGCTCACGTGCTAACAGATTTGTTTTCTCCATGCGGTTGGGACAAGGCTGTCAGGTATGGTTGTTCAGGTTTTGCACTGCACAAGGGCACTTATCTAAGGGGATATTAGTTACATCATGGACTCTTTATTTCTATGATTACAGTTTTATTGACTCTAAGGATGGGCAGTTTCTATATTTATTGTGACAATTCTTTGGCAGATGGCAGTAAAGCATCTTGTTCCAATATGGTCAATGAATGTCATTTCACTTTGACTTACAAAACTGGAATTAACCATCGGAAACCTGGTTGATCTAACAACATCTAAAATTACCTGTGCTTCTGAACAAAGTGCAGCTTTTTTTTTTTTAGACTGATGTATTGCTTGGCAAATATCTCAATTTTTAAAAAAATCTCTTGCTGGAGTATGAATACACTGGGTAAATTGATTTTTCAAATTGTAGTTTATATCATCCATCTGTTGTTTACAATGTTAGAATAATATTTATGAGTTCTCAGTTTACATATCCGTTTAAATTAGTCGTTATGCTCAAAATTATATAATAATCACCAATAATAACTCACAAAGTATTATTTGGACATAAGTTGGTCATTATTACATAATGATCTAATATTACAGCAGTTGTTATTTGTTATTAGAGAAAAGTCACCAATACAAAATTTAACTGCTGCTAGAATTTAACAGCTTATATATAATTATTTCAAAATATTACAAATTCTTAAATAAAATACTAATCATTACATTATTTTTCTCCAGATACCAGAAAAAGTATATTTTTTAATTTCTCAAGATCAGAACATGGAAAGCCCTTAGAGAAGCAAAACTTTGAAATATTTGGAATATTGAATATATATATGGCAAATCCATAATAAAAGGAAAAGTCTTCATAATTACTGCTTTGAACAAAATGTAGCATAGACACATGCTATCTACAGAAAGCAGAAGATATGAATTTCACTTCTGCTTCCATATCAACCAAAACCTATGATTTAAAAAACAAAACAAAACAAAAAAATTTTAAAGCAAAAAAAATTCTTAAACGAAATGTATTTTCTGCTAACCAGGTATAGGACATACAATTTGACTATTATATAATACTAAAATTCTGTTGATAATTATCAACCTCAAGTAAGAAATTTAACATCTATAAAATAACACCACATTACAAGTAGGAAGTTTAGGAGAACCTATTACACACAAAAACCATCCAAGTGGTTACAAATAATCCTATCTCTTAGTTACTTTATTCTATCTCCAAAGATTCTGCATTACATTTATGTTAAAAAAAAAAAAACAAAAAAAACTCTTTGGGGCTTCCCTGGTGGCACAGTGGTTGAGAATCTGGCTGCTAATGCAGGGGACACGGGTTCATGCCCTGGTCTGGGAGGATCCCACATGCTGCGGAGCAACTAGGCCTGTGAGCCACAACTACTGAGCCTGCATGTCTGGAGCCTGTGCTCCGCAACGAGAGGCCACGATAGTGAGAGGTCCGCACACTGTGATGAAGAGTGGCCCCTGCTTGCCACAACTAGAGAAAGCCCTCACACAGAAACGAAGACCCAACACAGCAAAAATAAATTAATTAATTAATAAACTCCTACCCCCAACATCTTCAAAAAAAAAAAAACTCTTTGGGAATAAAAACAATAATAATTTGAAGAACAAGAATGGGTGCAGTGGTGGATAGCATTTATTACAGATTTTAGTAAACATAAAGAAATGGAAATGCATGTCCATACCGACATTGCAAAGGATTCCAAACTGATGTCTGGTCTGAACAATATGTAATTAATCATGCTGCGTGTGGGCAATGAGGGAAACTGCAAACTGTCAAGTGAACAATATACAGGATTCCATTTTTGGAAAGGCAATCATGGTGTTCAGAGAACCACCCAGGAGACTTTATAAGCCTAATAATGAGAATGTTCCTCATTTGACGGAAACCATAGCAATGACTGATAATAATATTGTAGAATATTTACATAGAATACAAATATTAACATCAAATAATATACCTCTTAGGGGATGGAATACAAAACCAAATGATTAAAATTATAGTAGATGCAATGATCATGAATATTTTGTTGGATCCAAAACAATGTTAATTATTTCTCAGTTACTACAGATCCAATCTTCATGTAAACCACATAGAATTTAAACATTTATTGTTAGATCTTTGCAGATTTTCAAAATACAAATATTTAGTCCAGTAGACACATGGATCCAAAAGAGTTATATACATTTTAGTAGACTTTTCTTTTTTTTTTTTAAGTTTTGGCTGCATTGGGTCTTCGTTGCTATGCGTGGGCTTCTAGTTGTGGCGAGCGGGAGCTACTCTTCGTTGCAGTGCACAGGCTTCTCACTGTGGTGGCTTCTATTGTTGCGGAGCATGGGCTCTAGGTGTGCAGGCTTCAGTAGTTGCAGCACGTGGGCTCAGCAGTTGCGGCATGCAGGCCCTAGAGCATGCGGGCTCAGTAGTTATGGCTCGTGTGCTCTAGAGCTCAGGCTTGGTAGTTGTGGTACATGGGCTTCGTTGCTCCGTGGCATGTGGGATCTTCCCAGACTAGGGATTGAACCAGTGTCCCCTGTATTGGCAGGAAGATTCTTTAACCACTGCGCCACCAGGGAAGCCCCAGTAGACTATTTTTAAAAACTTCATCTAGATAAAACTATTTTGAAAAGCCAAGCATAAATAATAGTGTCACAACTATGCATGGAAAACATAATGGATCGTAAAAGAGGGTCTTCAAAAAAGAATATTTAGGCATTCTTAGTTACTTAAGAGTGTGCATTATGTAAGTCTGATAATGAAAAATTCAGGTAAGTTCTTTTTTGATACCACCATATTTTATATTATCCAAGAGCTAACAACTATTTTTCAGCTTCAGTGAAACACTAAAGTGTAAACACAAGTTGACATGTTTATTAACTATGCTACACGATAGTCAACTTGACACTATCATGTCACCAGAAACACAGCTGGAGGTAGGAGGCTCTACTCTTAGAAACCATGGGTAATATCAATGAAGGCATCTATTCTAGAGACAAGTCAGAGTTGCACTTTCAAATATTTCCTATGTAGAGTCACGTACCACAATGTTCATTGCAGCTCTATTTACAACAGCCAGGACATGGAAGCAACCTAAGTGTCCATCGACAGATGAATGGATAAAGAAGATGTGGCACATATATACAATGGAATATTACTCAGCCATAAAAAGGAACGAAATTGGGTCATTTGTAGTGAGGTGGATAGACCTAGAGTCTGTCATACAGAGTGAAGTAAGTCATAAAGAGAAAGACAAATACCATATGCTAACACATATATATGGAATCTAAAAGAAAAAAAAATGGTCCTGAAGGACCTAGAGGCAGGGCAGGATAATGACGCAGACATAGAGAATGGACTTGAGGACACGGGGAGGGGGAAGGGTAAACTGAGACGAAGTGGGAGAGTGGCATGGACATATATACACTACCAAACTAAGGTAGATAGCTAGTGGGAAGCAGCCGCATAGCACAGGGAGATCAGCTCGGTGCTTTGTGACCACCTAGAGGGCTGGGATAGGGAGGGTGGGTGGGAGATGCAAGAGGGAGGAGATATGGGTTGTATGTATATGTATAGCTGATTCACTTTGTTATAAAGCAGAAACTAACACACCATTGTAAAGCAATTATACTCTAATAAAGATGTTTAAAAAAATATTGCCTTTGTAAATTCATTGCTCAGAATGAATCAGGCATGATATTTGAAGTAAAATTAATGTTATGAGCAAAATTATGCAAGCATCAAATTCAACGTATATAATTTTCTTGAAAATATCAAAGGGATTAATACATTTTGGAAGAAAAATTAAACAATGGTGTTTATAAAAAATTGCTGATGATAAATTGCAGCCGCTTGACATTGATACCAACTTATCCAATGTGAATACTAGTGGAAAAGAGTAAAAAGACCAATTTCGGCTACAAACTCCCTGATCAAGTGGGTCTACATTTCCAAATTAAATCTCAAAATCAATGTATTTTTTCTATATTATATATAATAATATCACCATTAAAAAGAAAGATTTATCATACTGAAGAAAATCATGGCTTGAACTATTGCAACTATATAAACATTTTCCCTTGAAATCAATTAATGGCCCAGTACAGACCTGATATTGAAAGAAGGACCTTAAATTGTTTTCTCACATCAGACACCAGTGGAGAATATCGTTTTTTAAGGTTAAAATATATTAAAAACTACTTAATGCCTACAACATCTCAAGAAAAAAAAGATATTGGAGAAAATTAACAGCCAAAGAATTTTACTTCCAAAAGAACAAAATGTATAACTGTATTACATCTGTTCTAGTTCCTATTGCTAAGAAATGAATAATATATTAGCCATATAAAGCCTTTCTAAGAGAAAGGGTACTTTGTTCAAATCTATACAAAGGCACCTTAATAATTAGTGGCCACCCTGGAGTTAGGAAGATGGATGCACACAGGTCCAAGTTCACATTTTCTTTTTACATGATCCCCAAAGCAGGACAGTCCACCACTGTACTTTAGCTAAAAAGACCTGAGCAGAGCTCTTGTTCCAACCTGGCTCACATGCCCTTTTCTGAACAAATGGTCAGTGAGAGGAGATATTTGCTTCCCCAGATCCAACTCACATGTCCAGTCTATGGCCAGGATTGGGAAGTAGGGGTCAAGTAAGACAGTGACAGCCCTACTCGAGCTACATGGAGTTAGGAGAGGGAGGGGATTCTCAAAACGAAGGCTGAAGGTGCTGACACCGAAAGGAAGAAGGAAAATCATTCAGCAGACTAAACCACAACCACTGCTATCCACCACCACTGCTTACCACTTTGTAACGGAAGTCTGGACTGAGAAATTGCTAACATAGGCTGAGAACAGCCAGCAGTGAACATTTTCTCAGCCCTTCTCCAGAGAAATGACCAACGTGTTGTAGATCAACATAAGACAGGAGTCAATGAAGAATGCAGAATGACATCATAAATACAGAAAAGTCTCCAAATTAACCTGGGAGAGGAACAATTTTCTTAACCATATCAGGTTAAGTGCTTTGCCTGATTCACATAAATAAAAAAGACTGAAAATTTACCCTAGAATCCCATTGTCTTCATTTCTGTATATTATTTGAAATTTGTGGCATAACATTGGAATCTTTAGTGAACATTTTATCATTCATCCTATATGTGGTTTCAGTCATTCTTAATGAAAACTCTTTGTCATACTGATAAAGTCCTAGAAACTTTTTAAGTAGATTCACATGAATTTGGCAGATTCTACCAGGAATTACATTTGGATTATGGTGCCAGAACAAGGTAATCAAGACCTTTAGGAACAGAACGTTTCCTAAATAATGTTCGTTCTTTTCTGGTTGTGTCATATTCCTCAGTGAGAACTAACGTGCAGTATTCTGTTGCTGTTTTGTCTCTAGCTCATTAGAAGTTCTAGCCTTGAAAATATTCTTTTGAATCTAAATTTTCAATTGTGTGACAGGTTCAGCGATAGCGTAGGAAAAGAAAATGAACTCTGATTCAAGTTTCCAGTCCAGGTTTTACCATTAACTTATGAAATCTCATGTATGTCACCACCTTCTCTATGCCTTTGGGTTTTGCCCAAATTTTAAAAAAGAATAATAGCATGATGTAGCAAATATTTATTAACTGCCCTGTATCAAATGTGCAACATACAAAATGCACTCTCTCTGCTAATAACTGGTGTTACAAGCTTGGGCAATTCTATTTCTCCTTTGGGTCTCAGTGGAACCACAAAATGTGGATTTTAAGTAGAGAGTCTCTAGGACTCTCTGATCATTACAAAGCATGGTAAAGTAGGGGTCAAAAGAAACAGACAATGGATGTGAAAATTATTTGAAAAGCAGAAAATCTTTCATAACTCTTTTTCAGTGATGATACAAGAGCACTGGAGAAACTTACATATACCATCATTTATGGCTGTCAGTTTCTTTTAATAAGCATATCTTATCAAAAACCCACTGACATTTAGACCTAGTAGGAACTATCCAGTTCGAAGTGGTGCAAAGACAGAGTTATTTATATTAGCCAGGCTAAAATTGGACATTTTAGATAATCAACATTAGATTGGGGATTGTACTGCCTTCCACCCTTCCCTTTCAAACTACAGTCCTCCCTCAGAATCTGCAGGGTATTGGTTCCACGAGCCCCCGCAGACACCAAAGTTCACAGATGCTCAAGTCCTTTATGTGCAAAGCAGAAATAGAGTCACCGATGTAGAGAACAAACTTAAGATTACCAAGCGGGGAAGGGGGAGTGAAACGAATTGGGAGATTGGGAATGACATATATACACTACTGTGTATAAAATAGCTAACTAATGAGAACCTACTGTATAGCACAGGGAACTCTACTCAATGCTCTGTGGTGACCTAAATGGGAAGGAAATCTAAAGAAGAGGGGATATAAGTATACATAGAGCTGATTCACTTTGCTGTAGAGAAGAAACTAACACAATACTGTAAAACAACTGTACTCCAATAAAAAATTAATAAAATTAAGTAAATAAAATAAATAAATAATGAGGTATTTTATAAAATGGCTTAGAACAGTGAATACACTTGGCCCTCCATATCCATGAGTTTCACATCCATGGATTCAACCAACCGCAGATTGAAATTTCAAAATTTCAGTTGGTTGGATGCGAAAGCTACAGATATGGAGGTCTGACACTCCTCAGTTACCATTATTAGCATGCAGTTGCCTGAGCAAGTAGACCCTCCCATAAGGCTGTTCTCTCTTATCCCCATGAATCAATCTGAACTAACTCAAGCTAGTAGTTTATAATCAGGCCAATTTGTTTCTCTTTCAAGTTTAGAGGTTGGTTTGAAAACACTTAGAAAGAAAGAGGCAAGGTTACTGGCACTGAAAATAAGAAAACATAAAAAACAGTTTTTACACTTGTATGCATCCTCAGAACTATAAAGGGAAATTATAATTCATGGAAAGCATCTTCCTTCTGACGGGTAATAATAATAGCTAATGAGACTGACATTTACACTGTTCAACAAAAAAGTATTTTTCTAAACATTATGTATAATTAACACAACTTGCACACAAATCACACACACAAAATCATCAAATTATCAAGACTTATGATCAATAGTGTCCTCCAAAGGATTCTGTTCAACTCCCCTTGTGTCCTATGAGGAATTTAAAGGCTATTTTAACATTTCTTCTTCATTCTGCTAAGTAAAGATAAATCAGATCACATTGGTGAAAACTATCAATTCTTTCATCCTGGAAGGAAGGAAAGACAGAAGGAAAAGGGAAGAAAGGAAGCAGGAAGGGAAGTAGAATAAAAAGAAAGTGTAACATGAGATTTTGAATAAAAACCATTAAAAAATGTATGTTACATTCCATAGAGTATAAATAATGTCTCATTTATGTTTTGATCCTTTTTGGCTTTCTTTATATAAGTTGTATTTTTTGTCATTACGTGGTATTCCCTTTATTTCTAGTAACATTTATTTGTTTGTTTTTCAAATAACTTTGGATCCTTTTTATGTTAGCAGCAGAGAGAAATAATGCTAGAGTAATAATGGACTTTTATATATGGTGAAGGCTAAGGCTTTCACAAGTCCATTTGGAATTATAAACGTCAAGTGTGACTGTACACGTAAATATAGTAAAACTGTTAATTTTTTGTTCTGCTTTGAACTTTATTATTTTATAACTTTAGCAAAGCTTTTAGCAAAGACTTTAAAATGGACATTGATGCAGGGGAATAATAAGGTTGAGAAAATAAAAAGGAACCGTGATTTACATTGTTGAACGTGTTAGGGAAGGTTCTAGTCAAACCTGTGGTTGGGTTGGGTTCTGTATACTTTTTTATTCCCTCCTCACTAATTTCCCAGACTTCTCATACCAGGAGTCAGCTTTGCCATCAGCCCTGCCTTTCCTGCAGCTTATCAACCCCAAATCCGTCACAATCCTCCATCCTGACTCTCCCTTTCTAAGAACGCTACATTTTAATGAACATATTCAACATTTCAACTTAATGTGCACTTGTTAGAATACAGCCTGCTAAGAGGGGCTGTTTCTTTTTCGGAAACATTTCTTTAAGTCTTTCTTGGACCTCACCAGATTTTGAAACAAAATTATATTCTAAAAACTTCCCTGAAGTGTCATTTGTGTTCAGGAATCTGCACTCAGATCAAGTGTTTCGTCAGCTGATCCTCTACCAATTCCATCCAGCTCCAGATTTTGACTGGATCAATTCCAGCTACTCACATCAGGTTTTTTCACTGTTCCTCACATACGGGAGTCTCATGCTCACCCTTGTGCCTGTGTAATTCCCCCATCCAGTCACCTCAATCTTTGTTCAACACATAATCAACCAAAATTTATATATAAATATATACACATGTATCTGCTGAAGTATAACTCTCAAGTTATAATACATCTCCTTAATGAAGCCTCATGCCCTTAATCATCTAGTTCTTGTCATATCTGCTTTACCAGCTTGTAATGGCACTTGTTCATTTGATGTTTTATTCATGATTTGCTACTGTTAAAACATTTTAATGTGAATTGCAGCTATCTGGACCCTCACCTGAAAGCATTCAAAGTTTTTGAACTAAAGGGTAATATGACGGGAGCTGCATTTTCTCCTCTCATAGGATGGATAAGAATTGGGCTGCCGTGCCATTCCCCTGCTTAAAATCCTTCAGGGGTGTCCTATAGCTTTCAGTGAGTGATGATCAGGCATTGGCCTGCCTTTACAATCTTTTCTACTGGAAATTCCTGCTACCCTTCCCCTCTGCTCTATGGAAATATTTCTAAATCCATGAACTCATCAGCCCTCCAGGATAAAAGGTGGAGGAACAACAGAAAAGAAGGGAAACCCAGAGCAGGCAATTACCTTAGAAAAAGACAAAATGTTCTCTGTATAAGCCATATGCTCTGAAAGATGATAAATAACCTGAAATGAACCTGAAAGCCATTGGTAAGTCATTGATCTACTGAACAATAAAAAGGAGTTTGTGTGCATTTAGTAGTTCAACTTCTGAAGACACTTGGGGTTAGATGATAAAAGCCTGAAGAAATGTCTAGCTAACAGAATTTACCATTTCATTTGGAAATGAGACCTGAAAGAAAAATTCCCACACGTATCAGCAACTACATGTTTGCAGCTTTCTACTTAAGAGGGAATTTAAATTTTCACTGTACTACCACTCAACATACTCCTTTCTATAAAACACTAGTACATCTCTACATTTCTCAAATTTTTATTCTGGAAAGCTGAAACTACTATACCTTCTGAGCTACCTGAAAGGGAGAGTCAGACTCATTCTGGTGGCGATGACCAGTGTAAGAACAACACACTATAAAAAACAAAAGAGCCTCCATAGGAAATAGTTAGAAAGCTCCCAGGCAAGTGTGGCTCAGTGGCTTAAGGGAAGGAATGGCCTGTGACAACCTACAGCCATGCCCAATCCTAGTCTCAATAAAACCAAAAAGTTGAGGAAGAACATCAACTTTTGGAAGTTGGACACCCCAACTGGACACTGGAAAAAGACACCCCAAATGGCCAAAGGCCAAGAAACAGCTGGGAGAGATCCTGCTCAGCTTGCATCCACTCTGATCTTTTTCGAAGACAAATTTTGTCATGTTTCTCCTTTACAAAAAATACTTCCCGTTGTTCTTAGGATAGGACAAAATTTGTTATATGAATCCCAAAGCCCTATGTCATCTCGCCCTGAATTGTCCAATATAGTTGCTACTAACCCCATGTGATTATTATTTTAAAATAATTAAAATCAAATAAAACGTAAAATTCTGTGCTTCACTTGTATTAGCCACATTTTAAGTGATCTGTAGCTGGGAGCCTGGCAGTGCTCTGCTTCTTGATCTAGTCACATGGGTGTGTATTCACTTAGTAAAAATTCATGGAGCTGTACATTTATCTTTGTGCACTTTTATATTTGTATGCCCTACTCACATTATTATAAAAACTTAAAAATGCATTTGTTTCTTTATTTCATTTAAATGCTTGGCTTATAAACTAATGGTAAGGCTTTCCTTCTATTTTAAGATGGTAGACTAAACACATGAGTTCACCTCTCCTTTTTAAGGATGTTCCATTGAAAGGACACAAAAGGTGTTTTTTAAGGAATAAACCATAGGAGGGCTGAAAAACTAGAAATAGGGCTAGTAATGGACAAGAAGATTTCAGATTGGTAGAGAAAACAAGTCAGGAAAAGTTTTATCCCCCAAACCAGAAGTAAGACTGGCCCTTTCCAAAGAGGTCCTTAAGAGCTGGTAGGTCAAAATCAGTGACCACAAAGAGTGGACCATAGTGACAATTGAATAGATAATTGCTTTTGGCATAGTTGAATCATTTAGGCAACTTTCCCTCCCTTCCAGCCTCCTTCTATTCAAAGTTTATGAAGCAGAGTTTTTAAGTCCTCAAGGATAAAACTCAAACTTGTTTTTCTACCTGGGAGAAGATTCAATGTGTTGCTGAAGGCTATAAGAAAAGCAGAGATGAGCCAAGGCCAAAGTGAACAAAGCCGAACTGTTACAAGTGTGGTGGTAATACTGGCCCATCACATAATCACTAAAGAAATTATAGGAAGAGAAGGCAGCTCCATCCAGTGGTGAAACACACCAAACCACTCCACCCCAGAGTAAAGCTCTCCTTGGTAAAGTAATGATGAAACTTCTAACAGGCATGGAAAATTTATAGCATCTAGAACTAGCCCTCCCATTTACAAGGGTGACATGTCAGGAAAACGGAACTACACAACTTCAGAAGAAATGCACACTAAATGCCTTCAATTTTCATTCAAAAATATGAACAAAAACAAGTCTTCCAGCTACTTAAGGGAAACTAATAGCACAGAAAGGGGAGAAAATGCCATCATAGAAAACAGAAATAATTTAAAGAAAAGAATAAACTTTAAAATATACAAATGACAAGAATTTCTGTTGGGGAAAATAGATAGCCAGTGCTAATGAGGAGCTAAAATAACTAAGAATGAAACAAAACAACAACAACAAAAGAAATTAATTCAGAATTGGACTTGGAAGAAAAGAGAGGGAAATTTCCAAGAAATGAAAATAGGAACTAAAAAACAGAAAAATAAATAAAGATAGTGCTGTGGATCTAGGGGGTTATTACATCAAGAAATAGATTTTCACAAATCACTTGGGTTCTAACATCCATGCAGGAATAGAAAAAATCTTTGATGCACAAAAGTGTAGTAATTGGAACTCAGTCACCTGTATAAAACCAGGATTTTCAGAAGGCTGTTTTCTCAGAAAAAGAGAGACCAGAAAAATATTGCTCAGTAGTATGTAACAAGAAAATTTATCTTTGTCCAAAGCTTAGGGTTAGGGGAAAAAAATGTGTTAGAGCCATATGGGAATTTGGAGTCAGAATTTAATCTGTATGGTGAAAGACTCTCAATGCCAAAAAATAATAAAATCTGTCCCCAGTCTGATCCCACCTCATCTGGGTGTCTGGCAGAAGAAAACCTAAAACTTTTCTGTATCACCCCTTCTACAAACAGGACCTAAGAACTGTCACAGGAAAACCAAAATCCACTGAAGATGAGCTCATGATCAAAAATTACAAAACATGCAAAAATGATTGAGCATGAGTAAGAGTCAGGAAATACAACAAACAAAAGGATTCACATCTCAAGAACTGAAGATAATACTCTTAAACAGATCAAAATAATTATTTTAAAAATAATGTTAATGACAAAAGGAGGCAGAAACTATGAGAAAGATATGACACTATAAAAGTGAATGATCAGATTCTAAAATGAACCACATGTAACAGCTAGAAATGAAAAATATAGTCATTGAAACTTAAAACTAAATGGATGGATTAAAGATTAGATTTGGTACAGTTGAAGAGGTAATTAGTAAAATGGAAGCTGGATCTGAGGAAAATACCCAAATATAGCACAGAGATACAAAAGAACAGAGGATAGTAAAGAGAGGTTATGAGGCAAGGAAGGTAAAATGTGAAGATCCAATGCATATCTAAGAAGAATTTCAGGAGAATGCAAAAAAAAATTTTTTTTAATTTTAAAACAATTTTTTAAAAAAGGAGATGCAACGTTCAAAGAGATCATGGCTGAGGATTTTTGAAAATTGATGAATATACAAATGCTAAAATCAGAACAAGTATTAAAGAAAAATTTTAAAAAAGGAAACTCACAACTTGACCAACTGTACATAAACTGCAGGACATCAAAGCAAAGAAAATCTTGAAACCAACCAAGGACATAGGACAAATTACCTCTAAAATTAGATGGGCAACAAGGAGAGCTCCCCCAAACAGTGAACTGACATCTCCAAAGTGCTAAATTGTATTTCAAGAGAAAGAGCTGAATAGGCATTTTTAGGCCTTCAAAGACTGAACTTAGCAAAATATTCTTACTGAAAGAATTTGTAAACAACAGACTTTGAGAAGAAAGAAACTGGACTCAAAAGAAATGGGTATTTACAGAAGCAATAGGAAGCAAAGAAATTAATAAACATGTGGGCAATTTAAAAATAAAACATTGTAATTTATTTTAATAGTATTACAATTATGCCTATTATTAAAGCACATTAAAGTCATCTATATCAGATATCACAATAAATATAAATTAAATACATCTGTGTGTGGGAAGGGTGTGATCCACAGAGATTAAAGGGCTTATAAACCATTTTAATAAAAGAAGGTGCTACAAAAAAAGCAATCAAAGAATGAGGAATAGACTTGGGAATCTAAGAATGGTGATTGTTGAAATAAAAATTCCATGAATAGTGTGAATAATAGAACAGACAACTCTCAGACCCAAGCTAGTAACTGAGAAATAAAATCAAGGAAATATCCCATAACATAGATTTATTTGTAGACCTGATATATGCCACAGAGTACATATTTGCTCCTACTATGCACCAGGCACTGTTTTAAGCACTTGAAATTACCAAACAATCTAATACGATGTTATTAGTCCCATTTTACAGATGAGAAAACTGAAACACAGAACAGCAAAGTAATTTTCCGAAAGAGTGAAGGAAAATAATAAAGAAAATTTCAGAAACATAGAACATAGATCCCCAAATTCTAATATGTAGGAATAAGAGTTCCAGAAGCCAAAATTAGAGACAACAGAAGGTAAGACATGATTAAATAATAGATATTATCCTTTTTAACTCAAAAAACTTATCTGCATTAAAAAAAATGGTGTGTATTTTGATTAAAAGAGCCTATCACATATATTCAGAGTAAATGGAGAAAGTATCTATGCCAGTAAATGGTCTAAATTCTAATAACAAAGAGATAAATCAAGAAAGTTTCCAGAGTGGAAAATGTGGTATCTTACAAAGAAATGGATATCAGACTTCTCTTTAGCAGCAATGAGTGATAGAACAATATGAAATAATTTCCTCTCCCCATTCTGAGAGGACAGTATTAGAAACTATCAATTGTAAGAGAAGAAATAAAGAGAGGAAAATAAAAAGATATTTTGGGATTGGCAAAGCAAACTAAAAGAAAATTACCTTTTATGCACCCATATAAAAAAGTGCACGAGTAGATACTCCAGGAAAACATAAAAGAATACCCACTAAGGATGACTGAGATACCAGGAGAAATAACAGCAAGAAAAGCTGATAAAAATAAAGGATTCCTTTGGACTGTGAGATTGGGTTATCCACCTTAAATAGTAGAGGATTGGTAATATAAAATTGCATTCCCTTTCTTTATGTGTCCATTCACATCAGTTATTTCTCCAGTGTATAATATTTACATCATAATGTAAATGCACTTCAAATGATTTTAAGAATAAGCCTACAGAAAAAAAGCGTAGAAGACACACAATACAGAATACCTATTATAAACTTTGTTAATGTAAAAATAATAACTACCAAAATAGAAGATGGGGGAGAGGAAAAGAACGTAGAGGTAAATACACTAATAAATATTGCCTGAGGTTCATGTACCAAGAAATATCAGTCTAAATTTCAGCTTAGCCAAGTGTAGTTTATGTTGAATCATAATTATAAAAAGACCTAAAAAGCAGAAATTGTTCAAAAAGAGTTACCTTTAGGAGTGGGGCTAAGGGTAGCTGTAGGAGAAGTGAGATTTTAGTTTTTCATTTTAGATCTTATGTTTAGAATTTTTTTAACCATTTGCCAGCAAAAATACCACAATGGCAACTACTGTGCTCTCTACTGAAAAATCACTATTTTTTTTTATTTTTTATTTTTTTTACCGGTACACGGGCCTCTCACTGTTGTGGCCTCTCCCGTTGTGGACCACAGGCTCTGGATGCGCAGGCTCAGTGGCCATGGCTCACGGGCCCAGCCGCTCCGCGGCATGTGGGATCTTCTCGGACCGGGGTACGAACCCGTGTCCCCTGCATCGGCAGGCGGACTCTCAACCACTGCGCCACCAGGGAAGCCCAGTCAAATGTTTTAGTGCCTTGAAATACTCAAAAAATACCTCATTCTAAAGAATAACAGAATTTGTATTATTAGGGATGGATACATATATATCTATATACACGTTTATATGTATTATACATATATATTTCAGGAGAAGAAATACAAATAAATTACAGAATAAAATGAGCAGAGCTTTTAAATGTTTTACATTGTCCTGTAAAAATAGTTTATGAGTGTAGTTGGAATTGAGTTCTATGCACAATCCTGCAAATCCCTGAGCACTTTTGAAATAGGGGGAGAAAAATACCATAAGCGTTAAAAGGTGTCACTAAGGCTAATGTAACATGAGTCTCAGCTCTGGGAGGGTTCACCTTGAAGTTATTCTCGCTGAGCCAATTAAGCACCTGCAGTGCAGGGACTGAGGGCAAAGGGCTCCCACAAGCCACCCCAAAGCCTCGAGACACGTCCCCTGCCACTCGTGGCCAGAGGAGGAAGATACGTGTGATTAGGGGAGACAAAGAGGGGGCGAGTCTAACTGGGAAAGTAAGAGCAGCTTCCACAGAAGTGCTAAAAATAATGTTTTTAGTGTTTAATTTACTTTTATTTTCAGAAAATTTCCCTAGAGCTGCAAATTGTTCTCCTTTATTTGTAGTACAAAAGATTGAAAAAAGAAAAACCTATCTTTGTGGTGCTCTGAGTTTAATGGACCTCCCATTTTACCTTTTTACTCTATTTTATTTATATTAATTTTCTTTATATTAATTAAATTTCTTTATAATTTCTTATATATTTTCTTATATATATTATATATATATTTATATATTATTTATATAATTATATTATATATATTTTCTTATATAATTTCTTATACATTTCTTTATATTAATTAAAATTAATTAAAGAATAAATTCATAAATAGCAAGTTGGTTTCTGAAGGAAAAGTATATATATTGCCCTTAAAGTTTATTTCCACAAACTGCTTAAAATTCAAAACTAAAACTGTATTATATTATACCTTTCAGTGTAACCAGAGAGTGTGATTCATTTCAATGAAACAAACTAAACATTTAAATGATCCACTTACTCAAAAATCACTCGTAACTGTATAAGAATTATACTAAGAAACTATATATAATATAATTATATAATTATTATATAAATATATATATAATATATATAAGAAAATATATAATGATTTTATAAGAAATTTAATTAATTATAAAGACTTAATCTAATAAAATAGAGTAAAAAGGTAAAAAGGGAAGGCAAGTGGATCCAGTAAACTCAGAGCACCACAAAGATAGGTTTTTCTTTATTGATTCTTTTGTACTCTTTATTTTTTCTTTTCAGAGCTTTAAATTAGAACAAATTTGCAGCTCTAGGGAAATTTTCTGAAATAAAAGTAAATTAAAACTAAAAACATTATTTTTAACTTTATAAAGATGTGATTTCCACTTTGGTAAATCATGCCATCAGTGGGTCCACCTGCTGTTTGTAGTAGACAAATTTGAACAGAACACAAGCTCATCAAGACACATTTGCTGCTGCTGTCCCATGTGTGGTGATTCTACACACAGGTGCCAGAATCGGGCTTCTTCCTATATCTTCCACAGAAGTTTCAGTACTGCAGTGTAGCTGTGCCTGAGAATTTATATCACTAAATGCCAATTTGTTTATTATACGTTGTTTTCTTTAGATATAGATATAGATTATACATTATTTTCTTAGATATAGATATAAATATTTAGTAATTATGGGTACAGATAGGTTATGTTACCTATGACAGTGTTCATTACAAAAATATATGTTAGGTCTTATAGAGTTAATTGAGTTTGAACATCACACAAGCACATATGTGAATTATATCCATTTAAAAATGTCAATAAGAAACATTTGAATTCATTGCATTTCAGAGATTAGGTTATGGAGATATATATGGGTATATATATATATATATATATATACCCATATATATATATCTCCATATATATATATATATATATATATATATATATCTTCTTTATCCATTCATCTGTTGATGGACCCTTAGTTTGCTTCCATATCTTGGCTACTGTAAATAATGCTGCTATGAACATTGTGGGTACATATATCATTTTTAATTCATGTTTTCATTTTCTTTGGGAAAATATCAAGAAATGGAATTGCTGGATCATCCTATTTTTAGTTTTTTGAGGAATCTCCGTACTTTTTTCCATAGTGGTTATTCCAATTTACAATCCCACCAACAGTGCATGAGGGTTCCATTTTCTCCACATCCTCACCAACACTTGTTTTTTCTTGTCTTCTTATAATAACCATTCTAACAAGTGTGAGGTGATGTCTCATTGTAGTTTTGATTTGCGTTTTCCTGATGATTAGTGATGTTGAGCATCTTTTCATGTGCCTACTGGCCATCTGTATATCTTCTTTGGAAAAATGTCTATTCAGATCCTTTGCCCTTTTTTTATATTGAGTTGTATGAATTCTTTATGTATTTTGGATATCTGTGTGTCTTTATTTTTTATGCCACTACCATACTATTTTGATTACTGTAGCTTTGTAGTATAGTTTGAAATCAGGACATGTGATACTCCCTGCTTTTTTCTTTATTAAGTTTGCTTTGGCTTTCCAAGATCTTTTGCAGTTCCATATTATTTTAGGATTATTTGTTCTAGTTCTGTGAAAAATGCCATCAGTATTTTGATAGGGATCTGTGTGAGCTTTTTAATTAACTGCTTAGAGCACACTGAAGTCATAATGTGAGCACTTATTGAGCAAGACAGAGGTATAAACAGAAAAGATCCATGACCATAAATTGCACCCAAATCCTACTCAGCCATCTTGTAAAACAATATTGCTGATTATAAGAAAACCAGGTAGGAGGACACAAATGTCTCAGGGGAAACCATAATTATGAACAGAAAAGGAACTCCACTCCCAATCCTGCTATCTGTGAGTTTGCAGCATTGCTACATTACAAAGAATAGCAACCATTTTATGATAATTGGTACTATTTCCTAAATAATTTGTAATATTCTGTTCTATGCTATCCCCTTATGTTTTAATGGAAATACACCACCATAATAATTATTATTTTATTAAAAATATTTACACATATCTATCTGCAACCTATACTCTTTGATCTCAGGAGAGAAAAAAATAGGCTTTTAAAATATTCCTTGACTTTTGCTACCTTTTTGGCCCTTCAAAAATATTTCTTATTTTAATTCCCTCTGCTGATCCTGACATTCAGTGTGCACTTTCAATCAGAAGCACAGTCAGAAGCGCAAGACATCTAATTGGTAGATAATGTTTGATGAATTTAGCTGTCACACTGAGACACAGGCAAGCCTTAGAAGCATGTACTCTGTTCAAATATAGGTTTAACACTACGAATAGAATTTTATATTTTTAATAAACAATTAGAGATTATATTTGGTTATAGTTTTAATGCAAATTTTCCTATATTGAAATCCTATTCTAGATCCTCTGAGAAGCAATATAAAGAGGAGATTGACAGTGCAAGAGTTTTATTAGGGAAAAAAGGAGGAGCTAAAAGAGCTGTCAGACAATGACACAAGTCTGTCCCCAGAAGCAAAGGAGAGAAGGAAGGAAGGCTGAGTGGAAGGAATCATCCAGACAGCCATGCAGTCCAATCAAGGCTTGGCAAGAACGTTTGGAAGTCTCGAGCCAAAATAGGCCATCGGGGGGCCCCATGGGTTCAGTAATAGGTCTGCCCTAACACCCCGGTCACATGCAATCACTGGCTGGAGCAACACAAACATGGGAGTGGGTTTCAGAGGATAGCCACTGGGGCTCTTGGTCAGTTATAATCCCCATAGCTGGAGGTCAGCAAGGCCCACTCTCATTGCTATCATGGTTGTCTGCCACTGAACCTTTGGAAAACTATTTTACCATAGTTTTGAGATACATGATTTTGACAAAACTGTCATTACATCAGCCTTTCAAAGTGACATATTTTTAAATTTTTTAATTTTATATTGGAGTATAGTTGATTAAACAATGTTGCGTTAGTTTGAGGTGTACAGCAGAGTGATTCAGGTATACATATACATGTATCTATTCTTTTCAAATTCTTTTCCCATTTAGGTCATTAGAGAGTATTAAGCAGAGTTCCCTGTGCTATACAGTAGGTCTTTGCTGGTTATCTATTTTAAATATTGTGATGCCAGATTTTGTTAAATCTCACAAAGATTCTAACAGAAGCCATTGTTAATCCATGAGAGTTATATTGAATTAATTGTGATATCAGATACCACAATAACAAAGTGTTTTACTTCAGATATTTTCATGGTGATTTAAATCAAGAAAACTGTCTCCATTTAAAACAAATGGTGGAGATATATAAATTTAAAGAATTATTGAATGTGGTTTTATAAAAGCAGATAAGAAAATAAATGATGCAATGGGATCAAACTTACATATTCTTTTCTTTAAAATCTATTATTTTACCCAGATACCTTCATATTTCATTTGCTTTTCCAGAAAGCACATGAATCTTGTTATATCTAAAAGCATGATAAACATTCTCAAATGCCATAGAAATTTGTGACATCCCTAGAAAACACCTTAAGAGAAAAGAAGTAATAGTACTAAAAGAACTCAACCACCTCCTTAATAATGGCTAATCTATTTTCATTTCTTCAAGTAGCTAGAGAATAATAAAAAGACTTTTTAGCAAAGGACTTTTTAGCAGGTCATCTGTATGTAACAGAAGAAAGCTTGCCATACTTTCCCGACACATTTAGTAATATACACCTACTGATTTATGTTCACCAGTCCTAACCATTACTGTCTGGGGTATTTTGCCTTCAGAAGTGCCCTTGTACTTTTCAAAATTGTAAATGATAAGTGATTTGTTGTATTTTTAAAAAATATATTAACTCGGAATTAGTTTTTCTGAGTCTCTCCCATGTACAGATGTTGTTAAACTTCTGTTTGATTTTCTACTGTTAATCTGTCCCTTGTCAATTTAATTCTTAGACCAGCCAGAAGAACCTAGAAGGGTAGAGGGCAGTTTCTTCCTACCCAACAGCTGGGATGAGAATGTTGTACAACTTTACTGGCTGGACACTACTTGCCCCAAAGCTGTTGCAGTAAGAGAAGCTGGGCAAGTGACTGAAGCCAGCAGAAGGTGAGAATTCCTACCACATAAGTCAGTCTCCTGGATCTCTGCCTGCAGGGTGTGTTGGAAACAAGAGTGGGCCTTGGTGCTCTGGCTGGGTGTCAGGTCTGAGCCGCTGAGGTGGGAGAGCCGAGCCCTGGACATTGGACCACCAGAGACCTCCTGGCCCTATGTAATATCAATTGGCGAGAGCTCTCTCAGAGATCTCCATCTCAACACTGAGGCCCAGCTCCACCCAACGGCCAGCAAGCTCCAATGCTGCATGCTCCATGCCAAACAACTAGCAAGACAGGAACACAACCCCACCCATTAGCAGAGAGGCTGCCTAAAATCATACTAACTTCACAGACACCCCAAAACACACCACCAGACGTGGCCCTGCCCGCCAGAAAGATAATATCCAGTCTCACCCACCAGAACACAGGCGCTAGTCCCCTCCACCAGGAAGCCTATACAAGCCACTGAACCAACCTCACCCACTGGGGGCAGACACCAAAAACAATGGGAACTATGAACATGCAGCCTGTGAAAAGGAGACCCCAAACACAATAAGTTAAACAAAATGAGAAGACAGAGAAATATGCAGCAGATGAAGGAACAAGGTAAAAACCCACCAGACCAAAGAAATGAAGAGGAAATAGGCAGTCTACCTGAAAAAGAATTCAGATTAATGACAGCAAAGATGATCCAAAAACTTGGAAATAGAATGGAGAAAACACAAGAAACATTTAACAAGGACCTAGAAGAACTAAAGAGCAAACAAACAGTGATGAACAACACAATAAATGGAATTTAAAATTCTCTAGAAGAAATCAATAGAAGAATAACTGAGGCAGAAGAACGGATAAGTGATGTGGAAGATAAAATAATGGAAATAAGTGCTGCAGAGCAGAATAAAGAAAAAAGAATGATGAGGACAGTCTCAGAGACCTCTAGAAAAACATTAAATGCACCAACATTTGAATTATAGGGGTCTCAGAAGAAGAAGAGAAAAAGAGTGAGAAAATATTTGATGAGATTATAGTTGAAAACTTCCCTAATATGGGAAAGGAAATAGTTAATCAAGTCCAGGAAGCACACAGAGTCCCATACAGGATAAATCCAAGGAGGAACACATCAAGACACGTATTAATCAAAGTATCAAAAATACAAAGAAAAATTATTAAAAGCAGCAAGGGAAAAACAACAAATAACATACAAGGGAATACCCGTAAGGTTAACAGCTGATCTTTCAGCAGAAACTCTGCAAGCCAGAGGGAGTAGAAGGACATATTTAAAGTGAGGAAAGTGAACAACCTACAACCAAGATTAATCTGCCCAGCAAGGATCTCATTCAGATTTGACTGGAGAAATTAAAACCTTTACAGACAAGTAAAAGTTAAGAGAATTCAGCACCACCAAAACAGCTTTACAACAAATGCTAAAGGAACTTCTCTAGGCAGGAAACACAAGAGAAGGAAAAGACCTATAAAAGCAAACCCAAAACAATTAAGAAAATGGGAATAGGAACATACATATTGATAATTACGTTCAATGTAAATGAATTGAATTCTCCTACAAAAAGACATAGACTGGCTGAATGGATACAAAAATAAGACCTGTATATATGCTGTCTACACAAGACAACACACACTTCAGACCTAGGGACACATACTGAAAGTTAGGGGATGGAATTCCTCACCTTCCATGCAAATGGAAATCAAAAGAAAGCTGGAGTAGCAATTCTCATATCAGACAAAATAGACTTTAAAATAAAGACTATTACAAGAGACAAAGAAGGACACTACATAATGATCAAGGGATCAATCCAAGAAGAAGAATTGTAAATATTTAAGCACCCAAAATAGGAGCACCTCAATACATAAGGCAAATGCTAACAGCCATAAAAGGGGAAATCAACAGTAACACAATAATAGTAGGGGACTTTAATACCCTACTTTCACCAATGGACAGATCACCCAAAATGAAAATAAATAAGGAAACAAAAGCTTTAAATGACACATTAGACAAGATGGACTTAATTGATAATTATAAGACATTCCATCCAAAACCAACAGAATACACTTTCTTCTCAAAGGCTCATGGAACCTTCTCCAGGATAGATCATATCTTGGGTTACAGATCAAGTCTTGGTAAATTTAAGAAAATTGAAATTGTATCAAGGGTCTTTGCTGACCACAACACTATGAGACTAGATATCAACTACAGGAAAAAAAACTGTTAAAAATACAAATACATGGAGGCTAAATCATATGCTACTAAATAACCAAGAGATCACTGAAGAAATCAAAGAGGAAATCAAAAAATACCTAGAAACAAATGACAATAAAAACATGATGACCCAAAACCTATGGGATGCAGCAAAAGCATTTCTAAAAGGGAAGTCTATAGCAATACAATCCTACCTCAAGAAACAAGAAAAACCTCAAATAAACAACCTAAACTTACACCTAAAGCAATTAGAGAAAGAAAAACAAAAAAATCCCAAAGTTAGCAGAAGGAAAGAAATCATAAAGATCAGATCAGAAATAAATGAAAAAGAAATAAAGGAAACAATAATGAAGATCAGTAAAACTAAAAGCTGGTTCTTTGTGAAGATAAAAAAAATTGACAAACCATTAGCCAGACTCATCAAGAAAAAAAGGAAGACTCAAATCAATAGAATTACAAATGAAAAAGGAAAAGTAATAACTGAAACTGAAGAAATATAAAGGATCATGACATATTACTACAAGCAACTATATGCCAATAAAATGGACAACCTGGAAGAAATGGACAAATTCTTAGAATAGCACAACCTTCCAAGACTGGACCAGGAAGAAATAGAAAATATGAACAGAGCAATCACAAGCACTGAAATTGAACCTGTGATTAAAAATCTTCCAACAAACAAAAGCCCAGGACAAGATGGCTTCACAGGCGAATTATATCAAACATTTAGAAAAGAGATAACATCTATCCTTCTCAAACTCTTCTAAAATATAGCAGAGGGAGGAACACTCCCAAACTCATTCTGCAAGGCCACCATCACCCTGATACCAAAACCAGACAAAGATGTCACAAAAAAAGAAAACTACAGGCCAATATCACTGATGAACATAGATGCAAAAATCCTCAACAAAATACTAGCAAACAGAGTCCAACAGCACATTAAAAGGATCATACACCATGATCAAGTGGGGTTTATCCGAGGAATGCAATGATTCTACAATATACGCAAATCAATTAATGTGATACACCATATTAACAAATTGAAGGAGAAAAACCATATGATCATCTCAATAGATGCAGAAAAAGCTTTTGACAAAATTCAACACCCATTTATGATAAAAAAAAAACTCTCCAGAAAGTAGGCATAGAGGGAACCTGTCTCAACATAATAAAGGTCATATATGACAAACCCACAGCCAACATGGTTCTCAATGGTGAAAAACGGAAACCATTTCCTCTAAGATCAGGAACAAGACAGGTTGCTCACTGTCACCACTATCACTCAGCATACTTTTGGAAGTTTTAGCCATGGCATTCAGAGAAGAAAAAGAAATAACAGGAGTCCAAGTTGGAAAAGAAGTAAAACGATCACTGTTTGCAGATGACATGATACTGTACATAGAGAATCCTAAAGATGCTACCAGAAAACTACTAGAGCTAATCAATGAATTTGGTAAAGTATCAGGATAGAAAATTAATGCACAGAAATCTCTTGCATTCCTATACAACAACAACAAAATTTCTGAAAGAGAAATTAAGGAAACACTCCCACTGCAACAAAAAGAATAAAATACCTAGGAATAAACCTACCTAAGGAGACAAAAGACCTGTATGCAGAAAACTATAAGACACTGATGAAAGAAATTAAAGACGATACAAACAGATGGAGACATATACCATGTTCTTGGATTGGAAGAATCAACATTGTGAAAATGACTATACTATCCAAAGCAATTTACAGATTCAGTGCAATCTTTATCAAACTACCAATGGCATTTTTCACAGAACTAGAACCAAAAATTTCACAATTTGTATGGAACACAAAAGACCCCGAAGAGCCAAAACAATCTTTAGAAAGAAAAACAGAGGTGGAGGATTCAGGCTTCCTGACTTCAGACTATACTACAAAGCTACAGTAATCAAGACAGTACTGTACTGGCACAAAAACAGAAATATAGATCAATGGAACAGGATAGAAAGTCCAGAGATAAACCCATGCACATAAGGTCACCTTATCTTTGATTAAGGAGGCAAGAATATACAATGGAGAAAAGAAAGCCCTTCAATGAGTGGTGCTGGGAAAACTGACAGCTACATGTAAAAGAATGAAATAACAACACTCCCTAACAGCATACACAAAAATAAACTCATAATGGATTAAAGACCTAAATGTAAGGCCAGACACTATAAAACCCTTAGAAGAAAACATAGGCAGAACACTCTATGACATAGATCACAGCAAGATCCTTTTTGACCCACCTCCTAGAGAAATGGAAATAACAACAAAAATAAACACATGGGACCTAATGAAACTTCAAAGCTTTTGCACAGCAAAGGAAACCATAAACAAGACGAAAAGACAGCCCTCAGAATGGGAGAAAATATTTGCAAATGAAGCAACTGACAAAGGATTAATTTCCAAAATATAGAAGCAGCACATGAAGCTCAATATCGAAAAAACAAATAACCAAATCCAAAAATGGGCCGAAGACCTAAGTAGACGTTTTTCCACAGAAGGTATACAGATTGGTGGGAATTTAAATTAGTACAGCTACTATAGAGAACAGTATGGAGATTCCTTAAAAAACTAAAAATAGGGGCTTCCCTGGTAGTGCAGTGGTTGAGAGTCCACCTGCCGATGCAGGGGACGGGGTTCGTGTCCCGGTCCAGGAGGATCCCACATGCCACGGAGCAGCTGGGCCCGTGAGCCATGGCCACTGAGCCTGCACATCCAGAGCCTGTGCTCCGCAATGGGAGAGGCCACAACAGCGAGAGGACCGCGTACCGGAAAAAAAAAAAAGAAAGAAAAACTAAAAATAGAACTACCATATGACCCAGCAATCCCACTACTGGGCATATTCCCTGAGAAAAGCATAATTTAAAGAGAGTCATGTACCAAAATGTTCATTGCAGCTCTATTTACAATAGCCAGGACATGGAAGCAAGTGTCCATCAAGAGATGAATGGATAAAGAAGGTGTGGCACATATATACAATGGAATATTACTCGGTCATAAAAAGAAACGAAATTGAGTTATTTGTCATGAGGTGGATGGACTCAGAGTCTGTCATACAGAATTAAGTAAGTCAGAAAGAGAAAAGCAAGTACCATATGCTAACACATATATATGAAATCTAAAAAAAAAAAAAAGGTTCTGATGAACTTAGGGATAGGACAGGAATAAAGACACAGATGTAGAGAATGGACTTGAGGACACAGGGAGGGGGAAGGGTAAGCTGGGACAAAGTGAGACAGTAGCATTGACATATACACTACCAAATGTAAAATAAATAGCTAGTGGGAAGCAGCCACATAGCACAGGGAGATCAGCTCGGTGATTTGTGACCACCTAGAGGGGTGGGATAGTGATGGAGGGAGGGAGATGCAAGAGGGAGGGGATATGGGGATATATGTATACATAGAGCTGCTTCATTTTTTTATACAGCAGAAAAAACACGACATTGTGAAGCAATTATACTCCAATAAAGATGTTAAAAAGTTTTTAATTAAAAATAAAAATAAATAAAAATTGAAAAATAAAATTAACAACGAGGACCTACTGTGTAGAACAGGGAACTTATATTCAATATCTTGTAGTAAACCATAATGGAAAAAATCTGTAAAAGAGTATATACATATGTATGTATAATGAATCACTTTGCTATACACCAGAAAGTAACACAACATTGTAAATCAACTATAAATCAATAAAATAATTTTTTTAATTAAAAAAGAATCTAGAAATAGACCCACATATATAAGGACAACTGATTTTCAACAAAGAAGCGAAGAAAATTCAGTGTGAAAATGAGTCTTTTCAACAAATGATGCTGGATATACACATGCAAAAAAAGAGAAACTTCAATCTATACCTGCACCTCATACAAAATTTAACTGAAATGGATCATATATCTAAATGTAAATCCTAAAACTACAATATTGTAGAAGATAATATAGGAGAAAACCTTTGTGACCTATGGTTCAGCAAATATTTCTTAAACTATGACAACAGAAGCACATTCCATAAAAGAAAAAAACTGATAAATTATACTTCATCAAAATTGAAACCTTTCACTGTTTTAAAGACAGTGTTAAGAGAATGAAAAGACAAGGCACAGCTTATGAAAAATATTTTCAAAATATTTATCTGATAAAGGACTTATACCCAGAATATATAAAGAGCCCTCAAAAGTTAATAGTAAGAAAGTAAACACCCCAATTTCAAAAGATGCAAAAGACTTGAACACACAGTTTACCAAAGAAGATGCACTGATGGCAAATAAGCACATGAAAAGTTACTCACCATCAACAGTTATTAGAGAAATTCAAATGAAAACCACAATGAAATACCATTACACATTACATCAGACTATTGAAAATTACAAAAACTGGTTACACCAAATGATGATGTGGAGAACTGGAAATTCTGTAAACTGATAATGGGAATAGAAAATGGTACAACCACTCTGGAAAATAGTTCGGCAGTTTCTTAGAAAAGTGAACATACATGGACCGTATGACCCACCCATTCCACTCCTAGGTATTTACCCAATAGAAATAAAAACAAATGTCCCGGCAAAGACTCACACGTCAAAGTTCATAGTGAACTTTGTTATAGCCCAAAACTGGAAACAACGCAAAGGTCAACAGATAATGGATAGACAAATTGCAGTATGTTCATCTAATCCATACTACTGAGGCAAAAAAAATTTAAAAAGGAACGAACTAATGACACACTCAACGTGAAAGACAGTCAAGATAATCGAATTGTACTGAGCAAAAGAAGCCAAACGCTGGGCCTTAAAAGTATATTTACTATATTATTTCATTTTTTTTGAAGTACCAAATAATCTCTAGTGAAGAAAGTACGTCAGTGGCTGCACGGGAACAGGTTAAGGAGGGAAAAGCAGTGGCAGGAGGGAGGGACTGTGGAGGAGCCTTTTGGGAACAATGGAATGTCCGTTATACTGACTGTGAAGATGGTTCACAGATGTGCATCACAGATGTCCATCAATGGATGAATGGATAAAGATGTGGAATGTGTATACAATGGAATATTATTCAGCCATGAGAAAGAAGGAAATCCTGTCATTTGCAACAACATGGATGGACCTTGAAGGCATGATGCTAAGTGAAATAAGTCAGAGAAGGACAATTACTGTATGGTATCACTTATGTGTAAAATCTAAAAGAAAAAAGCCAAACTCATGGAAGCAGAGAGTAGAAAAGTGGTTGCCAGGGGCCAGAAAGGCAGGGATGGGGGAAAATAGGGAGAGGTTGATAAAAAGGGTATAAATTCTCAGCTATAAGATGAATAAGGTCTGAAGATCTGATGTAAAACATGGTGATCTGATGTTGTACATGGTGATGTAAAACATAGTGACACTGTATTATGTAATTGAAATTTGCTAAGAGAATGTAAATGTTCACACACACAAAAAAAGGTAAACATGTGAGGTGAGCAGTGTGTTCATTAACTAGATGGTAGGAATCCTTTCACAATGTACGTGTATATCGAATCACCACAATGTAGACTTTAAATATCTTATCATTTTATTGGTCAATTATACTTCAATAAAGCTGACCAAAAAAGGGGAGCTGGAAAATGGACTCCTCCTTTTATACTTCTTTTTTTTTTTTTTTCTATTTTTGGCTACACCGCCAGGCAGATGCAGGATCTCCCCCACCCGGGGATCGAATCCTAGCCTCCTGCAATGGAAGTGTATTGTCTTAACCATTGGACCGCCACGAATCCTCCTCTTGATGTGGGGAGAGGCCTGGATCTAAGCAGGAATAGAAAATTAGGGCCACTTTTTAAAAAATTTTTATTTATTTATTTATTTTTGGCTGCATTGTGTCTTCGTTGCTGTGTGTGGGCTTTCTCTCGTTGCGGCGAGCGAGGGCTACTCTTTGTTGCGGTGCACGGGCTTCTCACGGCGGTGGCTTCTCTTGTTGCGGAGCACCGGCTCTAGGCGTGCGGGCTTCAGTAGTTGTGGCGTGTGGGCTCAGTACTCGTGGCTCGCGGGCTCTAGAGAGAACGCTCAGTAGTTGTAGGTCATGGGCTTAGTTGCTCCGCGGTATGTGGGATCTTCCCGGACCAGGGCTTGAACCTGTGTCCCCTGCACTGGCAGGAGGGTTCTTAACCACTGCAGCACCAGTAAGTCCCTAGGGCCACTTTTTGCAATCAGTCTACCGCCTCCCTCTACAACTCTGATTTTACATCCTTCCACAGCACCACTACAATCCATGAAGCCCACTCTTCCAATGTAACCTCTCCCTCTCGTGTCCTTACTCCCCTCCATGGTCAATCATTAGCATCATTTCCTCGCATTCACCCTCAACTCTGTGCTATTCTCTTAAGTTATATGATGGGCTTGTCCAAATCACAGCTCTGGTTCTGTCCATCTTTCCATTGACCCCACACCTGAATCTTTGTTGCTGAAAGTAGTGGGAGACCAACCACAAAGGGACACTGACTTGTCTGACTTTAAATCAAGACCATGAACCTCATGGAGGTCCATATGCTGCTGGCATCATTCCCACATCCCTAGTGCATTCACTTTGATTTCCCAGATAATTATTTCATACCTTCTCTCTCCTCAAACCTCCAACACCGGCTCTCTATGCTCACTCTCAGCTGGTGACTTCCTATTTCAGAGAAACAACGGAAGCAGTGAGAAGAGAATTTCCATACCTCATCTGCCACCTACCAGCATCTCTGCTTCCTCGTACTATTACCTGCCTAGGGCCGTGCAATCCACTTCCACGTTGGATTCCATTCCCTCTTTCTCCTCTCCTGCGTCATCTATTTGTCCTCCTATATTCAGTCATTCTTATCATCAATAAAGATTTTTAGAAAAATAAAACTTCAAAGAATCCCACTTCTCTCTCCAATGACCCCATTGTGTCTCCTCTCCTCTTTATAGCAATTTCTCAAAAGTTTTGTTGGGTCTCCCCATCTCTCCAATCCTGTCCTCTTCTTCTCTTTTATAATTGTTCCATCTTAATATCACCTCTAAGAAGCATGCGGCACAGTCATCACTTTCCCCTTGAAAGCACCTGTTCACCTGTTGCCTGGACACCACTCTTTTTCTTCCAATCGCATCAGGGGCTTCTCAGTCTCACTTGCTGGTTCCCCCTCAAGCTCTCAACCACAGGATGCCCCAGGGCTCAGTTTTTGCATCACATTTCTTCACTCATCGACTTGGGAAACTCATCAGTTTCCTACTCTTTAACACCGTACACGTGCTGATAATTCCCAAATTCATATCTTTTTTTTTGCTTTGCCAGAAATATATTTTATCAGTATTTTAACCGGATTCGGCAGTTGCACTGTCTAGACAGTCTTGATTTTCCTTTGCACAATGACAAACACCTTTATTCAACTTTGGAGAAAACACGTGAGCATAAAGCATTCTATCACTGCACGAGCATCTCTCATGGGTGTTAATATCCTTGTCCAGTGATGTCGCAAAGACCATCTCTGCTACTTTATACACTTGAGATCAAAATTTTGTGGACTTAGTAACTGGGAGGCCCGAAGAAAGAGAATAGCTATGACCCCAAATTGATATCTTTAGCTTGCACTTCTCCCCTAGACTTCCTCTTAGAACTATAATAGGCCTTTCAAATGGAACTCGTCCGGAACCCAGCTCCTGGTCTCCTCCAATCCAGCTCTCCCCCCTCAGTTAATGGCAATTCCGACCTTGAAGTTTCTCAGGTCAAAAATCGATTTAAGTGATGCAGCCATAAGCCAGAGAAGGCGAGCACCACCTGAAGCTTGAAAAGGCAAGAAACAGATTCTCCCCTGGAGCCTCCTGAGGGAGCACAGCCCTGCCGATCCCTGGATTTCAGCCCATTGATACCAATTTTGGACATCAGGCCTCCAGAATGGTGAGAATACA
This sequence comes from Phocoena phocoena, assembly GCF_963924675.1. NCBI lineage: Eukaryota > Metazoa > Chordata > Mammalia > Artiodactyla > Phocoenidae > Phocoena > Phocoena phocoena. The sequence goes on along the minus strand of NC_089219.1, from coordinate 182,663,408 downwards.
TGTCTGTTGTTTTAGCCAACAAGTTTGTGGTCCTTTGTTATCGCAGTCACAGGAAACAAGTGGGCTCATCTCTAGACCTTTGCACTGGCTGTTTCCTCTGCCTATAATGTCCTTCCACTAAGTATCAGCTCTGCTAGTTCCTCCACCTCCTTTAAGACTTCACTCAAATATAATCTCAGGGAGGCATTCCCTAACTACCCTATTTAAAGTCCACATTGCATACTCAGACACACACACACACACACACACACACACACATACACACACACATATTCTGGACTTGCCATCTCCCTGAACATTTTTCATATCATTATTTCTCTACATCCTATGTATTTAATTTTCTCTTGTCTCCCTGTACTAAAATGTCAGCTTTGGAAGACCAGGGATGTTTTTCTATTGCATTCTCTGCGTATCATGAGCACATAGAACAGTGTCTGACGTAGAGGAAGTGCTCAGTAAATATTTATTGAGTGAACTTGAGGAACTTCAATTATTCCACACCAACTGAGGAGAAAAACAGGTCTTCCACAGTCATCATAACCATGTTCTGACTCTGAGACCTCAGTCATCACTCGTTCTGATGACACACACAAGTCTGGACTCACAGCTTGGTTTAAGACCCCATGAAGTAGCTCCAATAAAGACAGAAGACCTATGAAGCAAAGCAGAGTGAGCCAGTCCTGGGAGTGGCCCCTAAGTGGGTCATCCTGGACTTCTCTTTAGAGTTGCTGAATCACAACCTTCAGGGGGCAGTGCCAGGGAGTCAGCATTTTCTAGGAGAGCCCTTACATAATGCTGATGATTAGGTAGATTTGGGAGCCACCTCAGTTTTTCTTGGCCCACATATTTTAAAACTTGAGGGAGAATGTTATTGTACTTTTTGTGATTAACTGCAAATGTTTTCAGCACAGCACATTATACATGGATCATTTTTCCGCCCCCTAAAACAACCACAGCTGTTGTTTGCCGCACAGCACGTGTCACTAGATATGATCAATTTTTGTGCCGGCAGACCTTATGCTAGCCATCGAAATGTGTCACCATTCAACATCACCGAAGTGGGAGATTCCGCCTTCCTACACTGAAAACATCTCCAGTTTCCTCCTGAGCTTTCCCAAAAGCAATTACACTGATACATTACATTTAAGGAGAGTTCCACGTTCTTTGGTGGGGGAAGCTTGTTCTAAAAGTAGTTGAGTTTTGTGATTTACATTCATCATTATGCATAAACTAATTCTGACCCATGACCCTAAGTGTCAGCACCACTTTTTGCCTTCACTTCACCCTTCTTACCAATAGGGAGAGTTTAGGGTCTTCCTTCCATTTTCCAAGTCATCCTCTTAATGAAGAATGGATGAGGCAGATCCTGGGTCAGATGGAGGCATCTGGCTCCTGATGTGGGCAGGTGTATGCACCTGCCGTGGGACAGCTATGCATTCTCAGGTGCAGTCTTAGCGCTGAGATACATACGACGCACATATGTGTTCTTCAGATCTCAAAAGTAGAGCTGCATCGTCTTTTGAAGTCAATACTTATTAAAAGGCATAGTCACCAATAAACTGATACAAAATTAACCTACCTTTTTCTTCTTTGGCTTGGAAGATTTGGTCTGGGGAACAAATAGGAAGTAGTGGTCTCAGGAATAAAATAGATTCTACAATAAAAATAACAACTAATATTTACTGAGACTTACTATGTACCAAGTATAATGGCTAATGTGTTTTTTTTAATATTTATTTATTTTTGGCTGCGTCAGGTCTTCATTGCGGCGGGTGGGCTCCAGAGCACACAGGCTCTCTAGTTGTGGCTGGTGTGCTCAGTAGTTGTGGCAAGTGGGCTTAGTTGCCCAACCAGGGATCAAACCCATGTCCCTTGCATTGGAAGGCGGATTCTTAACCACTGGACCACTGGGGAAGTCCCCTAATCTTTTAAATATATAATTTAATCCTATGTGATAGGTATTACTACTACTACTACTACTACTATTATTATCTCCATTTTACTGTGGAAGAAACTATGGCAGAGACAGATTAAATCTCTTGCCTGAGCACTACCCATAAGTGACTGATCCAGATTCTGTTCCAGGCCTGTTTGACTCCAAGGCCATCAATCACTTGGCTGAATTTCCTTGCTGTGATGTAAATTCAGTCAAGGACTTTGTAGGTTTCAAAATACGTCTCCTGAAGAGCTGTTGTCCTGAAAATTGAGAAGACTAATTCTTCTGTATGCAGCTTGAGCTGTGCTTCAAGAGAAATGCCAAGTGTCTGGGAACACAGAGAGGAAAGGGGTGTTTCAAGGAAAAACAGACCACAGCTATAAAGAGTCAGATGGCCAACATCTCACCAGCTTGTGGTCAGGCTGCATGGGCTGTTGTGTGAATTACAAAGGTATGACAAATTTTCTACTCTGTTCTAATTTGTCTCAGTCTGACTGCTTTCAGCTTTTTTGGCAACGCTTCCCACATTTGAACTAAAATGCCCTTTCATGATACAGTATACAGCTGAGGGTTATCATGCAAACTTTCTGTTTTGTTTTCCACCTCACTTTGTTTATGTACTGCAGGGTGCAGGTCTCATAATGTTTGATGGCTCTTTACATCATATTCTCTACCCGGTGCACGGAACGCCACTTTGTAGAAACCCGCACAGTTATACGGGGATTTATGATTTGAGTCTGGTTCTGCGGGATACCTACAGCTCACCTAGCTTGCCTCTTTGGGACCCTCTAAAGGCTCGAGGACCCTCTGTGAGGTTTCTGACCCATGTTGTCTCCTCTGCAGTGGCTTAGATTCACACGCAGGACAGACTTCCTTTGGCAATTTAAGATTTCAAGGCAGATTTTAAAATCTTGATCACACTTTAAAAAAATTATTACTCTTGTCTTAAATTCCTACATAAGAAATAATTCACGTAGTCACGTGGCATGAAACATAACTGCAGTGACAAGAGTGCTGAGTCACATAGTAAGGCCACGTGATGTACTGAGCATAGGTACCATAACGTGTGGCACATACAGCTGTGAGGCAACCCTATAGATGATCTACATCTTACAGATGTGGGAAGTGTAGCACAGAGAGGTAAACTGACTCAATCAGGGCCACATAACTGTGAGGAGGTATAGACAGCACTACGACTCAAGTCTGTCTTACTTGAAAACCATCATGTTTAACCACTATATTATGTAGACAACTAAAGAGATCAGTTTGGACTACGTTGGATCAGCAGTGGGTTAGCTCTTTGGAAATTTGGATGAATGTAATAAGGGAAAACAGGAAGAAAAGTAATAAATAGCACATTCCTTCCTAGATGAATAAAAAAATAATATTGAAGGCAAAACACTAATAAACAGAAGACATGGGTTCTAATCCCAACACGACCATACAAAGCTTCTCCTGACATGAACTGGGAAAACTGCTTCAGTTCTGACAGACCTGGGTGATCAAATGAGCTTTGAGTCTCCTCCACACTTAAGATCATGACAAATCTTATAGCTACGGTGATAGTGTTCTGTTTACAAAGAAGGGACCCCAAATCCATTTTATGCGAACATTCAGTTAGACACTTCTCAGATGACCTCCAGATCTCCCACTTCCTAAATATATTTGTAACATCATTTCCATGTTTGTACTTCAGACTTTCTTCTGAACAGCACACTCTGAGTCGCCATCACTGCTCCATATCAGGCTGGAAATTTTGTCTCATACACACTTTGCTCTCAGAGATAGTTTGCAACTTCCTTCCCCAAAGATTACTATATTTTCTCTCGAGAAAAGAAACTCTGAAGCAAAAAGAAATGGCATATATGGTTTTGTCATCTCCCAGTATCTAAGCACCCCCTGCGCTTGAGTATCATTATTCACCAAACACCAGCCCCCAGTTAACCCACTACTGGGTATTTAACGACCAGAGTGGTTTGGAAAGGTGGCCAGATGAGGGTATGACACAGGCTGTTCTCAGTCTAACCTTGCCATGGGATCCTAGAAGCCTCTTCAGGGACCTCCAAAATCAGCCTATTTCTTAATTGTTCTTCAGCAAAGATGTATAGAAGAGAGCTGGGGAAATAGCAGGGGAAGAGGATGGAAAAGCAAGCTGGATACTCATCTGGGAAGCCAACAGAAAAGATCACGATTTCCTCACGCTGAGAGGAAGGCAAAATGTAACCTGTGGGGTGTCTAACTATTGATGTATAGGGTTATAAAGATAATGAAATCATTCTCTAAAGCAGCAGTCCCCAACCTTTTCGGCACCGGGGAACGGTTTCATGCAAGACAATTTTTCCACCACAGCGGTGGGAGGCAGGGGGGAAGGGGGGCGGGGATGGCTCAGGCGGTAATGCGAGCTATGGGGAGGGGCAGGTGAAGCCTGGCTCACTCGCCAGCCACTCACCTCTTGCTGCGCAGCCCGGTTCCCAACAGGTCCCCAGGGCTTGGGGACCCTTGCTCTAAAGATGATAGAAATTTTTAAGTAAAGTGAAATTACAGGCAGTTCTCACTTTCAAAGCTCTTCTAATATCTTAGCACCAAAAATAGAATGTGATTGTCCAAGTCATGTGGGGAAAAAGCCTATCTCAAATGTTTCAGGAGACTTTATTTTTAATGAAAAAAAAAATGGTAATGAGAAAACTAAGTGAGTAAAATCAACTTACATGAAGATTTTTATTAAAAATAACAAATGACCCTAAATCTCTAAAGCCTAGGAAATCTTTCTAAAATCTAAAGGATGTTTCTTGAATGCTATATTCTTTTTTTTTTTTTTTTTTGGCTGCATTGGGTCTTTGTTGCGGTGTGTGGGTTTCTCATTGTGGTGGCTTCTCTTGTTGAGGAGCACAGGATCTAAGCGTGCAGGCTTCAGTAGCTGCAGCACGTGGGCTCAGTAGCTGTGGCACGTGGGCTTAGTTGCCTCACAGTATGTGGGATCTTCCTGGACCAGGGATCAAACCCGTGTCCCCTGCACTGGCAGGTGGATTCTTAACCACTGCACCACCAGGAAGTCCAAATGCTTTATTCTTAATGAAGGTATTCACCTTCACTTTACCCACTCATTTGTGGCTATTAAAAAAATTACATAAATAAGAACTTTATCTAGTCACTTAATGTATTATTAAGCAAAATCAATCTACAATGTCTCCTTACATTAAACATAGATGCACCAGAAAATTCTATGGTAACTAGTGTATGGATACATTTTTTTCTAGTTGGTTTTAACACAATGCTTGCAATTATTTATACAACAAAACAGACATCTGGCCCTTAGTCAAGAATTTAATTCCCTATTATAATAGGGAAAATTCAGGTCTGATCTCCATTATTTAGATTTAGATGCTAGTATCTAAAAGCACAGTCCACTGTAACTCAAAAAAAAGTGTTTCTTAATAATTCAAGATGCACATGTATCAACTTTTTAATGTTGGAAGCATTTTTAATGTGTGCATGAGTGCACAAAATACTGGACAAATATATTTCTATATAGCCATATATATGTGTAAATTATATATGTGTATATATATATATATATATATATATATACACACACACATATATACATCAAGCTATTAAAGTATTACTTTTTTTAAGATAGAATTATTCTTGGAAATTTATTTTCTTCTCTGTGCATTATGCTAACTTCCCAAAATGAATAAATATTACTTTTATAATAAGAAAAGGGTTATTTTTAAAACATTTTAAATTATGTTTCATTTCTCATCTCTAAGCTATCTTGATATCTGTTACTTACATTATATTTTACTTGAATAGCTGTGTAAATACTGGTGAAAGTGATTGACATCTGCGGTGAGAATATCTAAATATCAGACACAGTAAACAGAGAAAATTCAAAACATGAAACAAAGCAAAGAAAGTGACAATTTGGGGATATCCAAAAACTGTTATAACTCTCTCGATAGGGAATTACTGTTAATAGCTAGGCTGAATAAGATACCTGTAAACAGTGAGGCTTAAAAAAAATATGTCAAAAAAATAAATAAATAAATGGCCAAAATGGTACGCTGGCATTTTAAAACCATTTTTCCTATAAAAATAGGGCTCAGATGACTGTTAATGTCTTTTTCAACTCTAATATTCTGACTGTATGCATTTATATTCAGTTTCACAGGCTGAATATTTTTCTAAGAAAGCAAGTTCTGAAAATACACAATCAAATGCCATGAATTCATTTTTGGTATTTATATTTTAACCTGTGAAATAAATACGATTAGTGTTTTTCAACATTTAAGAAGTAATACGTCAGGTAAAGATTTTGTCAAAATGCACGGAAAAGCAAAATGAAGGTATCACATTCTATCACTTTACTTTTTAAAAATCATAATTTAAATACTCCAGGAAACTAAACAAAATGACCCAAGGGATTCAGTGGCTTCCTATGAAGATTACTGCCCCTCAGCCTGAGATGACTAATGCTGAAGCTCAAGACAAAATAAAGAAAAATGACACATATATGAAACTGGAAGGATATAATAAGAGACACAAAATAAAATGCTACTTTACCTGACAGAAAATTAAAATGTAGTTTGCTCTTCAAGGGACTGTATAAGCTACAAAATTAAATATAGTTATGCCATGTTTTGGAAAAGCAATGTCCGTAGGAATATGTTACAAATTGAATTTGGGGAAACACTGTCATTAAATGTACTATGACAATTGGCTATTTGAAGTTAAACTCGTCTTATTTTTCTAAAGAATCTCAATCTCTTTTAAGTTACCAGTTTCCCAAGTGTTTTGTTTCATATAGTAGCATCCCATCATGAGGCATTATTGTAGATTTAAAGGCTCATATAAAGTCATGTAACGGTTGGGTCCTAATAGGTTATAAGGAAGCTGAGTGGTTTGGGATAGCTTTTTTCACTTTGGGATTTAGCTTTCTTAGAAGACTTCTGTGCTCTTCCAGAATACCCCCTTAGTTCTACATTATTAAAGAAACTCCTGTCCAGAACCAGTGTGTTGTTGAGCATTTTTACTGTCGAGTTTGAAACTAATTCTCAGCTCTATTATTTCCATGAAGGGGAAGAAGAAGAAGAAAAACAAGTGAATGGAGATGCTTACAATAAGCAGATTATCTTCTCCCCCATCTCCCAGTGAATGTTGTAACGAGGGATGCTTTTGCCTCACCACAAACACAAAAATGAAAGAACAGACGTTTGGACCTTTACTGTACACATGGGTCTGTGTGAAAGAGATCCTGCCAACTCATCCCACTTCAAATGGAGGATTATTTCAGATACATCCATATATTACCTTTACTAAAATGTTACAACTGTAAATATTTCCAAAGACACCTGTGCCTGACACCATGTGGGACACAGTGCTTTAAACTTCCTAACATCCGCGTGGTCATCCCCGTGAGGTGCGTTGATATTATTTCCCTTTGATGGAAAACTGAGGCTCTGCGTAATTAAGTCTGTGCTGCTACAAGGTGACTAAACTGGGTTTATCTGCCTCAAAAGTCATGCTGTTTCTTAAAATGTGGTCTTCAGACCCTCTGGATAAAAAGCTCCTGAATTTTCTTAAAAATGTAGAATGTGGATTCCCGCTGTCTCTTCCGCCCCTTGATCCCTTCCCACATATTCTTATATGATGGGTCTGGGTTGAGGCTTGGGAATCTTTTTTCATACACTCCTGTCGACTGGAAAAAAGTGCACAATCTAAAAGTTGAGAATTATGTTTTATTTAGAGGACAACACTGAGGACTTAAGCCCAGGACACAGCATCTCAGATAGGGACTGCTATCTGAGGGACTGCTCCAAAGGGCTAAGGGAAGAGCTAGGATACATAGGAGGTTTTGCAACAAAGACCAGGTAGTTGGAACTTCAAAAGATTACTGTTAATTAAAGAAAACCAGACATCTCAAGTGAAGGAATTTAGCACTTTTCTATATATGGGAAGATACTAGCATCTGGGCTTATTGGAATCCTTCCTTTGATGTACACCTCAGCTGTCTGGGGCCAGTATCCTGTATTTTCTCATCCTGAGTTTCCTCAGGGTGAACTGCTGGGGGGGTGATGGGGTGGGGTGGCTACAGTGGCTGATAGCTTGATGGCGGGCACCCCGTTTCCACTCTGAGTTCCCACAGGGCTCACCACAGAGGTGGCTGTAATGGGATGGCTTGATGGCTGCAAAATTTTTTGTTTATTGATACGGCAGGCAATATTTTTTTCATTAATACTCCATAAACGATCCTTCTGTACCTCAAGTTGGAGAGCTACAGCTTGACAACGAACTCTCTCCCTTGATCTCTTGCCTTGAGAAACAAATGTATTTTGATCTCTCCTCCTCTCTGGCATCTTCTCTCCATGACACTCATACCGGCTCATGGTCATGTATCTCTCTCCCTTTGCCTTACAGGCAGTGCCGGTGGGAGCGTTCCTTTTTTGAGAAGATATGAACATTGCTCCAGAAAAAAAGCTATGGCAGTTCATTGTCCTAGTGGACAGTACCACCCTAAAAGAGGTGGCATTGACCCAGCGCCAAAAGCTCAACTATAAAAAAATGAAAAAAATTGAATTAATGTTTCCTAAGAATATTTCAAAGAAACTGCGTTTCAGTCTTCGTTTCCACTCCCATCGGCATCAAACCTCCCGGCTGTTGGCAGATTGCAGCGGAGCATGACTCATACAAAGGTGAGAATCTGTTCAGCTGCTCTGTTGATCTCAGAGGGATGACTGGGCTTTTTTTTTTTTTTGCTTTTGTGCTCACCTCCTGGCTCTTGGTAGACTTAAAAGGCATTCATTTCTCAAGAAAAAGATTTTTAAATGTTAAGTGCGTAGCGTGATAATAGACACAGAGGCTTTGTCGTGGGCGAGAGAGATAACAGATAGAAGTGCCAACAGCAGCAACAGAGAAATGTGAGCTGATAGTGTAGTAAATTGTAACCACGATGCTGAGGAAGACACAGTAAGGAATATCTCGGAGGTAGGAAGGAGAGGCTGAGATTTGTGCAAATAGTAGGCTTCTGCCCGTGGGAAGAAGATAGCAGAGTGGTCCAAGCAGGGGAAAACCGGCAGAAGCAGAGGCGTGGGGTGGAAAGTGAGGTGTGTGGTGCAGAGAGAGGACAGTAAGGAAATGGACGTGGCTGCAAAGAGTAATATTCAAGGTCAGATCCGTCAGCAGGCTTAGGGAAGCCTTCATCTAGATGGCGGTTCGGAGTAAGGCTCTTGACCTCTTAGTGTGGAAAAGCTACCTGTGAAGCCCTGGACATCTGGGGTCACAGCGGGAATCTATTCTTCAAGTGATGGAAGAGGTGCCCCTCTCCTCCCAGGCATGAGTCCCGACAAATCCTAGGGGCTGGACGCAGGCGTGCAGATCCAGTTTTTTGTTAAGGCCTTGCAGTTGACCATGAATCATGATTGACTGGTTGGTGGCTCCCACTAAATGCTCACTCCTCCACAATGTCACAGAGCCTGTCCTGATCTCAATATGCTTGGCTTTCCTAGTACCCCTTAACTTCTGGCACTATTGAATTTTCTAGTGGAAGCCCTTTAGGCACCTTTTTTGTATATGCTTCATAAAATCTTAAAGGTCTTCTCTCTATAGTTTAATCTGTATGATCTTCTTTGTATCTTAATGATAACTAGATAGTTTTCTTTTCCCACAGGTGTTATCATTAACAAAGAATTTGGCCTGTACCTGTGATGAAATGAAGTCAATTTAGCTTTTTGAAACCTATTTCCAGCCTTCAGGGAAAAAAAAATTCCTATCCAGCTGGTAGCGTACGATGCCTTCAACAGAAATCCAACATCATTATTAGTCAATGGGCAGCTATACCGCTTAGCCGAAGGTGACCTGCTGTGAAGCTTTTATAATCAGATTCATCCAGAACCCATTTAAGTCAAGCCTGCATTGCCTGCCCCCAAACCACGCATTGTCTTTTTACAGAATTGGTGGATTCTCACCCCTCAATGGTCAGAAGACCTCATCAGCACCTCACTCATTATCTATAGTGTAATTTTTATACTCTTTGCTCAGGTTGGAACCTTTTGTCTTTCAGTCAGATAACCTATTCAGTACACAAATTTGAAAGTAATGCCTTTCTTGGTGCTAGTGAAAGTGCCTATGAGCATGGTGAGGGCCAGGGAGCAGGGTGCTTGGAAGGATGGGGAAGGAAGAAGGGGGTGGGCACAGGAGCATATGGCCATCCTGGGGGGCAGTAAAATAAGAATGAGCGAGCTTCCCACAGACATAGGAAACAAACTTATTGCTACCGAAGGGGAAGAGTGGCGGGGCGGGGAGAACAAATTGGGAGTTTGGGATTGACATATGTGCACTACTATATATTAAATAGATAACCAACAAGGACCTACTGTATAGCACAGGGAACTCTGCTCAATAATCTGTAATAACCTAAATGGGAACATAATTCAGAAAAGAATAGATACATGTATATGTATAACCTGAATCACTTTGCTGTACACCTGAAACTAACACAACACTGTAAATCAACTACAGTCCTACATAAAATAAAAATTTAGAAAAAAAGAAAGAATTAGAGAGTTTCCAAAACTGATATGCCTTCTGCAAGCCAATTCTGTTGATTCTTGAAATAGCAGTGGTACAGGTCAGTTAGAGCAGGGTGAGCACACTAGGGTGTATGTGATGGACTCGAGTCTGGTGACAATTTTCCTTTAGTTTCTTATATTTCCACATGTCTTGAAAACACAGGCCCTGACTGCTTTTGTTTCAGACTGTCATTTCAACGATGCTTCCTAGCAAACATCTTTGGAAGGCAGAAACAATGCTTTCCACCAGGGCAAAGGGCAGGCATATTCACTCTGCAGTATAGAAGGTTCTGGTTCCATAAACTCCTATTCCAACCCAGTGAGTGTTCAGGTGTCATCTGACTTTCTTCACATCACCCAGTGGGAATTGGGGCTCAGGGAACTGAAGCAGGAATGTGGCTGCTGCCATGAGTAAGTAAGAAAGTCCTTTGTCTCTGACCCAGAAGTCTCGTGTCTTCTGCCAGCATCCAGTGAGTGGCAGGCTTACTTGATTTCCTGCAAATAGGGTCAAATCTCAGCCCATTCCCAGTTCTTGACATAGAGTGTTCCTTAACTCTATGAGCAGGAGAAGCCCTTTGATGTGATAATTTTGTCATTTTCACCATAGAGAGGAGGTCTTCTGGCAGGCATCTCAAGTGATGAAGGCGAAACTCTAACATTTACAAGGGTTCTCTGTGGTCAATACTTACATGAAACTGAAAATGTGGGACCAGTCCTATCCTTGATATATAGGTCTCAGGATGCTAATTCTATAACAAGAAGCTCAGTTTTAACTCTAAGGCAGAATCTAGTTTTAGGCTCTTCTAGTAAGACATTCTGAACCTCCTCCTACTTTGCCACTATAGGGGAGGAAAGATAATTTTCCCTCTACCCTTGTATGTTCTTGGTTGAGACCCTCCTATAATAAAAAATGGATTAACAGGAGAAAAACAAAAGTCTAATAACATGGATACTTCCTGTATATGTGGGAGAGGCCCAGGAAAACTGAGTAACTCTCACAAATGGCCCAAGCCATCACCTTAAATACCATCTCCAGCTAAAGACAAAGAAGGGTGTTAGTAGCTGGGGGGTGGAGGAGGAGGCCTGTTCCTGGGAGATGACCAATGAGAGCACAGTAAGCAAGGGTATGGTTGTTATACAAATTTAAGTCAGTGCCTTCTCCATTGATAAGAGTTTCCAGAGTTCTATTCTCTTCCTCTTCCTGGTACAGAGAATAAGGCACAGTTACAAATGGATACTTAACCCCTTATAAATGTAAATTTCTCTTTCAAAAGGGTAACTTCTGCTCAATTTTCAGAGCTTCTTCTGTGTCTGCTACTTCTCAAAAATAACCAGCTCAAGATCATCCTTATGCCAAAGAGGCATATTTTGGGGTAGTAGATGCTGCTTTCCCTCACACCTGCACTATTACAAGATAAATACCAGTTTCCCTACTCTCCTTAAAACTAGGAGACATTCCGGCCATTAAGATATAACTGCAATTCTGCTGGGGACTTTAGAAAAGCATTTGTTTTCTATTTTTATAAACAGAAGCAAACATGACTAGTGTGCACTCCCTTCCTGCCTTAAACATAGATAGGATGCTGGGAGCTGTTGGGGAAATCATCTCTTGACTCTGAGGAAAATCCAAGAGAATATAAGGAATACATAACTGACATCTCAGTGATTGGCCACCAACAAAACTCTGTAAAAACAAGCAATTCCCATCTATTTAGGCCACCGTAAGTTGGTTTTATGTTATTTGCAGACGGGAGATTTCTAACCACTCTTCTAGTTCTTTTCACTTGCCAAAGAGCTACCAGGTTTGCTCTGTGAAGTTTATGTTTTGATTGGAAATCCAAAAGCTAATTTAGCAGGCACCATACTGCAACTAAATTTCTTTTGTTACATTTGTTCATGAAAGCCAGGAAAAGACCAATGAGATACAGATACATACATATATATGTGTATATATATTCATATGCATATGTAGTGGCAGTGATATATATATCACTGCCACTAAAATACGCCACACAATGGATATCAGTTCTTAAAACTTCAACATGGAAAGAGTTGGCAGGAGATTTAAGGTGAAAAGCAACCTTGAAAAAGAACCTGCAAATGTTTACTATTCAATAAGAATTCCAAGGAAAGAGAAAAAAAACTCACAAGAGGAGGAAAAGGGATGTAAAGAGAGCAAATCTCAGTAGCTTTAAGGAGTGTTGTAGGTCAAAGAATGGCAAATACCTAGAACCTGTGAATATTAATTTCTATTATAAAAGATATGATTAGGTTAAAGATCTTAAGAAATGTCCTCAAAAAATAAGAGGCAGGAACTCTGTCACAGACACAGAGGAGAATACTCTGAAGACAGAAGCAGACTGAAGTGATGTGGCCACAAGCCAAGGAGCACCAAGGAAAGCTGGGCAGCCACCAGGAGCTAGAAGTGGCAGAGAACAGACTCCCCCCTTGAACCTCTGAGGAATTACAGCCTCCAGACTTTTGGCCTCCAGAACTGGGAGAGACTGTCTGCTGTTTCAAGCTACCAAGTTTGTGGCCATTTGTTATGGCACCTCTGGGAAACTAATACAAGGAGTTGAAGCAATGCGTGATAAACGAATTTCCTGACAATGGATAAAACAAATTAAAAAAACCCCACAAAATTCCATTCATTTTAGCAAATGTTTATTGAGTAAGGCCTATGTGCTTCCCCAGGTCAGAAGTCTTAAGATGAATAAGAGATAATTCCTGCCTTTAGAAGATCACAGTATTGTAATAAGGAAGAGCAAATCTGACTCCACATTAGATCCGTTCTGTCAGCTGTGCTTACGTCATGCTGACTCTGCACGTTTTATAAAAGAGTGTTGGCTATAGGCTGAAATATACAGGGTAGGGAGGAGCATCAAGATGGCTGAAGAGTAGATGTGGAGATCACCTTCCTCCCCACAGATACATAAGAAATACATCTACACGTGGAACAACTCCTACAGAACACCTACTGAACACTGGCAAAAGACCTCAGACCTCCCAAAAGGCAAGAAACTCCCCACATACCTGAGTAGGGCAAAAGAAAAAAGAATAAAGAGAGACAAAAGAATAGGGACGGGACCTGCACCAGTGGGAGGGAGCCGTGAAGGAGGAAAGGTTTCCACACACTAGGAGCCCCTTCGCGGGCGGAGACTGCGGGTGGCGGAGGTGGGGAAGTTTCGGAGCCGCGGGAGAGAGCGCAGCAACAGGGGTGCGGAGGGAAAAGCGGGGAGATTCCCGCACAGAGGATCAGGGCCGACCGGCACTCACCAGCCGAGAGGCTTGTCTGCTCACCCGCCGGGGCGGGTGGGGCTACGAGCTGAGGCTCGGGCTTCGGTCGGAGCACCGGGAGAGAACTAGGGTTGGCGGCGTGAACACAGCCTGCAGGGGGTTGGTGCGCCACGGCTGGCCAGGAAGGAGTCCGGGGAAAAGTCTGGACCTGCCGAAGAGGCAAGAGACTTTTTCTTCCCTTTTTGTTTCCTGGTGCGCGAGGAGGGGGGATTCAGAGTGCTGCTTAAAAGAGCTCCAGAGACGGGCGCGAACCACGGCTAACAGCGCGGACCCCAGAGACGGGCATGAGACGCTAAGGCTGCTGCTGCCGCCACCAAGGGGCCTGTGTGCGACCACAGGTCACTATCCACACCCCCCTTAAGGGGAGCCTGTGCAGCCCGCCACTGCCAGGGTTCCGGCATCCAGGGACAACTTCCCCGGGAGAACGCACGGCGCGCCTCAAGCTGCTGCAACGTCACGCTGGCCTCTGCCACCGCAAGCTCGCCCTGCATCCGCACCCCTCCCTCCCCCGGGCCTGACTGAGCCAGAGCCCCCGAATCAGCGGCTCCTTTAACCCCGTCCTGTCTGAGAGAAGAACAGATGCCCTCCAGCGACCTACATGCAGAGGCGGGGCCAAATCCAAAGCTGAACCCCGGGAGCTGTGCGAACAAAGAGAAAGGGAAATCTCTCCCAGCAGCCTCAGGAGCAGTGGATTAAATCTCCACAATCAACTTGATGTACCCTGCATCTGTGGAATACCTGAATAGACAACGAACCATCCCAAAGTGAGGAGGTGGACTTTGGGAGCAACGATATATATATATTTTTCCCTTTTTCTCTTTTTGTGACTGTGTATGCGTATGCTTCTGTGTGGGTATTTGTATGTATAACTTTGCTTTTACCATTTGTCCTAGGGTTCTGTCTGTCTGGTTTCTTTTTCTTTCCTTTTTTTTTTTAGTATAGTTTTCAGCGGTTGTTATCATTGGTGGATTTGTTTTTTGGTTTTGTTGTTCGTTCTTTCTTTTTAATTTAAAAAGTTTTTTAATAATTATTTTTTGTTTTTTATATTAACAACTTTTTTATTTTATTGTATTTTATTTTATCTTTTTCTTTATTTCTTTCTCCGTTTTATTCTGAGCCATGTGGATGACAGGCTCTTGGTGCTCCAGCCAGGCATCAGGCCTGTGCCTCTGAGGTGGGAGAGCCAAGGTCAGGACATTGGTCCACTAGAGACCTCCCAGCTCCATGTAATATCAAATGGCAAAAAACTCCCAGAGATCTCCATCTCAATGCCAAGACCCAGCTTCACTCAATGACCAGCAAGCTACAGTGCTGGACACCCCAGGTGAAACAACTAGCAAAACAGGAACACCACCCCACCCATTAGCAGAGAGGCTGCCTAAAATCATAATGAGGTCACAGACACCCCAAAACACACCACCAGACGTGGACCTTCCCACCAGAAAGACAACATCCAGCCTCATCCACCAGAACACAGGCACTAGTCCCCTCCACCAGGAAGCCTACACAACCCACTGAACCAACATTAGCCACTGGGGACAGAAACCAAAAACAATGGAAACAACGAACCTGCAGCCTGCTAAAAGGAGACCCCAAACACAGTAAGTTAAGGAAAGTGAGAAGAGAGAGAAACACACAGCAGATGAAGGAGCAAGATAAAAACCCACGAGACCTAACAATGAAGAGGAAACAGGCAGCCTACCTGAAAAAGAATTCAGAATAATGATAGTAAAGATGATCCAAAATCTTGGAAATAGAATGGAGAAAATACAAGAAATGTTTCACAAGGACCTAGAAGAACTGAAGACCAAGCAAACAGTGGTGAACCACACAATAAATGAAATTAAAAATTCTCTAGAAGGGATCAATAGCAGAATAACTGAGGCAGAAGAACAGATAAGTGAACTGGAAGTTAAAATAGTGGAAATAACTACTGCAGAGCAGAATAAAGAAAAAAGAATGAAAAGAATAGAAGACAGTCTCAGAGACCTCTGGGACAATATTAAATGCACCAACATTCGAATTACAGGGTTCCCAAAAGAAGAAGAGGAAAAGGAAGAGATTGAGAAAATATCTGAAGAGACTATAGTTGAAAACTTCCCTGATATGGGAAAGGAAATAGTTAATCAAGTCCAGGAAACACAGAGAGCCCCATACAGGATAAATCCAAGGAGAAACACGCCAGGACACATATTAATCAAAGTATCAAAAATTAAATACAAAGAAAAAATATTAACAGCAGCAAGGGAAAAACAACAAATAACATACAAGGGGATCCACATAAGGTTAACAGCTGATCTTTCAGCAGAAACTCTGCAAACCAGAAGGGAGTGGAAGAACATATTCAAAGTGATGACAGGGAAAAAGCTTCAACTAAGATTACTCTATCCAGCAGGGATCTCATTCAGATTTGACGGAGAAATTAAAAACTTTACAAACAAGCAAAGCTAAAAGAATTCAGCACCACCAAAGCAGCTTTACAACAAATGCTAAAGGAACTTCTCTAGGCAGGAAACACAAGAGAAGGAAAAGACTTACAAAAACAAACCCAAAATAATTAAGAAAATGGGAATAGGAACATACATATCAATAATTACCTTCAATGTAAATGGATTAAATGCTCCAACCAAAAGACATAGACTGGCTGAATGGATACAAAAACAAGACCCATATATATGCTGTCTACAAGAGACTCATTTCAGACTTAGGGACTCATACACACTGAAAGTGAGGGGATGGAAAAAGATAATCCATGCAAATGGAAATCAAAAGAAAGCTGGAGTAGCAATTGTCATATCAGACAAAGTAGACTTGAAAACAAAGTCTATTACAAGAGACAAAGGAGGACACTACATAATGATCAAGGGATCAAACCAAGAAGAAGATAGCACAATTGTAAATATTTATGTACCCAGCATAGGACAACCTCAATACATAAGGCAAATGCTAACAGCCATAAAAAGGGAAATTGACAGTAACACAATCATACTAGGGGACTTTCACACCCCACTTTCACCAATGGACAGATCATCCAAAATGAAAATAAATAAGGAAACACAAGTTTTAAATGATACATTAAACAAGATGGATTTAATTGACATTCAGAGGACATTCCATCCAAAAACAACAGAATACACTTTCTTCTCAAGTGCTCATGGAACATTCTCCAGGATAGATCATATCTTGGGTCACAAGTCAAGCCATAGTAAATTTAAGAAAATTGAAATTGTATCAAGTATCTTTTCCAACCACAATGCTATGAGACTAGATATCAATTACAGGAAAAAACCCGTAAAAAATACAAACACACGGAGGCTAAACAATACACTATGTAATAACCATGAGATCACTGAAGAAATGAATGAGGAAATCAAAAAATACCTAGAAACAAATGACAATGAAAACATGACGACCCAAAACCTATGGGATGCAGCAAAAGCAGTTCTAAGAGGGAAGTTTATAGCAATACAATCCTACCTTAAGAAACAAGAAACATCTCAAATAAACAACCTAAACTTACACCTAAAGCAATTGGACAAAGAAGTACAAAAAACCCACAAAGTTAGCAGATGGAAAGAAATCATAAAGATCAGATCAGAAATAAATGAAAAAGAAATGAATGAAATGATAGCAAACATCAATCAAACTAAAAGCTGGTTCTTTGAGAAGATAAACAAAATTGATAAACCATTAGCCAGACTCATCAAGAAAGAAAGGGAGAAGACTCAAATCAATAGAATTAGAAATGAAAAAGAAGGAACAACTGACACTGCAGAAATACAAAGGATCATGAGAGATTACTACAAGCAACTATATGCCAATAAAATGGACAACCTGGAAGAAATGGACAAATTCTTAGAAAGACACAACCTTCCGAGACTGAACCAGGAAGAAATAGAAAATATGAACAGAGCAATCACAAGCACTGAAATTGAAACTGTGATTAAAAATCTTCCAACAAACAACAGCCCAGGACCAGATGGCTTCACAGGTGAATTCTATCAAACATTTAGAGAAGAGCTAACACCTATCCTTCTCAAACTCTTCCAAAATATAGCAGAGGGAGGAACTCTCCCCAACTCATTCTACGAGGCCAACGTCACCCTGATACCAAAACCAGACAAAGATATCACAAAAAAACAAAACTACAGGCCAATATCACTGATGAACACAGATACAAAAATCCCCAACAAAATACTAGCAAATAGAATCCAACAGCACATTAAAGGATCATACACCATGATCAAGTGAGGTTTATCCCAGCAATGCAAGGATTCTTCAATATATACAAATCAATCAATGTGATAAAGCATATTAACAAAGTGAAGGAGAAAAACCATATGATCATCTTAATAGATGCACAGAAAGCTTTCGACAAAATTCAACACCCATTTGTGATAAAAACCCTCCAGAAAGTAGGCACAGAGAGAACTTAACTCAACATAATAAAGGACATATATGATAAACCCACAGCCAACCTCGCCATCAATGGTGAAAAACTGAAACCATTTCCACTAGGATCAGGAACAAGACAAGGTTGCCCACTCTCACCACTCATTCAACATAGTTTTGGAAGTTTTAGCCACAGCAATCAGAGAAGAAAAAGAAATAAAAGGAATCCAAATCGGAAAAGAAGAAATAAAGCTGTCACTGTTTGCAGATGACATGATACTATACACAGAGAATCCTAAAGATGCTACCAGAAAACTACTAGAGTTAATCAATGAATTTGGTAAAGTAGCAGGACACAAAATTAATGCACAGAAATCTCTTGCATTCCTATACAATAATGATGAAAAATCTGAAAGTGAAATCAAGAAAACACACATTTACCATTGCAACAAAAAGAATAAAATACCTAGGAATAAACCTACCTAAGGAGACAAAAGACCTATATACAGAAAACTATAAGACACTGATGAAAGAAATTAAAGGTGATACCAAGAGATGAAGAGATATATCATGTTCTTGGATTGGATGAATCAACAATGTGAAAATGACTGTACTACCCAAAGCAATATACAGATTCAATGCAACCCCTATCAAACTACCACTGGCATTTTTCACAAAACTAGAACAAAAAATTTCACAATTTGTATGGAAACACAAAAGATCCAAAATAGCCAAAGCAATCTTGAGAAAGAGAAATGGAGCTGGAGGAATCAGGCTCCTGGACTTCAGACTATACTACAAATCTACAGTAGTCAAGACAGTATGGTACTGGCACAAAAACAGAAATATAGATCAATGGAACAGGATAGAAAGCCCAGAGATAAACCCATGCACATATGGTCACCTTATCTTTGATAAAGGAGGCAGGAATATACAATGGAGAAAAGACAGCCTCTTCAATAAGTGGTGCTGGGAAAACTGGACAGCTACATGTAAAAGAATGAAATTACAACACTTTCTAACACTATACACAAAAATAAACTCAAAATGGATTAAAAACCTAAATGTAAGGCCAGACACTATACAACTCTTAGAGGAAAACATAGGCAGAACACTCCATGACATAAATTACAGCAATATCTTTTTTGCCTCACCTCCTAGAGAAGTGGAAATAAAAGCAAAAATAAACAAATAGGACCTAATGAAACTTAAAAGCTTTTGCACAGCAAAGGAAACTATATACAAGACGAAAAGACAACCCTCAGAATGGGAGAAAATATTTGCAAAGGAAGCAACTGACAAAGGATTAATCTCCAAAATTTATAAGCAGCTCATGCAGCTCAATATCAAAAAAACAAACAACCCAATCTGAAAATGGGCAGAAGACCTAAATAGACATTTCTCTAAAGAAGATATACAGATTGCCAACAAACACATGAAAGAATGCTCAACATCATTAATCATTAGAGAAGTGCAAATCAAAACTACAATGCGATATCATCTCACACCAGTCAAAATGGCCATTATCAAAAAATCAACAAACAATAAATGTTGGAGAGGGTGTGGAGAAAAGGGAACCCTCTTGCACTGTTGGTGGGAATGTAAATTGATACAGTCACTATGGAGAACAGTATGGAGGTTCCTTAGAAAACTAAAAATAGGACTACCATACGACGCAGCAATCCCACTACTGGGCATATACCCTGAGAAAACCATAATTCAAAAAGAGGCATGTACCACAATGCTCACTGCAGCTCTATTTACAGTAGCCAGGACATGGAAACTACCTAAGTGTCCATGGACAGATGAATGGATAAAGAAGATGTGGTACATATATACTGTGGAATATTTCTCAGCCATAAAAAGAAACAGAGCTGAGTTATTTGTAGTGAGGTGGATGGACCTAGAATCTGTCATAGAGAGTGAAGTAAGTCAGAGATAGAAAAATAAATACCATATACTAACACATGAATATGGAATCTAAAAAACAAAATGGTCATGAAGAACCTAGGGACAAGACAGGAATAAAGATGCAGACCTACTAGAGAATGGACTTGAGGTCACTGGGAGGGGGAAGGGTAGGGTAAGCTGGGACAAAGTGAGAGAGTGGCATGGGCATATATATACTACCAAATGTAAAATAGACAGCTAGTGGGAAGCAGTTGCATAGCACAGGGAGATCAGCTCGGTGCTTTGTGACCACCTAGAGGGGTGGGAAAGGGAGGGTGGTAGGGAGGGAGATGTAAGAGGGAAGAGATATGGGGATATATGTATATGTATAGCTGATTCACTTTGTTATAAAGCAGAAACTAACACACCATTGCAAAGCAATTATACTCCAATAAAAACGGTAAAAAAATGTTAGCTGGATAACGTTAGGAATAACGTTGTATTCCTTTGGAGCTAATGGATGTTAACAAAAAAAAATATATATATATATATATATGTATACAGGATAGCCTATTCTCAGGGCTCAGACCTTTAACAGTCCATTCATACAGAGATAAAAAGTTGCTGAACAGAATAACATTTGTTTTATTGCAGGTTTACAGGAACATCACAAGCGACCTGACCTACGTGGACAGCAACAAGAACAAAGGATTCTGACACCAAGAACTTTGCAACAACTAACCCTCCCTCACCTTGCCTTTAAAATTGCTTTGCTGAAAACCCTTCAAGGAGATTGGGGGTTTTTTGAGCATGGCCCTGCAATAAACCTTTCTCTGCTCCACACTCTGACATTTCTGTTTGGTTGGCCTCATTGTGCATGGGGCACGTGAGCTTGCGTTCGGTAACACGGTGAGTGATGGCAGAACATTTACAGAGACAATTGTAAAATTAGGCAGTTGTGACAAAGCCTTTATTAGTAGTAAAATGAAGTCCTCTAAGGACATGAGGCAATTTCTGTCCACAGCAGATCCAGGAAGTCTTACTGACCGTATTGGAAGGTAGCAGGGTTTGAACTGGAGGAGGGGACACTGGAGAGAAAGGGTGCTGATGCAAAAGACATTTCTGCAATAAAACCAAGACTGGAGCATGCAGCAAAGAGCTACAATCCTGTGGCCAGAGCGTAGACTCATGGGGAGTTCTGAACGCTGTATGAGGAAGTTAGACTTGGTTCTGTGAGCCACGGGGAGTCATGGCCAGTGTCTGAGCAGGTGTACAGAGTGACCCTTCAGCTCTCTGTTTACTGTGACAACCCGGGGGCCATGAGTGGGAGAGTTCAGGTAGAGGAGACTGAGAAACAGTAGGTAGGAAAGTGGGGAACAGGGAGATTAGTTAAGGGATTATTGCAACGATCTAGAGAAAGGTGGAAATGCTTGAACATAGCAGTGGCAGTGGGAATGAAAAGAAGAGGATAAATTCAAGGGATGTGACAAAAGTAGAATTCATGGAAAAAGAATTCTGAATGAATATGAGACAAAAGAAAGGAAAGAGTGAAACATTTTCAAACCTGAGTAGCTGGGGGTTCTGTTATCTATCACCACATAACAAACCATCCCAAACCTTAGTGGTTTAAAACAATAACCAACTAACTACGCTACTATTGTGGATATCCACTGCTGCATCACCAACCACCCCAAACTTGATGTCACAAAACAACAGTCACTCTGTTATACTACTGGATTCTGTGGGTCAGGAATTTAGAGAGAATACAGTGGGAATGGCTGGACTCCATTCCACAGTGTCTGGTGTCCCAGCTGGGAGGTCTCTGCTGTCTGGGAATGACTAGACACAGAGCCATTGGTAAGGCGATTTACCCATATATCTGCCTCCTGGGCTGGGATGACTCAAAGGCTGGATCAGCCGGGATGGTGGACCGCAGCACCCACATGTGGGCTCTCCATGTGGCTGAGGCTCCTCTCAGCATGAAGGCTGGGCTGTGAGAGGATAAAGCTGAACAGGAGCGGCTGGAGAGGGAGAGACCAGTAGACCAAGGCAGAAGCTGAAAGGTGCTTTACAGCCCAGCCTCAGAAGCCACCTGGATCACTTCTGTGCTCTGGGGGTTACAGCAGTCAAAGGGCTGCCCAGGTTCAAGGGGAGAGGACACAGATCCCACCGCAGTGTAGGAGGAGACCCAGTACAGAAGCGCAACTGGAACGGGATTTTGTTGCAGTCATCTTTGGAAGACACGATCTTCCCATTCAAGAATCCTGTGGGTCAAGAATTCAGACAGGGCAGAGAAGGGAAGGCCCGGTCCTGCCCACAACGTCTGGAGCTTCAGCCAAGAAGAGCTGAATGAATAACTGGGACTGACCTGATGGCTGGGAGCTGGAATCATATGGAAGCTTCTCACTCACAAGTCTTGCACCTAGGCTAGGCTGACTCGTGAATGTCTGGCGCTCACTGGGCCCCTTCTCTCCCTCCCCCTCCCCCTCCCTCTCTCTCTCCATGGCTACCTCTGTGAAGTCAGGCTTCCTACATAGTGCCTCAGGGCTCCAACAGCAAGTGTCCCAGTACAATAAGGAAGAGGTCCCAGGCTTTTTATGATCTAGCCTCAAAAGTAGCATAGCATCACCTTCATGGTACTCTCTTGGTCAAAGCAGGCATAAGCCCAGATTCAAGGGGCAGGAATATAAACCCCACCCCTCAATGGGAGGAGTGTCAAAGAATTCATGGCTATGTTTTTAAATGGCCACACTGTGAAAATGGTGACATTAGTAAACAATGTCAAGGATACCCAGGCTTAAGGGTTTCGATGATGAGATTTGTTTTGTAAATATCACATTTGCGATATCTAGCAGAATCTTGGCAACGTGAATCTGAGATTTAAGAAAGAGTCATTCCCAGAGAAATAACAAACTCATGCGTTAATTCAAACAATGAGGAAAGTAACTGGGAGTCAATTAAAATTTAGTGAGAAGGGGCCTAAGACCACGGAACCACGTACTGTGGGTTCTGTTGGTTAGTTACCCAGTGTTCATTCCCCACCCCTTCCTTTCTGACAGAATCCCCACTCCGTTCATGGGCCCTGACCCACATCCAGGGTTGGAGCCGGTTTGTCTAAGCCTGTCACGGAGTCCTCTTCCCATAGGCACTGAATGGGTGTGTGACAGCATTGTTAAAGTCAGGAGACAAGATGTGAAGTCTGTCAGGGCTTCTAGGAAAGACTTCCTCGCTCCTTGTAAATAGGCAGAAAGACATCATGCCTTTTTTCCCTTTGCATGTGGGACAGGCTGGGACCTGGGACACTTTGCTGGGACCTGGGACCCTTTGCCTCAAGCAACAAAATACAACGAAACTATAAGGGACTAAAAATAACTGCGTGCATACACATTTGGGGCAAATTTTGGACCAAAAAGATACAAAGAGACCAAAAACCCAACTGCCACTTTTGAAGAGCCTGGAGCAAAAACAAGGTGTCGGGAGCAAAAGGAGGGTATTGCACTTGCCCCCTGCACACAGCACCACCTAAGGGGTGGGCAAACCACCTAAGCTACCCCTCTGGCCTGACCCCTGGACACACCCCTCACCCCATATAAGAAAGAAGGTTACCCGCCCTCGGGGAGCGAGCCAGCAAGGGAAACTTGTCTGTTCTCGCCCCCCTTGCTACAGCAGGGGCCCCAGTAAAGCCTTGCCTGAACTTCTTGTCTGGCCTCTAGACAATTTCTATTGATTGGGGAAGGCCAAGAACCCTGGTCGGTAACACATGTCATCACCTCTGAGGATCTGAGGTTGGGCAGAAAAAATGAATGGCAAAGAAGATCCTGGACCATCCTGCAGTAACTCTGGGCCATTTGTTTTGTAAAATAACAAATAGCTTGTTGTTTTAGTCATACTGACTTGAGAATTTCTGATATTTTGAGCTAAAATCATCCAACCTAAATACAGTCCCAGCTGATACCCCAAAACTCCAAAATTCCCAGCACACACCTAAACTTTGGTCCTGGACCCGAGGAGTTAAAACGATACCGTTAAAAAGACTTTTAAAGACATTTTGCGTTATTTATTTAGTATTATTTAATTACAGATATAACAATATCCGGCATTTGTGTAGTACTTGACACATATGTCATTTGATCCTTACATCTTTTGGAAATAAGCAATGTGGGCATTATTTCTTCCGTTTTCAAGTGACGTAAGTGAACACTCTGCCTTAAATCCTCTTGTGAATTTAGAAATGATTCAGGCAATAAATCTTATTCCACTTGTCAGGCTCCACTTTGCTTTGCAGATAGTACCTGTTCTCTGTAGATCTGCATATCTTAAATTTATAGCACTCACTAAGATAATTTTGAAGGCGGAAAATAATGATCACCTTCAAACACGAGCCAATATAAAACACTCTGGCAAGGTTTCACCCATAGACTGGCAAAGAATTGCAAGGTTTGTTTATATTAAATGCTCCGTCGGCTTGAAAAATGGTGTTAGACTTTCTGGGTGCTTAGTCATCCTTATGCTTTATGGGAAGAGGTCAAAGAAAGAGGAGGAAGTTCAAGACATTATTCTTTGAGTCTAGCATAGTACCAGGAGCACAAGTGAGCCCGATCTTATGATTTCACTGACAATAAATTTAAGTGCGGGGCCATTTCACATGAAATGAGCATTTAGGAACGTGTTCTCCATTTTAAATCATCTGTTTATGATGGCTCTTTCCTTTCCTGTTACAGAGAGTCATTGTAAAGGTAAACATTAGTTTTAATGGCTAGATCTTCCTTGACCATTTTTCTTAGTCAAACTCCATCAAATTTGACAAGCAAACTTTTATAAAAATGTATTGTTTTAACATGTCTGCTAAATCACCTTGTTGCTAGGCATTAACTTAAAAGATTACTTTCACTGTTACATCAACAGTCAAAAACAGATGGGATTCCTGCAAGATGGTGCAGAGAGAGAAGCTCTTGGGACATAAGCTGATTTTATTGTCTTAATGAGACCTATCTGGGAATAATTCTTTTTTCAAGTCCCTGCCACAAAGGAGAATCATTTTTTTCTATTTACAGAAAATGTGAAAATTCTCAAACCAAAACAATATTCTCTAGTGGAAAAGTGTTACACTCATCTAAAAAAAAAAAAAATTAATTATTCAAAGTGCATGTTCATACTACCAGAAATCTACATGGATTCTTGAAAGGAAATTTGCTCTCCTTTAAGCAATACTTTTGCAAGCATTTGCAAACACCTTTTATGTAAAAAAGGAATAAGAGGGTTGAGGAGGTGGAAAAAAGAATGCAAGTGAGAAGAACGCTGAAAAGGACAGGAATACAAAAAAGTAACACGTTTCCTCCCAACACTTAGCTGCTGTGGAGGCTTCCCTGTCTCCACGCTCTTCATAACTCATTATCCAGGCGAAGCAGAGTTTGAGACTACAGTTTTTGAGTCTACAAATCGTTTATTCATTCATCCCAGGTGTGGGCGTAGATCCTGGGTGAAATACCGTGAGCAAATACGGGCACTGCCCCAACCTCACTGAGTTACAGTCGAGAAACCGAAAACTCTTTGTTATACAACCCCGATTGGCAAGATACTACTGTGTGACTTTTCGCTACAAATACTGTGACACTTTGGTTTTGGCTTTGGTTTTGGTCTTTCCTCACTGGGCCAGAATATCTACCATCTGGATGGTTTTAATGGGTGTCCATCCATTTCATTTTCCTTGCCTATTTTCTACCCAACATCAAGGCTCCTACATACATTCTTGGTATTCTTCTCTTTGCGATATTCATTTCCTACCTAGATATTGTTCTAAGAGAGTTATTCCCAACTTGCAGCCAGTAAACATTAGCGTAAAGATCATTCCCAAATAAAGCCACTGAAAAACACCAGGGAGTATTTCAAGTTGGGATCCCATGCCTCCCTAGTTCACAGCTTTATCCCATCCTTCATTTTATCTTAAATGTTGAGAAGGAAAGACCAGCTATGGGTACCATCTGCTTCAATCCCTCTACCCTGTCCAGATCATTAATGAAGACAATAAAAAAAATAGTCCCCATGAGAACATAAGTCATTATTAAGGGGAAATCAGAATATACAGAAATCATTATACAGACAGATTTTTGACTTTCTGTGGGTAAAATATTTTTGATGTAATAAATGTCATATTTTTGCTTTAAAATGGATATTCCATGCATACTAGACATGAAAGGCACTAGACTATGGCCGCTAATACATGCTGCTTTCAAGGACCATGGCTTTTAGTGTAGTAAAGTATGTGTAAAACTCTAACAGTAAGATGTGAGTTGACGCCTGCGTGGAGAGATATAGTTACACGTATTCATTTTTTTTAATTTTTTAAATTGAATTATAGTTGATTTATAATACTGTGTTAGTTTCAGGTATACAGCACAGTGATTCAGGTTCATATATATATGAACCTGATTCTTTTCCATTACAGGTTATTCCAAAATATTGAGTGTAGTTCCCTGTGCTATACAGTAGGTCCTTGTTGTTTATTTTATATATAGTAGCGTGTACCTGTTAACCCCAAACTCCTAATTTATCCCTCCCCCCATCCCCCTTCCTCCTTTGGCAACCAAAGTGAGCTTATTCACAGACATAGAACACACATATTCCCTTATAGGGCTCTTGCGCCAGGCACTCTGCTAGGCACTAGGTATACAAAGGTGGATGAGACACTGTCCCTCCAAGGTCTAGGCTTGCTGAAGTTTATGGGAGTTCCTTTACACAAAGCTTACACATGGCGCCTGGCTGTGCAACTCTGAATTTCATTTTCTTTGATTACTCTAAATGGCTCTCGTGTCATTATTTCATTAAAGCATGGAGCATTTCCAGTGCGACGTCCTACCAGACTTCCTGTGTGGTGTGTCGGCCTGTGGGCTTCATGGGATGGTAACTCTACTTCTCACAACTCATTCAAAGGCGATTGGTGGGGGACGGGAGGGCAGACCTATCACAGACCAGGAAAAACTCCTATTTTAATTTACTGTTACAAAACGTTGACTTTAGTGTTGATAGGAAACATGAACTGTAATAGGATAGTACAAGCCCCCAGTATTTACTCCACTTGAACAACGAGAGGTGCAAATACCCGAACTCTGGCACATGCCATGTCAAAAAGCCAGCTTTTCTGTTCACTCGCTAACCAGATGAGGGATGACAACCCTGAGAGCCTAGCTAGCACTTCACATAAAACTGATGCTTTGTTAATGGGGGAGCTAATTACTATGCCACTTCTTGGCTTAAATGTCTTGAATTTTTCTACTTGCTTATGCCTGGGGCACAAAGAACAACAAAACCAAAGACAAGCCTTCCTAGGAGTTCCATTAATGAAATAACCCAGCCGTGTTTTAGTGGGATTGTTTGTCATCAAATATGTATGAAGAACCCAGTGCCCCACCTGACTAGACGCGACCATTTACCTCGGTGTTTTCCTATTGTGGCGACATGATCATAAACATATTAACAAGTCCCACAGTGTGATCAACAACAGATGTAGAATTAAAGTGTTGACAAGTTTCATCAGGTATCTGGACCTCATGCCCTTTCCACCACATCTAAATCCCATTGCTCCAAAAAACTGCCCAAGCAACTGTTCTCTCTGAAAAGCTGTTTGCTGTGAAAACATTCCCTTTTGTTTTATGCTTTGACTGGAGAAACACAGATTCCCTTGAACCAGCTTTTTTGAAAGAAAGAAATACTTTCAAAAACAAATTTATGAAATGAAATCAGTGATTTGATTAATATCTATTAAAACAGAATAAAATAGTATTTTAAATAATTTAAAGGGGGGGTTAGTAATCATCTGATGCTTTTTGTCTTCCAGCCTCTTCCCCTTTTGGGAATTTCCCAATGCCCTTCTCGGGGTTATATGCATCCTCTGGCCTCAGGATCTCAGATGCAAGGTTGAGCACATCACCCAGGCTGGCTGGTTGGAATCCTTACCTCTCCAGGCCTAGAGATTCATGCCATCAGTGAGCTGTAATTCCACGGGTAGAGGGAGCAGAATTTTCCTCTGTGCTTTTGGAAAAGCCCTTGGGAAATACATGCCTTCTGGGTTCATGAGCTGTGAGAACAATGTAAGTCTAATGGTATATTTGCTACCACTTGGGAAGAGCATCCCTGACCACAAACCTAACGTAGAAAAAAGCAGAGCTGAGGATGGAAAAAGAGAGTGCAAGAGGAAGGATGGTGAGAATAACAATGAGACCATGTTTGAGGCTCCTGGTTCCAGCCAGACCTGAAAACATGTCCACCCTTGAAATTTTCAGTCATGTTAGCCACCAACTCCTTGTTTTTCTTTTTCTTTTTTTTTTTTTTTTTTTTTGCTTAATCTAATTTAGATGGTCTGGTACTGCAGGCTGCAAACTTTATTCTAAAGAGCCAGATAGTGAACAGGCTTTACTTAAGCTTTGCATGTCGCATGCTTTCTGTTGCAACTACTCTCGCTGTAACATGAAAGCAGCTACAGACAGCACGTAAACAAACAAGCATAACTTGTTACAATAACTTGTCCCCAATAACACTCTCACTGGGGACACCAAAATTTGAATTTTATATAGTTTCCATGTGTCTCAAAATATTATTTTTCTTTTTTTTTTCAACCATTTTGGCTCAAGGGCTGTGCTCAACGGGTTATAGCTTGTCTAAGATTCCATCCTTCCTTTCTGCCAACACACTCAGACTTTCCTCCAGCAAGTCACCCCTTTCTCCACCCTATGTTGTTCAGTTTGGGTGGATGGACACTACCTTAGCTCTAGGAATAGATATGATTGGTTTAAGCCAATAAGAAAATTCCATCTCCCTGGCCACAGAGTTGATTCAGGAGTGGACCCATGATGGAATTCAACCCAGGGATACTTGAAGGACTACTGGCTAGGACTTCTGAGGAAGACGTTTCCTCTCTTCTCTCCCTTCCTGCTCTGCCTCCCATGCCATCTGTCAAAGGAGATGCTCTCTTTTTAGCTGGTATTGCAAGGAATGAGGATTTGAGACTCAGAATCACTGCAGCCATGAAACTCCAGCTTCTAGGAAGCAAGGTTATGCAGACTGGGAATGAAGCTGAAGCAGAGCTGGGATCACATGATGCAGTCACTGAGCTGGATGAAGCCACATCTGAAGCCCAACTACCTATGGGCCCTTCAGTTATGAGCTGATAAATCTCTTTCTTTGCTTAGCTTCTTCAGGACAAATTTTTTGATAGATTTGTATGTCTTAAAATGAAAAGAATACTGATGAATTTTTTAAAAACCTAAGAGGGCAACTACCTGGCTGACTCAGGAAGGGTCACATCACTGAGCAGCATCACGGCCAGTTTAGTCAAGTTTAGGGTCAAGGCCTCAGCTTTTCAGGTTCAAGTGCTCAATTTTTTTTTTTAATCAAAAGTCGCCTAGACTCTTCAGGAAGTAATTCACATCAGACAAATGCACAAAAGGCAGTATATTTATTTATAAACAGAAATCCCCACCCCAACTTCACAGTTAGGAAGAACTCCAAACTCCTTACTGCTGCTGTGAGATGCCCCCCATGGCCAGTGCCCTCTGCCCTCCTCCCCCACCCCTGCTGCTCCCTCCACTCTGACCAGTAACCATATCCCTGCTCATCCCCAAACACCGTGAGTGAGGAGCATGTTACAATTGCTTTTGCCTACATCCAAAGTCCTCTTCACTCAGAGCTTATTCTGGCTCCCTCATTTTATTCAAGCCTCTGGTGGAAAATCACTCCCAGAGAGGCCTGCCCTGGCCACCTGGTCTACAGTAGCCCTTCCTCCTATGCATATATGCCTCCATCACTCTCTATGCCCTGACTCTGCTTTACTTTAACCATATAATTTTAATCCAGCTGAAATTATGTTCTCATTGTTTTTAATCATCTGTTCCCCTCACTAGAATACAAGTTCCATGAGAACAAGAACCTTGACCACACTGTTCACCATTATATTCCCAGTGAGGTGCATGGCAATAAATAATTGCTGAATGAAATGAAATGACATGAAATCAAATCAAATCAAATCAAATCAAATCAAATCAAATGAAGGAGGGAGGGAGGAAGAATGAAAAAGAAAAAAGGAGAGAGAGACAGAAGGAGGAAGGAAGGAAGGAAGGAGGGAGAGAGAGAGAAAGAAAGAAGGAAAGAAGGAAGGAAGGAAGGAAGGAGGAAGGAAGGAAGGAAAGAAAAAGAAAGAAAGAAAAAGAAAGAAAGAAGGAAGGAAAGAAAGCAGGGAGGGAAGAAAGAGAGGGAGGGAGGGAGGAAGGAAGGAAATTAGTCCATGCAGTCTTATTTCTGTAAGAAAATCTACAGAAGGAAACAACTAGTTTTTAGAAAATATCTGGAAAATGTAATTCATACTAAAATTTTCTCACCTTAAGACCACAGACAGATAATTTAAAAACAGACCATTATCATGAACATAACTGTAAACCATCTCCATGGTAAATTACTTGCCAAATAACATGATTTAACAGATTTACATGTGTATAAGAATTTATAGCTTGCAAAGCACTTTTCCCCTAGATTTGCATTTAACTCTTATAAGACCTTCCTTGAGGAGACATTGTTATTTCTCTTGTATTGAGATAAGACTGGAGCTCAAAATTTTAGTAAGGAATAACTCAAGGTTAGAGATGGTAAACGGCAAAAACAGAACTTGACGTCTGAATCCTCTGATTTTGCTTTTTTCTACTATGCTACCTCCCTCCAGCAATGACAAATCCCACCTATGATGTGGTGATTTACTTGCTTCAGTTTCCAAGTGTGGGATACTTCCCTGGTGGTCCAGTGGTTAAGACTTGGCCTTCCAATGCAGAGAATGTGGGTTCAATCCCTGGTTGGGGAGCTAAGATCCCACATGCCTCATGGCCAAAATACCAAAACATAAAACAGGAGCAATATTGTAACAAATGCAATAAAGACTTAAAAAAAAGTTTCCAAAGGTGACCTAAACGTATCCCCATTTTCTGGGACTTTCCACACAGAAATTCTAGTACAACCTGTCCCAGGAGGGCTTGACTATTTAAGTTCCTCACCTCCATTTGAAATCTACTGCTCAAACTTTAATGTGCATTTGAGTCAGCCTGGGGCTCTTGTCAAAATGCAGACTGTGATTCAGCACTTTTTGAGTACGCACTGAGTTGCTGAATTTCTAACAGGCTCCCAGGTGATCGTGGTGCTACAGTCATCCACAAACATCCATACTTTGAAGAGCAAGTCTAGAGCATACTTACGTGGAATTTTTAATTGCAAGGTAAGTGTTATGGACTGAATGCTTGTGTTCTTCCAAAATTCATATATTGAAATATAATCCTCAATGTGATGAGATTTGGAGATGGGGCCTCTGGGAGGTACTTGTGTCATCATGATGGACCCCTCATGAATGGAATTAGTGCCCTTAGAAAAGAAGCCACAGAGCTAGCTAGCCCTCTTCTTTTGCCATGTGAGGATACAAGAAGTTGGCTGCAACCTGGAACAGAACTCTCACCAGAACTTGACCGTGCTGGCACCCTGGCCTGGCCTTCCAGCCTCCTGAACTGAGAAATAAATGTTTGTCGTTTAAGACCCCTAGTTCATAGGAATTTGTTTTAGCAGCCTGGACAGAGACAATAAGTAAATAGCATTGCAATCAAGGTCAAAGATTTATTTTTAACATAATTGATGTTTGTCATCACTTCCTCGGCCCGCCCCCACCTCTAACTACGCCCACCTGTTAGATTCCTTGGTTTTCTTTGGTCCTTGGTTCTCTTTGGGTGAAGGTACATGGATGGCTCAAATTCACCATTTGTCACTCTACCTCGACAATCCCTCCTCTCGCTCAGAATCACTACGAGTTCCAACTGTTTAAAAAACTGCCTCATTCTTTAGAATGTTGGCTCCTAAATATCACAACACAACTTGCTGATAAGACAGAGCTAAGTTCATTGCCAGCCTTGGCAGCGTAGACCACCACCTCACAGAGCTTTGGAAGGATCTCAAACAAGGAAGGGCATGGTCAACTTTACTGAGAATTTGCAGTCTGTTTCAAGGTGGGTCTTTTAATACGGCTGGGGGTTTGATTAATATTGGGTAAGAGACATAATATAATACTTTAGGACTGGGGGTAGGATTAAAGTAGTTTAGCAAGACAAGGATTTTGAAGACATGCTTTCAAAGATTTTTAAGGCATAAACTGTCCTTGGTTGATGCTCTCTATTGAAGAGTTGATGGCTTTTTGGAGAACTTCTTGGTATAAACAATAAAACCATTTCCAACTTCTATTTACCCAGGAAAGAGTTTACTAAAATAGTAAATTTATGCTAATGAAGACAATGGAATGATGAAGTTGTGTCAATGTGGATAGTTAATTGTGTAGGGATAGGTAGTTCCAATTATAGGATCCCAGTATCTTCAACCTGAGCTGAAGGACAGACCATTAGCATCTCTGTGTGGGATCCATCTAGATCTTCTCTGCTATTTTAAGTGTCATGATCACTTATAAGATTTCCAGTTGCACTAATTTGCTAGGGCTAGATAACAAAGTACGACAGACTGGGTGGATTAAACAGAAACTTATTGCCCCACAGCTCTGGAGGCTAGAGGATCATGGTTTTGGCAGGACTGGTTCCTTCTGAGGGCTGTGAGGACTCTTTCATGCTTCTCCCCTAGATCCTGGTTGTTTGCTAGTGATCTTCAGCATTCCTTGGCTAGCACAAGCAACACTTCAATCTCTGCATTCATCTTCACGTGGTATTCTCCCTCTGCATGTCTGCCTCTGTGTCCAAACTTCCCCTTTTTATTTGAACACCAGTCATACTGGATATGGGCTCACCCTAAGATGTCATCTTAACTTGGTTACATCTGTAAAGACCCTATTTTAAATAAGGTCATATGCTGAGGCACTGGGAGTTAGGAGTCCAACATACCTTTTCTGTGTGATGCAACTCAACCCATAACACTAGGGGTTGTTTCACCCTCCATAAATGTCAGGCTTTCCTGATCTTTTTGCTGGGCAATTTCATTTGTTGGATCATTTCATGGGATAGTGACTGTACAGCAGTGTGTTAAAATTCTGGAGATCACACATCTAATCACCACACTACTGACAAATATCAATACTAAGAGAAAGATTCTGCTCCGTTTGAGTCCACTTCTCAGACAAGATCTGAGAGTTCCAAGATTTAATCAATAGAGAAGATTCTAGCCCCAATCTGAAGAGCCCGCAGAACCAGGTAGGGGGTTATTAACCAAATTACCTAATCTCCTAATTTCTTTGCTGTATTCCAGCTCTTTTTATTAACAGTAACCTGCAGGGGTGGGAGTACAACATTCTTCTCTTAAAGCAGCACAGGTCCACCCTGGAGAAGCCAATGCTGTGGCTACAGTGGTTCCATTCTTAACCACCACCTGCCAAGTTTATGCACCTCTCAGCTGAGCAGGTATCATCTAACTTGCCTGCTATTCTCCTAACCACAGCACATAGGTGTGTTCCCCCACTTTCTGGGCCTTTTGTAAAGCATGAATGAAGAAGCTTGAGGAGACAATAATGTAACCTGGAATTCCCCTTGAGCCATTAAGGTTTAGGTTCCAAATCAAGGTCGAGTTTTTCTCCTTGAATTATGTTTTCTAATGACGTCTTTCTCCTAAAGGAGAGACGTATGGGCCAAAGGAAGAAACTATATTGATGTCAGGAGCTACACTGAAAGGAGGTACCAGGAAATTCCCTGATGGTCCAGTGATTGGCACTCTGCACTCTCACTTCCGAGGACCCAGGTTCAATTCCTGGTTAGGGAACTAAGATCCCACAAGCCGCACGGCACGGAAGGAAGGAAGGAAGGAAGGAAGGAAGGAAGGAAGGAAGGGAGGGAGGAAGGGAGGAAGGGAGGGAGGGAGGGAGGGAGGGAGGGAGGGAGGGAGGGAGGGAGGGAGGGAGGGAGGAAGGAAAGGAAGGAAGGAAGGAAGGAAGGAGGCATCCGTTTACCAAGATAACAAGTTCCTGTCCAGATTATGGGTAGTAGCTCACAGGTACAAATCCAAAACCAGTCATTGGAGGTCACCCAATGACCTGTTTGCAGCCAAAATACCCCTACTGGATTGTCAAATAATGTTGTAATATTTTGGGATCACTTACAAAGAATAGTTTGATACTGAGCAATAAAATCTGTAGTGTGGAGATCATTAGGTAAATCAAAAACAAATAGTGCATCTTACTTGTAAGATCTATAAAAGTGCGATATCCTCCAAACACCATCTGTTTTCTAGCCCCCTTTCAATTCTATTTCTATAAAAGTCTAGTTACAAAAGCCAGCTCCTACAAAAGTTTGTTGACTATTTTCCAGTGGAGACAGGAACTTCCTTTTCTAAGAACACCACAATAGGGAGTTTGGGCTAGGTTACTTAGTCTATTGTGCTATTTTCCATCTAAAAATCACCTAATGGTTGAGTTCCTTTACCCAGAAAACCAACTGATTAGTACAGGCAGCTGGAACCAAGGGAGGCTGGGGGGCCCCGCACTGGGTTAAGTAGTGCTCCCCCACAAAAAAAATTTTTCTCCATCTGGAACCTGAATGTGAACTTATTTGGTAACAGAGCTTTGGAAGATGTAATCAAGTGAAAATGACCTTGTACTGCATAAGGGTGGTCCAATAACCATGACTGGGTGCTATCAGGGAGAATATTTGGACAGAGACTCATGGGAAAATGCCATGGGATTGTGAGGAAGGAAAACTCTTCCCTCCTTCCCTCCTAGGTTCCTTGGCTGGTCTAATAATTAAATTGGCTTAAGACAGACTAACAGAAGAAAAACAAATTATATATATATGGGACCACAAAGAGAGTCAGGCAACTGAGGCTTATGTGCCATCCCAAGTTAAGGAGAAGTGGGTAGGGGTCCGGGTTCAAAGGGGAAGAAGGCAATTCATAGGAAGATGAGCAAATATTTGGTAAACAAATGTTTGCCATGCCATGCAAATAAGTCTTCCTGATGTAAAAAGTTATCCTTGGTATTTGCTCTCTTCCTGGTACAGGCCCTCTAAATTCTTTTAGGCAATTAAGGGAGAGGCCAAATAACCTTTTCCTGTGTCAGCTGAGTCTTTCTCACCTTCAGCCCAAAACAATGCATGTGCCAAAGTGGCACATATTGGGGTCACCTATTCTGCTCCCCTCACGATGTTGGAAGCAGTGATGAGGGTGATGCATCTTCAAGCCCCACTGGCCACCACCATAAGCTGGGAGACAGGTGTGGAACAGATTTTCCCTCCTTCTCCAGAAGGATCAGACCTGGCTGGCACCTTGATTTTGCACTTCTAGCCTCCAGAGCTATGAGAAAATAAATATCTTATTTTAAGCCACCTAATTTGTGGTCATTTGTTATGGCAGACCTAGCAAGTTAATACACTCCCAAATGAAAATGTATACAAACCATCAGTTTGCTAGTCAGCTGCAACTGGGTACTGGGCTCATATAAAGCAGTGATTAAGGATGCAAAAAGCAACATTAAGAATAGTGGCTTTATAACTAACATAGATAAAGGTAGCTTTAAATCAGCAAAAGAGGAGAAAGGGTAGCTTGTTTACGTCAATTTACACTCATATTTCTCCCAGTACCTATTTTCTGACTGGAGCTGGCTGCAGGCATTCTGTAATAGCCTTTGAACCTCTCCAAAAATTTAGTTAGGCTCTCAGTGAGGTCTGCCTGCCTGGCATAATGATCAGCCAAGGCATTTTATTTAATTCTTTTTTTAACCTCCATGCTAGCTATGAGCACCTACTTTTACAAGGGCACCTACTTTTATATGAGCACTTACTTTTATAACAGCCATCTCTTTAGGAAGCTTTATAGCACTCTAAAGTTCACTAGTTTGCTGAGCATTCCTTTTAAGAAAAATATTATTTTTGTTTTTCCTGTGCTTCTTTTTAAATTTATTTTTTATCAAGGTATAGTTGATTTACAATATTATATTATTTTTCAGGTGTATAACATAGTGATTCAAAATTTTTGTAGATTATACTCCATTTAAAGTCGTAATAAAATATTCACTATACTCCCTGTCCTGTACAGTATATCCTTCTAGCTTATTTATTTTATACATAGTAGTTTGTACCTCTTAATAACCTATCCCTATCTTGCCCCTCCCCACTTCCATCACTCTATTGGTAATCACTGGTTTATTCTCTATATCTGTGAGCCTGTTTCTGTTTTGTTATATTCATTCATTTTATTTTTTAGATTCCACATATAAATGATAACATACAGTATATGTCTTTCTCTGTCTGACTTATTTCATTTAGCATAATACCCTCCAAGTCCATCCATGTTGCTGCAAATGGCAAAATTTCACTCTTCTTATGGCTGAATAATATTCCATTGTGTATATATACCACATCTTCTTTATCCATTCATCTCTTGATGGACACTTATGTTGCTTCCATATCTTGGCTCTTGTAAATAGTGATACTATGAACATTGGGATGCATATATCTTTTTAAATTACTGCTTTCATTTTTGTAACATATACACCCAGGAGTGGAATTGCTGGATCATATGGTAACTCTATTTTTAGTTTTTTAAGTAACCTCCATACTGTTTTCCATGGTGGCTGCACAGATTTACATTCCCACCAACAATGTAGGAGGGTTCACATTTATCCACATCCTCGCCAACATTTGTTATTTGTAGTCTTTTTGATGATAGCCATTCTGATGGTTGTGAGGTGTTATCTCACTGTGGTTTGATTTACATTTCTCTGATAATTAGCAAGGTTGAGCATCTTTTCATGTACCTGTTGGTCATCTGTAAGTCTTCTTTGTAAAAATGTCTATTCAGGTCTTCTGCTCATTTTTTTTATTGCAGTGTAGTTGATTTTCAATGTTGTGTTAGTTTCAGGTGTGCAGAAAAGTGATTCAGATATATTTTTTTTCAGAATCTTTTCCATTATAGGTTATTACAAGATATTGAATATAGTTCCCCATGCTATACAGTAGGTCCTTGCCGTATATTTTATATATAGTAGTGTATATATGTTAATCCCAATATTTTGATTTGCATTTCTCTAATAATCAGTGATATTGAGCATCTTTTCATGTGCCTGTTGGCCATCTGTATGTCTTCATTGGAGAAATGTCTACTTAGGTCTTCTGTCCATTATTTGATTGGGTTGTTTGTTTTTTAATATTGAACTGTTTGAGCTGTTTGTATATTTTGGAAATTAATCCCTTGTCAGTCATATCATTTGCAAATATTTTCTCCCATTCCATAGATTGCCTTTTCATTTTGTTTATGGTTTCCTTTGCTTTGCAAAAGCTTTTAAGTTAAGTTAGGTCCCATTTGCTTATTTTTGCTTTCACTTCCATTACTCTAGGGGACATATCCAAAAAAATACTGCTGTAATTTATGTCAAAGGGTGTTCTGCCTATGTTTTCCTCTAGGAGTTGTATAGTATCTGGTCTTACATATAGGTCTTTAATCCATTTTGAGTTTATTTTTGTATATGGTGTTAGAGGATGTTCTAATTTCATTCTTTTACATGTAGCTGTCCGGTTTTCCCAGCACCACTTATTGAAGAGACTGTCTTTTTTCCATTGTATATTGTTGCCTCCATTGTCATAGATTAATTGACCATAAGTTCATGGGCTAATTTCTGGGCTTTCTATCCTGTTCCATTGGTCTATGTTTCTATTTTAGGGCCAGTATCATACTGTTTTGATGACTGTAGCTTTGTGGTATACCCTGAAGTCAGGGAGCCTGATTTCTCCAGCTCCATCTTTCTTTCTCACGTTTGCTTTGGCTTTTTGGGGTCTTTTGTGTTTCCATATAATTTTAAAAAGTTTTTGTTCTAGTTCTGTGAAAAATACCATTGGTAATTTGATAGAGATTGCATTGACTTTGTAGATTGCCTTGGGTAGTATGAAAATTTTAACAGTATTGATTCTCCCAGTCCAAGAACACAGTATATCTTTCAATCTGTGTCATCTTTGATTTCTTTCATCAGCATCTTAGAATTTTCAGAGTACAAGTCATTTACCTCCTTAAGTAGGTTCATTCCTCGGTATTTTATTCTTTTTGATGTGATGGTAAACTGGACTGCTTTCTTAATTTCTCTTTCTGATAGTTTGTTGTTAATGTACAGAAATGCAACAGATTTCTGTATATTAATTTTGTACCCTGCAACTTTTCTAAATTCATTGATGAATTCTAATATTTTTTGGTAGTGCCTTCAGAATTTTCTATTGTTAATATCATGTCATCTGCAAATAGTGACAGTTTTACTTCTTCCTTTCTAATCTGGATTCCTTTCATTTATTTTCTTGTCTGACTACTGTGGCTAGCACTTCCAATACTATGTTGAATAAAAGTGGCAAGAGTGGACATCCTTGTCTTCTTTCTGATCTTAGAGGAAATGTTTCAGCTTTTCACCATTGAGTATAATGCTAGCTGTAGGCTTATCATATATGGCCTTTATTATGTTGAGGTATGTTCCCTTCATACACCTTCTGTGGAGAGTTTTTACCATAAATGGATGCCGAATTTTGTCAAAAGCATTTTCTGTATCTATTAAGATGGTCATATGATTTTTATTCTTCAATCTGTTAATGTGGGTTATCATGTTGATTGATTTTCATATTTTGAACAGTCTTCGCATCCCACTTGGGACAACCCCCTTTTCATAATGGTGTATGATCCTTTTAATGTACTGTTGAATTTAATTTGCTAATATTTTGTTGAGGATTTCTGCATCTAGGTACATCAGTGATATTGGCCTGTAATTTTATTTTTTTGTGTGGTATTTTTCTCTATTTTGGGTATCAGGGTGATTCTAGTCTTGTAGAATGAGTTCAGGAGCATTCCTTCCTCTGCAATTTTTTGGAATAGTTTGAAAAGGATAGGTGTTACCTCTCCTCTAAATGTTTGGTAAAATTCACCTGTGAAGATATCTGGTTCTGGACTTTTGTTTGTTGGGAGTTTTATTACTGGTTCAATGTCATTACTGGTAATTAGTCTGTTCATGTTTTCTATTTCTTCCCAGTTCAGTCTTGGGAGATTGTACATTTCTAGGAATTTGTCCATTTCTTCTGGGTTGTCCATTTTATTGGCATATAGTTGGTTGTAGTAATCTCTTCTGTGGTGACAGTTGTAAGTTCTCCTTTTTCATTTCTGATTTATTGATTTGGGCCCTCTCTCTTTTTCTTTTCATGGTCTACCTAAAGGTTTATCAATTTTGTTTATCTTTTCTAACAATCACCTCTTAATTTCATTGCTCTTTTCTATTATTAGTCTCTATTTCATTTATTTCTGCTCTGATATTTATGATTTCTTTCCTTTTACTATGTGCTTTGTTCTTCTTTTTCTAGTCCTTTAGGTGTAAGTTTAGGTTGTTTATTTGAGATACTTCTTGTTTCCTGAGATAGGCTTGTATCACTATAAGCTTTTTTCTTAGAACGGTTTCTGCTGGATCACATAGATTTTGGATCATTGTGTTTTCATTTTCATTTGTCTCCAAGTATTTTTTTATTTCTTCTTTGATTTCTTCAGTGATCCACTGGTGGTTTGGCAGCACATTGTTTATCTTACATGTGTTTGTGTTTTTTGAAGTTTTTTCTTTCTTCAATTGATTTCTAGTCTCATACCATTGTGGTAGGAAAAGATGCTTGATATGATTTCAATTTTCTTAAATTTACTGAGAATTGTTTTGTGGCCTAGAATGTGATCTAACCTGGAGAATGTTCCAGGTGCACTTGAAAAGAATGTATATTCTACTGCTTTTGGACGAAATGTTTTATACACATATTAAGTCCATTTGGTTTAATGTGTCATTTAAGGCCACTCTTTCCTTATTGATTTTTCTGCCTGTATGATCCATCAGTTGATGTAAGTGGGGTGTTTAAGTCCCTTACTATTATTGTGTTAGTTACTGTCAATTTTTCCCTTCATGTTTGTTAATATTTGCTTTATATATCAGGTACTTCCATGTTGGGTGCATACATATTTACAATTGTTATATCATCTTGGATTGATCCCTTGATCATTATGTAATGTCCTTCTTTGTCTCTTGCTATAGTCTTTATTTTAAAGTCTATTCTGTCTGATATAAGTATTGCTACTCCAGCTTTCTTTTTGTTTCGATTTGCATGGAATACATTTTTCCATCCCCTCACTTTTAGTCTGTGTGTGTCTTTAGAACTGAAGTAAATCTCTCATAGGCAGCATATATTTTGGTCTTTTTTTTTTTTTTAAATCCATTCAGCCACTCTATGCCTTTTGATTGGAGCCATTTAGTCCATTTACATTTAAAGTAATTGTTGATAGGTATGTATTTATTGCTATTTTGTTGTTTTGGGGTTGTTTGTGTAGGGATTTTTTGTTCCTTTCTTCTTTTATTTTCTTCCCCTGTGATTTGATGACTATCTTTAGTGTTATGTTTGTATTCCCTTCACTTTTTTGTGTGCATATCTATTATAGGTCTTCGGCCTGTGGTTACCATGAGGTTTATATGTAGCTATTGATTATTTTACATTGCTGATCTCTTAATTTCAAATGCATTTTAACAACCCTGCATTTTTACTCTCCTCCCCCCATCATATTTTACATCTTTTTGTGTGTATTCCTTAACTACTTATTGTGGATATAGATGATTTTACTATTTTTGTCTTTTGGCCCTCCTACTAGCTTTGTACATGGTTGGTATACTACCTTTACTGTAGGCAGATATCCATGCCATGGGTAGTTTGTTAACTCCAAGGGTGAGGTTGTGTAACAGTTAAGATTTAAGATTGATAAATCTATCAGAGTGCCTATATCAGTTTAAAAATTACAGGGCTTCCCTGGTGGCGCAGTGGTTGAGAGTCCGCCTGCCAATGCAGGGAACGTGGGTTCGTGCCCCGGTCCAGGAGGATCCCGCATGCCATGAAGCAGCTGGGCCCGTGAGCCATGGCCGCTGGGCCTGCGCATCTGGAGCCTGTGCTCTGCAGCGGGAGAGGCTACAGTGGTGAGAGGCCTGCGTACCGCCAAAAGAAAAAAAATTACAAGTTTATCTTTTTAATATTTATACAAATTTCACCTTGTGAATTTAAGGGCAAAATAGGAGATTAGGTGCTTTATTCCCCCTCTCCCAGCACATTTTCTGATCACTTGCTTCATTGTTTCCTTTAGTTCCTTGGCTGATGCAAGGCAACTCTTTTCCCCAGGTTTTTTTGTTTATAGTTTCTAAACGTAGCTATTGAGAGACTCTCTACTGCAGGGTTAAATGACCGGGATGGGAACCTATAATTGTTTTATGTATAAATTCATCAGTTTATTATGAGTTCTAAAGCTCTTTCAAAATGCTTAGAGAGATGCTGGCATTCTTGCAATGGGAGTTATTTCCCATTAGAGTTTATGCTCACTACTGAATTCTCCATTTTGAGCTTGATGCCATTTACAGAAAGTGGGGAGAGAACTGGAGTCACATTTGCTGTGCAGTCTACTCCTCAGTGCTGATTGAAAGTGTGTAAGAGCCTGTTCTGAAGTCGTCCACAGACTCACGCTTTCTTTGCTTGCAGGACTGGATTAGAGTCTAATCTATTTTCACAGAACAGACTTTGATGAGTGCCTCTAAGACACCTTGTCCACCATCTATAGCTTTTCTGAACCCCTCCGGCTTCCTATGCAGTTCAGGGTCTTTTAAGTCACCCTTGTGGTTTCCCGTTCTGCCTTTTCCATACAATTTTTTTTTTTTTTTTTTTGGCGACATAACATGGCATGTGGGATCTTAGTTCCTAAACTAGGGATTGAACCCGTGCCCCCTGCAGTGGAAGCACGGAGTCTTAACCACTGGACTGCCAGAGAAGTCCATCCATACCATTTTTAACATGGAGGTTTCTGCTAACATATGAACTAACCTGGTTTATAGGTTCCTAAAACTATTCTAAGTCCCCCTGGTCATTTTTCTTTATCCTGTCTAAATTTTGGCAAGTCTTCACAATGTCCTTCAGCTCTGATAAGACCAGGGCTTACAGTCAACTCTAAGAAGTTTTCTCTGTCTGATGGGTGCTTAACTTCAGGAGGTAACTGAGTGTCAGGACTTTTTTTTTTTCTACTGTTTACAATTTTTTTTAATGAGAAATGTTTTAATTACTCAAGCAAAAGGCAAAAATTAAAAAGACAAAAAAGTGTTTACATTTTTAAAATTTATTTATTTTTCACATCTTTATTGGAGTATAATTGCTTTAAATGGTGTGTTAGTTGCTGCTGCATAACAAAGTGAATCAGCAGGACTTCTGATGTTTGAGGAGGGATGGGGAATGGGTCAGAGGGAGAGAAGGAGGCCCAGGAAAGCAGTGGAACATAGGATGGAGGAAGAGGAATAATGCAATAACAGTATAGTAAAGGTTATCAGATCCAAGCTGTGATATAAGGGGATTTGGGAGAGAGAGAGTTTTAAGATTTGCACAATGTTCTTTTGCTTTGGCTGAGGAATATCTTAAGGACACAATTTAAAATATGAATTTCTTTTGGACACTTCCTCATACCTATGAGAAAATGCAGACCATATTGGATTTTTGAAATCATATACTATTTTTGATCTAAGGCACTTCTCAAATAGACAACTTTGGTCACTTGGTATATCTTAGAAGAACACCAAGGGGCAGGGGAACTAAGTTTAGACTGAGACAAACCCTAAGAGTGGGAAAAGTTGGTCAAAAAGGCTGCAAAAGCTTGTGACTCAGACTCTACCCCACCACCCCCTACAAAATTACAAAACCCCAACAAGAGATTTGGAGAGGAACTGTATTCCGGAACCAGACTCTCATGAACAAAGCCAAGCAAGGTAGGGGAAAATTCACACAGAATTTGAGGAGCGACTATGGATAAAATTTGTCCAAAAGATGCTAGTCTGAGAAGAAATCTTTTCAACACCTCAGTTCCTGGGGTGGCTTGGGGAACAAGCTTATATCAAGGCTTACATCCATCCTTTTCCCTATGAACTTTCCTCTTACTGACAGACAACAAAAATGTCAAGGACAGGGCTTCCCTGGTGGCGCAGTGGTTGAGAATCTGCCTGCCAATGAAGGGGACACGGATTCGAGCCCTAGTCTGGGAAGGTCCCACATGCCATAGAGCAACTAGGCCCGTGAGCCACAACTACTGAGCCTGCACATCTGGAGCTTGTGCTCCGCAACAAGAGAGGCCACAACAGTGAGAGGCCCGCGCACTGCGACGAAGAGTGGCCCCTGCTCACCGCAACTAGAGAAAGCCCTCGCACAGAAACAAAGACCCAACACAACCAAAAATAAATAAATAAATAAATAAAATTTAAAAAGAAAATGCCAAGGACAGACAGACAAACAGTAATGCTGTTAGGAATAAGGTAGATTTCCACCAGGGATAATTTTTTTTTTTCAAATCTAATCAGATAACCGAAGGATTCCTAAAAAGTATGCCCTACTCCTAGGAGAAAAAAATAAACTTAGTATTTGAGGAGCTCAATGAAAGAGACCAAAATTCAACCCAACACAAACATACCTTCCTGCCCCCCGCCCCATATAAGACAGAGAGTCCCAGTAGGTTCTCAGGTGAGGGTCTTGGACCACAGAGATTAGTCTCAAATTGAGCCCAGGGGGCCTACTAGCCTGTTGAATGCCTCGTAACCAAATATCACCAGACTTCTTACCCTCAGAATCCCTGCTTGTTCCACCCCCACCCCACTGTAAAACCTGCCCCAGCCCTCAGGATTTTGCTTACTAGATTAGGAGAGCTAATTTCAAACAAATAACCATAAATATTGAGTTATGTTCTCACAGAAAATAAAATTATACCAATGTCTTTAGCTAGCAGACTGGTGGAAACATAATTTGGTCTTGGAAAGAGAAGGCAGGATTTGCATGACCTGTTAGCCACTTTCCAACTGAGGGACCTTTAATGGACATGTTATTTCATGTCTCTGAATCTTCTCTTCTCTGTGAAATAAAAATAATAAAGTATAAGCCTACATCATAACAGAGAAGATTAAATAAATGTGTCAACTATAAAGTACTAAGTAATGCAAAATTATTAATAAAGATAACTAAGGAAGAATGAAATTAATGATAGAAATTTTAGGTTCTCTAAAACTGTAATGAGAAAAA
The DNA here is from genome assembly GCF_963924675.1 of Phocoena phocoena. Classification (NCBI taxonomy): domain Eukaryota; kingdom Metazoa; phylum Chordata; class Mammalia; order Artiodactyla; family Phocoenidae; genus Phocoena; species Phocoena phocoena. The sequence continues at coordinate 182,619,246 of NC_089219.1, read as the reverse complement.
GTATTTTTGTAGATAAATAAATTGTACCACTATCCATCACAGATTTTTTGTTAATCCCCAGTGGAGTCATAGTGCCTGTAAGCTCTAAAATTGTCATTGGCTGATACTCTTGCATTCTTTGTAGCATTGCTTTCCAGGGTTGTTGCTATTTTCTCCTCTAATATGTGCAGTCTGGGGAATTTAGGTATATTAACAACCATCTTCATTAAATTGAACCTTTATAGATTTAATTACTAGTCATTAATAGATATGAGAGATTGAAAAATTCAGGGCAAGTTTTAGAAAAATAATTAAGTATCTCACCTTAAAACAGTATAAATACTCTTAAAATAACTACCTGGTATCATTGAGTGAGTTTGCAGTTGTCTTACCAAAATTCTGGGTCTTTTTCTGTCTCCCGGGTCCTCTCTTCCTCTCTCTTGCCCTGTAAGGCAGCAGAGATGGTCTGGAGGCCACCTCCCAGGAAAGCACAGTCTTGAGTTTCCTCCAGTGAGTTAAGCACTCAGCTTACCTAAGTGACCTGTTCTTTGCTGTTGACATCTCCTTCTGCTCTGCAGCAGTCCCCTGTCAAGCCTCTACACGTGCTCCCTTGCCATTCAACAGTCTATTTTCCACAGCACAGCCAGCATGATCTTTTAAAGCCATGTATCTGGTCACACCCCTCCCTTGCTTAAAGCTCTTCAGAGACTTCCTGATGCAATAAGGTAAAGCCAAGCTCCTTTTCCCAGATCTGATCTGATCCCGCCCACCTCAACCTCAACTCCTTACAACCTGAGCCCTCGCTCATCTGCTCCATCACCCCATCTCGCTGACCCCAAAGGAACAAGCACAACTGAATCCGTGTTTCCCATTTGCTTGCCCCCCTCCAGAAATATTCTCCCAGGTAACTGGGTCTTCATCAGAATAAATCAAATCTCTGCTCAAGCATCCTCTCTTCAGAGGGGATTCCCTGCCACCTGCTAAAGCTGCTCCCTCCCCCCACTGCCCTCTATCACACTAACCTCTTTCATGGCTTTCTTACTACTTCCCATTCTGGGTTTTTAAAATGTATTAGCTTGCTCATATGTTTACTTTCCATCTCCTTACGCCAGGACGCAAGCCTGACTGTCTGGTTCACCATTGGATCCTCAGCACCTAGGACAGCGCCTGGCACAGGGTAAGAGCTCGATAAATATTTACGAAGGGAATAAAGACAACCCATGAAGATAAAACTCTCATACTCTCCTGGGAGTCAAAAATGCAAACTCGGATATCTGGAGAGACATTCCATGTTTCCTCACTAGAGGGCTTAATATAATAAAGCTCTTGATTCTACCCAAATTTAACTATTAAATGAACTCAGTTATAGCTTCAATTCCAATCAATGTAAAGATTCTAAATTTTATCTGAAAAAAATACATATTTGGGAAAAATAAATTTACCAAGTAGTCAAAACATTTTTTAAAACAAAGCAGAACAAAAAATTCAAAGAATAGTAGGCAGAGGAGGCCTTGCCTATCAGACAATAAAACATATGTTTAAAGCACCAGGGTTGGTTAAAACAGAAATCCAAGAAACAGGCATATACATAAAACTGCTGTCTCTATCATGTTGGAAAAAATAATTGGTAAAATTTTTCTCTTAGAGCTAATAACTTCTATATAACAACAAAATCCACAAAGTTAAAATATGAAGTAGGATAACATTTACAAAATGTATTGTATTTAAAAGCTTAACTCCTCAATATGTCAAAAGCTTTTCAAGTTAATGAGAAAAATTATAAATGCTCTAGAAGAAAACAACTCTAAAAATACAAAGCTGCAATGCACTGTAGAAAAAATACAAATGTCCGATAAATGTACCAAAAAAAAAAAAAAATCCCTCTATTGATTCAACAAATGCACATTAAAACACAAGATAAAATTTTCATTATCAGATTGACAAAGATTAAAAATAATACTATAATACTACCCAGGGCTTCCCTGGTGGCGCAGTGGTTGAGAGTCCACCTGCCGATGCAGGGGACACAGGTTCGTGCCCCGGTCCAGGAAGATCCCACATGCCGCGGAGCGGCTGGGCCTGTGAGCCATGGCCGCTGAGCCTGCACGTCCGGAGCCTGTGCTCCGCAATGGGAGAGGCCACAACAGGGAGAGGCCTGCGTACCGCAAAAAAAAAAAAATAATAATAATAATACCCAGAGTTGGTGAGCCTGAGGGGAAATAGAATCCCTTTATCCACAAGAAAGTCTAGAGGAATATTGAGGAATAACTCCATGGAGGTCAACTTTTCATTGTGATTCAAAACCCTTTAAAATTGCCACTTTTGCCAATTCTCCTTTTAGTAATTTATCACAAAAATTTAACTGGACCAGAATACACAAGAATGTATCTCACATGTACAAGAATGTTTCTGGTACAGTTTTTTATAAAATTAAAAAATTAGAATCAGTATAAATGTATATATCATGTCAGTCTAACAGCGGACTCTTACACAGCAGTAAAGAATGATTGAGTACCAGTGTGTTAACATGAAAAGATGTTCATAATATATTGCTGAGAGGAAAAAAGCATGCTAAGAATACTTTGTAGAGTTTGAATTGTTATAAAATGAATATAGAGATATACCTGATTTTTACTATTTCGTTGTATTACATTATAGCATATTAGAAAAATTTTAACCCCTTAACCAAAGATTAACAGTTGTTATCTCTGACAATTATTTTATGTGCTCACTTGTATTTTCTAATTTTTCTATAATGAATTTGTATTGCTTGCATCATAGAGAAAGTTTGGGAGGTTTTGCGGGAAAAGGAGGTAATTACTGATGTCCACTTAGCAGCACACAATGTTTTCAAGCCTATTTTTCATAAGCAAAATCTAGATTAAAACTACAAGCATCTTTTGAGTTGAAAAAATAAAAAATGAACTGTTCCCACAGATAATTTCAGCACTCCACCCAAATAAAGGACTAGATTTACAATTATAGTGGCCCTTTTGTGTTTTCTGTTACTACCAACTATTGCAGTTAATAAAGAAGTTTTGAAAGGCAAAAACTAAGCAATAAGGTGTGACAGATAATGTAGTTATTGTATGGTAATGAACTCCAGAGGCATGAAAAGTTTGAGATATCGCCGAGTACTGCTATCTCCCTTGGGTGTAATTAAAATCTGAAGAGCTTGCCCCAGAATCACTGATATAAATAGTCCTCCTTGTAGATAAATATATTTCCAACTGTTGTATGGGTGCTTTAGTTGTATTCAATTACACGGCACAGTAAGAACGTAACTAAAACTGATTCTAAATGAAGGTTTGGGAACCATCATAACAGCCCAAAAGATTAATCCTAAATCTAATAGCAAAACCACACCAAATTAGTAAAAGACTTCTGAAAAACACCTATCCTTCCAGATAACCTTCTATGTCCTTACACACCTGGAAAATAAGCCCAGTAAATATTTAACATGTAATATTTCAACAGGAATGGATTAACAAGTAGAAATTAAATCTGGAATTTCAAGCCTATTCAATCTGCCACGGATCTTAATTGGAACACACTGTTAAAAAAAAAAAAACATCATGCAATAGTCAGGGAAAAGTTGATATTAACAACATTTTAAATTTTTATAATTGGTATTGTGGTTATACTTTGTAAAAGAATTCTTACCCTTAAGAGATAACAATACATTCTGAACTATTCAGGGAGAAAATGGTATGATGCCTGGGGATGGCTTCAAAATAATCCAGTGGGGGTGGGTGGCTATCGATGAATCAAGACAGGCTTTGGGTTATTAACTGTTGAAGCAGAGGGATGGACACATGTGGGCTCATTATATTACTCTCTTCGGTTTTGTGAATTTCTGAAATATCCCATCGAAAGTGCTTAAAAGCTATTTGTTTCCAAAAGAGTTCCTATATAGTAATCATTCCACATTATTGTATATCATAAGCAGTGGGGTGAAAGAAGTCATTATAAGATTAAGTTATTTTTAAAAACTTAGCTTATTTGGTAACACATAAAATCTCATTTGGTTCAAAACAGAGTTTTCCATTATGGAAAAGGAAGCAACAACAATCATCAAAAACATAAAGTTAAATGGGTATAAACCACTGAGATGAAAGCAAATGAAAGTACAGAATTTTGAGTGAGTCTGCTTATTCAGAGTTGAGATTGTCACCAAGATGGCGGGGAGGGTTGGGGGCAGGGGGCTGTCCTGTTTGAACTGAACTGAGATACTTGCTGCAAGCAGTGATTTTTAAACAATCAAATTCCCTTAAATAAGGAGAAAGACAAATTATGTTAAATAAGGAGTCACAGCAGTTGTTTATCAATGAAGTAGACACAATTCTATTAACAATATAGAATAAATAAAGGGACAAGATGGAGAAATGAGCAAATCAATTTTGTTTCAGAGATACTTTGAAAGATTGCCAAACACTGCACTGTCTCTCCTTAAATAGCAATTACATTATATCAATATTTTGTCTCTGTTTTGCTTTTCAGGTGCCTTCTTAAGACCACTAAACAAGTCCGAACAAAAACAATGTGTCCAACTGCCCACAGTAGGTCTGCGCATAGGAGAGAACAAACAGGGTGGCACCTGGAGACAGCTTAGCTCTAAATACTTCGCACCTTCACGTATGTATTCTTGCCTTTATTCTCTCAAATAGTCCCTGCTTTTCCTCCTTTTCCTCGGGGTGGGAGGGGAGGACCCGGTACAAGGCCCTGGGAATATAATCATAAACAAAACACTGATGTTTGGCAATAACACTGCAGGTCGAGGGCCTCAGGCTCTGGGTGAAGTCACCAAAAGCCAGTTAACTAAAGAAGTCGTGCAAGACCTTATTTCTCAAATCTACCAATTCGCTACATAACTGCATTTTAAAAAATAAAGTACTTCTAAAGGGCACAGAAATTCATACTGGACGGCCTGTGAAATATGTAGGAAGACAAGACATCAAACCCTCCTCCCTGCCTTAAACATGCATCCTCTTCTCTCTGACCTTCTCCCCACTCCTCTGACCTTCCTCTCCCGCCTCTCTGACCCTCGGTCTCCTCCTCTCTCAGAGGCTCAACGTCGCTGCCTCTGCTTCTCAGTCCTTTGGTGTCCCCAGCACAGAGTCCCCTCTGTGCCCAGGCCCTGCATATGGAACAGCAGAAGGCAGGTTAAACATTCACACACCTGCCATGGAAACCTACCAACTAGGACTTTTCAAAATTCTCCAAAACACATTCTAAAGCATTTCATTCTGCATGAATATCCCTAAAGATGATGAATCTGTTTCTCATAAGTGCTTAGAAAAGAGTACATTTAGAAAACTGGCCCTTGGGTGAATTGATTCTTGGATGAATTGGCTTTTGCAAATTTGGCTTTGGTTGAAATGTCATCAGCTCATTACATTGCATCCGTGTTGGAGAGAGACCCCCAGGAAAGCCATGCAGGTGACATAAAACACACCTCCAAGGCTGGAGTCCCTCGGCTTTCCCCATGAGCTCTGGGGCCATCTCAGACCTAAAGACGAGGGGAAATGAAGACCTGCCCATTCACAGCTAAACAGACTTGGCAAACCCTGTGCATGGGTGCGATAACCAGGTTCCTGCATTGAACTGTCTTTCTTTTCCTTAACTGGAAAATAACATACGTTATTTCAGTTTCAGGTGTATGACATCATGATTTGATATTTGTGTATATTGCAAAATGATCACAATAATTGTAGTTAACATCTGTCACCAGAGTTATAATATGTTTTTCTTGTGATGAGAACTTTGAAGATCTACTCTCAGCAACTTTCAAATGTGTAATACAGTATTATTAACTATAGTCACCATGCTGTGCGTTACGTCCTCAGGACTCACTTGTCTTATAGCTAGAAGTTTGTACTGAATTTTCTTATATTAAAAGCAAGGCTCTTCACTGGATGTGAAAAGCTTTGATCAATTAATATAAGACAACACTTCTCAAAGCATGTGGTGCTAAATATTGTCTCTATTAGATGCTCTGCCAAAAATTATTTTAATCTTAAATAAGTCTGGGGAAAGTGGAACACAATATCCCTTCTTTCTTGATGCTCCATAATGCATATTAGTGTATTAAATTCCTGCGCTAAAGTATGAAAAAAGGTATCCAAATCCTGTTTTCTTGTGATGTTTTTGTTGTTATAGCTGTTATTTTATCCCTCTCTCTTTGATATATTTAAATAACTCTGTTTAGAGGTCATTCCGGTTATGCTCTACCTTCTTGACACTTTGGGGGTGCGTTTTATGCTCTCTTTCATTCTCAAGTTTCTTCAAGGAGCACCTTCACTTAGTGGACCGTGGGGAAGGGAGGCGTGGAGAGAATCAGACACACAAAGCCACGGTGAATGAACACATCACCTAAAATAATCAGAGCCGAACTACGGACCAACAAGTGAAATCCCGTAAGTGATGTGATCAAAACTTCTGAAATTAACAAGTTATCATCGATGCTGTGATAACTGGAGGCAGCTCAGGAAAAACTGTCTGCCTAAGAAGGTGCTAATCCCATATAAGGGCTGAAAACCCCGATATTAAGACTCTCACTGCATAACTTAAGCAGAATGAAGGCCAAAAAGTCATAATAAAAAATAATGTGAGATTGTCGCTTTCTCCAGGGGCCAATGAAGACCCAGAGTAAAAATTTGTTAGGTTTGATCTCCTTGCCCTGCTTGTTTATCCAACTCAACCCAGACAGAAATCTTGCTGACAGATTCAGGGCACACCTTCCAGCAGTTCGAAGTGGCAATTGCCCCACTAGCATTGTTCCCCATTTCATTCCAAATACTTATGACTTCCACGAGCTCGCTCTGTCTACACCTTTCCAAAGAATTCCAGGACACCTATAACAGAAAGGCAATGCCCATCAAAGTTATTACTTCCCACTGCCTCCTGTATCTAATCATCAGTATTCTAGACTTTCACCAAGTTTTCTTTACTACTTCTTAATGTTTTCTACCTCTAGCCACTTTTTTCTCTCCCCTTCTCTTCTGAAAGATTTAATTCCTACGTGATACTAATTTTTATACTATATGGCTCAAAGCGATGAATAAATATATACATACAATTAAATAAGTGAATAAATAAATAATCAGGATCCCAGTCTCAGTGTTTAATTTCTGGCACTCCTATTGAGTTTAAGTTTGTCACTTTTGATTTAATGTTTCCAACTTCTCAAATCCCTATTTTGTTCATTTTTTAAAAAATACATAAAACCTTAAATAAGGAAATAAAAAGGAAGCAAATGCCTTACTCTCCCAACATGGCCCCCTACCTCTTTTTTTTTTTTTTTTAATTCGGTCTCAAATCATATCAATGTAGAGTATATTTGAGATCTATGTCATTTTATTTCCACATTCTTTATATTTGGGGGTTCCAAATAACCTCATATAATACATAATCACCTTATTGTTTTGCAACATGGAAATTTTTTGCCGGTATGAAATCCTCTTATTTATGTACCCAAAAAGGGGGGGAAAAAAACTTCAGACATTCAATTCTGGGAGATAGAGGCCCGAGTGTACTGAAATACCTAAATAAATCTATAAGTGGCTCATAAAAAATTGAACAAACCAGCAAGCTAGCTCAATTATACCAAAAAAAAAAAATGAGTGCTCAATACCCCATATTATATCATTTGTGGTAAAAAGCACGTGAAGTTAAATATAAACTTAAACTCCCTTACCATTGCTTATGGTTTCCAAAAAGGCCTGTCTGGTAAGGTGAAATTCTCCATGCTTGGTTTCCGTCTAAAGAGGAAACACTGATGGAAAGCTGAAGAAAACTCTCAGCAAAGACTAATGATTTATGAAGGGTGAAAAAATGTTTTTAATTTTATCATAAAGAAATTATTTGGGGGATGCATAGTTAATCTAATATATTTATGTTAAAATCTCTATATGAATTTGTTACATACTAAGAAAAGTTATTTGGTGGTTTAAGAAAATTTATTTCACTCAGATAAAAATCCATGTTGGCGTATACTCAGAATAAGAATACCAGCTACATTTGGTGTTGTTGAAAAAAATAACTAGGAACTAAACTATAATCGGTGGGTGGAGGGTGCATCCAACAAATTTTCAACGACATCAATTAAGTATACTATTATTTCCATGTTGGGTGATTCCTATATTGGGTAGAAAATGTTTCCTTCATAAACTCTCTTTTCCCAATTCTAAAATTCTGTTATTCTCATACTTTGAATGGGCAACGCAACCTGCATCCAAGTAGTTGCCTCATGTGATTGATTAAATGCAGGTAGTTAATCTGCATATCTTCCCAATGGCTGTAATTTCTGACTGTATTGTTTGTACCTTAACGTTACCCTATCCATCTCATATTTCTTAAAGTTACAACTGAAATTTAGGGCTACAATTACACTTCCTTTATTATTTTAATAAATTACATTATTTTTAAAAGAATACCAACTACATTTGGAACCACCTGACAAATTCTCAAAAGCTTGTAGACACTGCCTTGTAGACACCGCCTTTGGACCTTCCCCACGGTCCACTAAGTGAAGGTGCTCCTTGAAGAAACTTGAGAACAAAAGAGAGCATAAAACTAACCCCCAAAGTGTCAAAAAGGTAGAGCATATCTTGAATGACCTCTAAACAGAGTTATTTAAATATATCAAAGAGAGAGGAATAAAATAACAGCTATAACAACAAACAAAAGTTTGCTGTCAAAGAGTGAGAAGTATTTTGGCCTAAATTTGCTTTGGTTTTATGTATCAGTCTCTGCCTTAAGCAGGTAGTAAGAAAGCCACTCCTTTAAGAGTAACTCTTGACATCTGAATTGTGATCCAGTTTGTTATAACAATGTACCTTCCGGTCTTCCAGCTCCTGAGTGTATCTCACCTCCTTCATGAAGTCTTCCCAGATTACCCCCATCTAAGAGTTAACATGCCATTCATCCACATGTACTCTTTCATGACATAGCCCTTAGCAGTGTAAAGCCCTCCTTTAGATTTGTAGAGGTCGCAAGCCCAGAAATCAGATCTATTACGAATTTTACTTCTTCCAACTCCCAGTCCAGGAGAGATCTTGGTAGATACATACTATGTACATCCACTCCATCCTGCCCCTCACTGAATTTAGAAAAAACAGCTATCTGACCGCAGAAAACATTCTCACATCTTTTGTACTAGCAATATTATAATTGAGCTAGAAAATGAAACAGAAAGGGAAACAGGATTTAATGATTCTATCTAGAGTATGATAATAGTTATCTTCAAGTATATGAAATCTATTTGCAAGAAGATTTAAATTTATTTAGTGTGTACCATAGTCACTGGAAGTGATAAAAAGATATATATATCTTTTTTAGTTTAAGGAAGAATTTCTGAATGACTTGGGAAGTCAAGAAAAATGGAGTGAGTTTCATTAAGAGACTAAATTTCCTCAAAACTAGAAGACTTCAGAGGACAGATGATCAACAACTACTGTATCACAGAAGAAACTCAAGCCTTGGATGGAGCGTTAGACCATGTGTATCATCCCTAAGGTGCTTCAGGTACTGAGGTTCTTACTTGTCAGACTCACACTCTGATTTTTGAGACACCTCTGCTCATTTACTTCAGGCCTCTGCTTTTCAGGCAATTGCCAACACCTAAAATTCTTTTAAAGAAAAATTTAAATCCTCCACAGAACCATTCTTATCTGTTCTTTAAAATGCCATGTTAAAATACAGTTTAAAAAACCTTCCTCGAAACTAGCCATGAAAGCGCTTTTGGTAAAGAGCTTTTCCTAGGAAGATAAGTACTGAGAAGATAATTACAGCAGGAAATCAGAATTTTTCCTCAGCAAGGTTTCATCTTTCAAAAATCAATCTAACGGGACCAATTAATGTGCTGGAGAATAATGTGGCTTCAGAGGGAGAAAGACTGGAGCCTTCTTCCCCCTTGAAATAGATGACATCTTAATGCTCACAGAAGGTTCTCAGGAAATTTTTCTCTGACATTGAAATAAATATATGAGATTCATCATCCTAGAGTTAGGAACGAGCACTCCACTCCTGGCTTTACTTCTGCTACAATGTGAAGCTGATTTTGGTACCCGCAGTGAGCAGGGTTGTGAGATTGGTTGCTCTTCTCTAGAACCAGCCCTTCTATTTACCTGGTTGGAAGAGGAGGAAAAGGTCTTTCCCTTTGGTCTCAGCCCCACCATCCCTTCTCTCCATCTCTCTTCTTTGTCCTTCCCAGAGTCAAAATAAATGTGTTAGAACCAGCTAAGAGCATGTGATGGTGTAAGAGGGATACTTAGATGAGAAATACTAGTTTGAACAGGTCATTTCAGTCTGCTGGGCTCTCCTGCCGTCTCTGGGTCTTCAATGCAGTAAAATGCATCCTTATTTTAGACTACAGCTAATGATTTTTTTTTTTTTCTAGAAAACCTTCCCTGATAAAGGCTACTTAATCTCCAAGCTGCTGGCATGATTTTTAAGACTTTCCTTATTTCTCCCCAGGTCATTCATATAATCACTTAAGTATTCCATGTATCTGGCCCACTTACAGTTGCAGGCCATATCTGCCAAATCTGATGTGTTTTGTGGTCATTGCTTTAAGATTTTTTTTTTTTAATTTCAAAGTCTTCAGTTTCACCATAGGTCCCACCAAAACCAGATGCCTTACGTAGGCTAACATTCACACTTTTATATTGCCTGTCTGGCCCCTGTAGCCATTTGAATTTGCATCCCTGAATTTTATGCAAAAATATTTCCATATCGACCCTCAGATTTGTGTGTCTCTCTGTTGTATTTCAAGCTGAAGGTAGGATGGTCTCATATCTACTACATGTTTTCTAACATCTAAAACAGTGCTAGGCATTGATCATTCTATGGATTTGGCAAACACAATATTTGAGGAAAAAATGATTATCAGAAGAAGTCTGCTTCTTAGAGTTCCTTAGACATGTGTTCAGGACAGAGGGAAAATATGACGTGATTCTGCCGCCACACTAAATAAAACTCTTGTTCCTTATTACGGCCTAATAGGTGGAAACATTTTTTTTTATAAACAGGTTTAAAATTTTTACTTTATTTTTTACTGAGGGTAAGGATTGGTGGAAGAAAGAATACGACTTTGTTAAGACTAAAAGAATGCCTTTTTTTTTCTCATCTAACTGGGTCCTGGGCTTGATTATAAACTCCCTGGAGGAGAATGCAGTGGCCATTTGACATTCTCAGCACACACAGGAAGAGATATTTTAATGAGCAGAGCTACTTGGGCTCTTTTTTCTCTCTCTCTCTCTTTTTTTTTTTTTTTAGTGTCCAGAGTAGTCTCATGGAAATAGAATGTCTATTTAAATAAATATGATTTCAAATCTGTCATATGAATTTGGATATGTTTCTCCTTGGGCAAGATCTACCTAGATTTGAAGCATCTTAAGTAAAATTTTGAGGACGGAAGGCTAAAGATTTAGAATGGGCCAAAGAATCCAACACAGGGAAAACTGGTAAACAGAGAGGTCTGCTGAGTCCGTGAGGATGGATTTCAAACTAAAAAGGTACCATCTGAAATTGGAGCTTTTCTTCACAAGTCTGATTAGATATTTTTGGCACCTCCCTCCAATGTCTTTCAACCTTCGTCTCAGCTTTCTGGTCCCCATTTCTTTTCTATACATGCCTCCATCTCTTCCTCACCATCCCATTGTTTCTCTGGCTCGCTGGGATGCATCGTTTTTCTAAATGAGTCAACGTTCATGCCTCTGTTCTCACAAACGCCCACCCTGCTACCTCGGCTCGAAGGACTACTTCCATTTAGAACGCACACATCTCGGCTACCAGTCTACAGAAGCTATTTCAGGTACAGTATTCAAGAAGCACATTAAAAACAACTGAAGCAAGCACATGCTTGGGAAATTTTATGGAATGGTAAAACATTTGGGCAGCTACTTCCCATAGAAAGGAGTGGGGTTTGGAAGGCCATTTTGTCTCGCACAGAAACTCAGCTGTTCTTAATTTTTTGCCACTCAGCACGTTGGAGAGCACGCCTCTCTCATTTACGTGCTCAGTTCGCAGGCAAGAGGCTAAATCAGACTTTCAGGGCCAGGCTGTCTCTGAACTTTCCTTACCTCTAGTCTTCTTCTCCATTGGCACATGGATATTTTTTTCAGTATTTCCTGCAACACTGTTTTTATTTAGCTGCCGTGTATTCTGTAAGGTTACACACCATTCCTCTTGATAAACTTCTGCATTTTTCATTGCTATAACTTAGCAGCTACAGCCTTTTCAGAGACATGGCTCACTTTTTAGAGAAATATATGGTCCATCTGTCATCACACAAAAGTGGACTTGACCACATGTCCTTTGAGAATTTTCAAACAGCTCCCAGAGCACGTATCGTGACTCTTTCTTGGCCTGATTGAATTCTGCCCATAGCCTTTCCTGGGGCCAAGGTAATAGGAAAACTGATTAAAATTATGAAAACAGTGTGTTTAATCATTCTTAAAACACCCTTAAAAGAAAAGCACTATTTAATCCACTGTGCAGATAGCTGGAGACACAAAGAGTCTAGTGGTTCAAAGGACTGTCTTTCTCAACTTTTCTACTATCTCATCAGTCAAATGTCCAAAGGGAACTGATGTAATATTCTTAAGTGGCCTAAAATACCAAAATGATCATTTTTCAAAGAATTCTATCTTCACTTAGACACACTGTCCAGGAGTCTTTCATGACAGGATCTCTCTTTACTACTAGAGCATCCTCCTTTCCAAACCACTCAGAAGGGAAAAGATTATTTATGAGTAACTTCTAACACTTTATATTGTATAAAAGTTTTCATGGGATTTTGAACAACTTTAAATCAAGAATGCTGCAAAAGAACACATTCCTGTTTACCTCTAATTAACAAGGAACAAACTGGATTGTAATGTTTGTTATTTTATCCATTTTGATGCAATAAAATTTGATGGCAATTACATGGTGTACATGTACATGAACTCAGTGTTCAGCCACCTACTGTGTGACCTGGTTCAAGTTACCTCACTTCCAGAGCCTCGGTTTCTTCATCTGTAAGTTGGGGATAATAAGCCCAGCCTTGTAGATTTGCTAAGGAGATTATATAAGATAATGCATGCAAAGCAGTGATCGGCAGGGTCTGACACACAGCATGCATTAACACGTGGGATTCACACTATAGGCTTAAACCAAAACATTGCATAATTATAATGATTTGCCTTAGACTTTCAAAATTGTGAGGGATATTTTATAGGACTCTAGGTTAGGTCTATCAATTTATTCATAGACTTCTCCATATCGCCATTCTAACTTTTATATAAAAATTATAGAAAATAAAAACAAAACTATTTATGTACATTGAAACTTAATACCCAATGGTTTGGTATGAGAAGGGAGCAGGTGGAAATATCTTCAGGTATTCAAGTTAGTGTCCTTATCTTAGGTGCCCCAGAGGCAGACCCCATCCTGAGATGAGGAAGCATAAGCACGGGGTTTATTAGGGAAGCGCCCCAGTGGAAAACCAGAAAGGGGGGGCAGGGAAGCAGCGTAGGAAAGGGGACGGAGCAAAGAAGGGGCCACTTCAGGTCAAGCCCTGCCCTTCCCGGATCCTGCAGGGGAGCACTGAAGTACAAATTGTGCCCGGGGTTGGGTTAATCCTTGCTCAAGGCAAGGGAGCTAGGCGTGGCACACTTTGGTCTTTGGCTACAGGCTGTGGACTGGGGGTTAGAAGGGGAATGCAAACTCCAGGGGCTTCCGACTCTGTGTAAGTGGACAAAGCAGCTCCAGTGGCCCAAGGGCAGCCCTCCAGAAAGAATGGGGGGCTGTAAAAACCCCAGACACACTGAAGTGGGAGGGGAGTAGTAAGCGGCGGGGGGGGGGGGGGGGGGGGGGGCGGGGGGGGGGGAGGACAGCTGGAGATAAGTGCTCAGCAAAAGTCCAAGAATGCAGGGCTCTAAGGGCATCTGGGCAGAGCCCTGAGCAGCATCTACTCCATCACACAGCTAACCTGGTACCCATGAGCCCATACTCGTGAGGGAGCTGATTTACAACTAGAAGGGATTAATTGTTTAAAAGTCAAACAAGGAAATAAAATAGCATATCTTTCCCGGCTGCCTGCTTTGCATTCCTTCAAGAAGGCCTTCACTTAAAGAAAAGACTGAAAATTGAACAAATCCTTGTACACACTCTGGCCCCAATTTGCCCCGATTTACTCCATTTCCATTCTGGTCCAAGGATATCAGCCGAGGTAAACTCCAAAGCTCCAAGAGTGATTATAGAGCCTTTCAATGCTAATGCACTTTGCAGTTCACAAATCATTACCAAATGTGTTATCTGACTGTCCACAACCCCACGAAATAGATATAACAGGCATTATACGCTACCCTGGTCCCAATTTTACAGATGAAAACCCCAGGCGCGGAAGTTAAACGCCATGCCAAAGGTCATATGACAAATGGAAGAATTGGAACTCAATCCGGCTTTGCTAACTCCAGTGCTTTTTCTAATACATCAGTGTCTGAATGGAGACATACCAGGCAGCTGTAAGATGGCACTACAGTAGCGACCCTCTGTTGGCCTTTGGATACACTCTGGACCCTAAACAGTCCTACCAGTTAAGACTCTCAATCGAGTTCACTTGTGATGTGAAGGAGGATGAGGTATTCTTGGGTTTCAGGGTCCCCTCTGATGACTCTCTGTCCTTCACCCACTCTTTAAAGGAAAGCTTTCTGTCTTTTTATCTTTGGCTCTATATACCCTCCTTCGCTCATCTTATCTACCCTTACCCTTTCAACTCTTAACGGTCATATTTTGATGACCTGTGAATCCATTCCTCTTTAGGGGAAACTACCCTCTAGTCCTTACGACTTGTGTATCCAACAACCTACTGGCCGACCCAATGGTGCCTCAAATTTAACATGGCAAATTAGTCTTGGTTAAACCTGTTTTCCTCCTGAATCCCCCTTGTCACTGAATGCCACGCTCAGTGACTCTCAGGCACCGAAGCCACAAACCGGGGGATTGTTCTCAAGTCCTCATCCCCAAGAATAGGTCTATCAACCGCATCCCCTGGAGTCCACACTCTCAACATCTCACTCATTTATACCCTCATTCCATCTGCAGTGATACTTGTCAGAGCAGCAAAAGGCAACTCTGGTCATTTTGTTTCCATGCTTCAAATACTAGAATTCTCAGTCTCATCAGCCAACGTCCAGAGACAGCACGTTCTCCAAGCCCCTCCGTGGCTGAGTTTCTGTCTACACCTCCAGCCGCATCTGCACAGCTCTCCACGTCCCGTCTCCCCACGGGACAGACTCTGGACAGTCCCTCAACATGCCTCTGATCACACTGCTCCTTCCTCGGATGACACTCTCTCCCCTCCCTCATTTACCTGAAATTCTGAATTTGTGATTTACTTTAAGGAAACGTTCTTAATGTACTTCTATTATAGGACCAATAGCACCTTTACACTTACTTACTTTACATGTCTGCTTCCTCTTTCCCTTCATCTCGCGGGTCTGTAGTTTCTTCCGAGGTGGGAAATTAGTTTTATTTATTTGTGCATTCCCAGTATCTAACATAGTGTTGGCATTTCACTGGTGCTCGATACATTTTTATTGAATTAAAAATGTCCATCGATAGAAGAAAGGATAAAAAAGGTGGTACATATATACAATGGAATATTAGCCATAAAAAAGAATGAAATAGTACCATCTGCAGCAACATGGATGGACCTGGAGATTTTCATACTAAGTGAAGTGAGTCAGAAAGAGGAAGACAAATATCATGATATCACTTATATGCGAAATCTAAAAAAAAATGATACAAATGAACTTATTTACAAAACAGAAACAGACTCACAGACTTAGAACAAACTTATGGTTACCAAGGGAAAAGGATGGGGGGAGGGATAAACTGGGAGTTTGGAATTGACATATACACACTGCTATATTTAAAACAGATAACCAGGGGAGCTTCGCTGGTGGCTCAATGGTTAAGAATCTGCCTGCCAATGCAGGGGACACGGGTTCGAGCCCTGGTCCGGGAAGATCTCACATGCTGAGGAGCAACTAAGCCCGTGTGCCACAACTACTGAAGCCTGCCTGCACTAGGGCCCACATGTCGCAACTACTGAGCCCACCTGCTGCAACTACTGAAGCCCACACACCTAGAGCCCATGCTCCGCAACAAGAGAAGCCACCACAATGAGAAGCCCGCGCACTGCAACTAGAGAAAGCCCGCGTGCAGCAATGAAGACCCAACAGAGCCAAAAATAAATAAATAAGTAAATAAATAAATTAAATTAAATAGATAACCAGGGACTTCCCTGGTAGTCCTGGGTTAAAGAATGCAGGGGACGGGGGTTCAATCCCTGGTCAGGGAACTAAGATCCCACATGCCTCAGGGCAACTAAGCCCATGTGCCACAACTACTGAGCTCACACGCCCTGGAGCCTGCACACCACAACCAGAGAGAAGCCCATGCACCACAACGAAGAGCCCGCGCCACAACGAAAGATCCTGCACGCCTCAACGGAGATCCCGTGTGCTACAACTAAGACCCGACACAGCCAAAAATAAATTAAATACATAAATAATAAATAAATCTTTAAAAACAAAAAAAGAAACTTGTACTTAAAAAAAATAACCAACAAGGACCTACTGTATAGCACAGGGAACTCTGCTCCATATTGTGTAATAACCTAAATGCGAAAAGAATTTGAAAAAGAATAGATACATGTATATATATAACTGAATCACTTTGCTGTACACCTGAAACTAACACAACATTGTTAATCAACTGTATGCCAATATAAAATAAAATTTTTTAAATAAAATAAATATACATATATTTTTAAAAAGGTCATGTACATTGGATTGTCAAGATAAATATATTGAAAACTAGAATAGCATCTATGTCAACATAGTGTATGTTTCCTCATCATAATTTCAATATTAATTTTACCCATTTTCAAAATAAATGAAAATTTTAAAATTATTATTATTAAAAAAAAAAAAGAAACACCAACTTAGAAAGCTAGACTGATTACATAAACCACCTGATGAAGATGGGACAGATGTTACAGCCATTGTCTTATCAACCTATGCATTCCGTCCACTTAGAAATATCCCTGTCTTCTTAAGGGACTATGTCCATGCAGGGTACCATGCCACAAATTTGAGAAACCCTTGGCTTCTATCTCTCAGTAAGCAAATTCTTTCTCCAAGGGAGTTACTCGTGGTTTTCAGATGGCCACTCCTGACGAGAGAGCTGAGAGATTTTTAATAAACATTTCTACAGAGTGAGATAAACACATCTACATCACCCACTCCAAGCCACAGTTTCATCTCAGCAGACAACAAAGGCTAGAACCTGCCAAGTTCAAAGCATGCCATGCCTCCACATCCTTTTTCTGTTACAGACATTAGTAGACTGATGTTTCAGACACCAAATACTTAATATTATAAAATTTATGAAAGTATGATTTCTTTAAAAAATTCATACAAGCTGGGGCAACTCGTTAAGCATTAAGGTGTGTTTACATGTTTCTCAATGTGACTTAGCTCTCACTAGAGAACTGGGCTTCCAGATGGTCAGGCCCCATCTTGGTCATCTCTGTGGCCCTGGTGCCTAGCACATAGCTTTGACCCTGAGCGCTCACTGGTGGAGTCGAAGATAAATTAATGAGAGCCATAAGAGGAAAGTCAAAAATTACTAATCATAACATTTTTTTCCATTACTTGCCTTTAGTTGAGGTATTAGAACAGATAGTATCTTTGTCATTTCTTTTAGCTAAGTGATCCTAACTTTGCTGAACATTGTAATTTCTTATGCTATACATAAAGGCCAGATCTCTAACAAGGCGAGGTGTGGGAGGGAAGAAGAGTCGATCTCATTCACACTGTGACCCAGGCCTGTTTACACGTCCCTTTACAAGGAAAGGAATGACTTTGTTTTAATTAAGTTCCCATTAGACTTAAACTCTTCTTTATCTCCCCAATGTTTTATTTTGAAAGTTCTCAAACCTACAAAGATGTTGCAGTAATATAATGAACACTCACATGTCCTTCATCTAGATTTACCGATTCTCGACAGATTAGTATTTTGCTTTATTTCTCTTCCAAATATTTGTATTTCATAATTGTATATATATATATATATATACACACGTATATTTATTTCCATTTTTCTCCATTATTTAAAAATAAGTTGCAAATATGATAATTCACCTTAAACTCCCCACTATGTGTCTCCTAAGAGCAAAGGCATTCTCCTTCCCAACTACAACATGACAACATCACATGAAATAAATGTAATATTACACAAGAATATTAAGCCCTCATTCAAATTTCCCTATTGTCATCAAAATGTTCTTTACAGCTGTGCTCTGCGTGTGTGTGACATCCAGAATCCAACCAAGGAATCCCCCTTACTTTTGGCTGCCAGGCCTCTTTTTCGTCCCCTGTAACCTAGGATAGGCCCTAGGTCTGTCTGTTATTGTCTTTCATGACATTGATATTTTTGAAGAATCCAGCTAATTGTCTTGCAGATGTAGACCATTTCCTGATCTGGATTTTTCAGATTCTTACCTCGTGACTATATCAGGTTGAACGTTCTTTGGAAGCTTCAGTGCTATGTGGGTGACGTCAGGGTGACAGTTTATACTTTCCTTGCATCACATCAGGAGGCATGCCGTGTGCATTGATCCCATCGTCGAGCAAAAGGCTGATCTCTTCTTTAACATGATATGTGTCAGATTTATCCATTGTAAAAGTACCTTTTTCCGGTTTGTATTGAACGCATCATCTGTGGGTAACACGTGAAGACTGTGTGACTATCCTGTTCCCCCACAAACATTTACATAATGGGCTTCATATCCATTGATGATCCTTGCCTGGATTGCTAATAGAGGTGGTAGTATAGCAGCGATTTTTAAATTCTATTATTCATTTTACGTTTGTAAGCTGGCTTTCTTCTGTGCAAAAGAGTCCCTCCCATCCCCTTTTTTTAAAATATCCCCGTGCACTCACACATTCTATTTTATTCATGGTGATAATACATTTTCATTTTTTTGGTTTGTTTTGCTAAATCTTTCCATTTTATTTAGTTATTTATTTTTAAACTTTTTATCTTATATTGGAGTATAGCCAATTAACAATGTTGTGTTAGTGTCAGGTGCACAAATTCTACCATCTGAGGTCGCCCATTCGTTAGTTGTCTGCTAACTCTCCTTGTCCAGGTGCAAGTGGCAGAAAGGCATCCATCTTTTTTATTTTTATCTTTTTTTTTTTTCATCTTTCTTCTTTAACGGAAGCTGAGTTCTTTAAAATGATTCTATTTGAACAGCTAGTCTGGAGGCTTTCATGACAGACTCCACTTTGACCAAACGTTGAAAGAGTTTTAAAATAGGAATTCAGCATCTTTTCTGCTCACCCCACTTATTTTTTTCCTTAACTTACATCTAGTTCCAAGGGGGTGAATTAAATGGCTTACTAGATTTTTTCTTCTTTCAAAAAGCTACGATTTTCCAAAACGGCAGCCTGCCATTTAAACCACAGTCGTTAGGCGTCTCTGTTGTGGACTTAAACTGGCTACTGCTAAAAGCTGAAAGGGCCATTTTTAAAGCAGCCCTTAGGTTTCAGGAGCCAAGAGGGTCCTAAAATCTAAAGTGTCTCTACTTTTGCTGGGGGGAAAAACGTTAATTTTTTTAACCAGGAGAGAGTAGATATTTTCACTAGTATTTTTCCTACACAGTCATCATAATTAAGAAAACCACTCATCAAGGAGCTTTGGCTAGCATATATTCACGTATCAATATACTTTTCTGAAAATGTCATTATTTTGTAAGCCACCTTTCATTATTCCTATCTTAAATCTGTATAGGGGACTTCCCTGGTGGTGCAGTGGTTAGGAATCCACCTGCCAATGCAGCGGACACGGATTCAAGCCCTGGTCCGTGAAGATCCCACATACCGCGGAGCAACTAAGCCCATGCGCCACAACTACTGAGCTTGCGCTCTAGAGCCCGTGAGCCACAACTACTGAGCCCACACGCCTAGAGCCCGAGCTCCGCGATGGGAGAGACCACTGCAGTGAGAAGCCCGCGCACCGCAACAAAGACCCGATGCAGACAAAAAGATAAATAATTTTATTTAAAAGAAAAAAACCTGTATAGGGATTCTTCAGAGAGGCAGCTTTTATGATTTTGATTTTGTCAATAACATTTTACATAAATCTTCAATAAATAAATATAACGCATTTTTAGTTAAATACTTATAAGGGCCTTCATTTATAAGCCAACAAAATACACATTATTGACATTATAACAAGCATTTTTTGCTTCCATGAGGAAAGGTACAGTGTATTATGCTAAAACAACATATTTTAAATAATGCTTTTGCTATAATTTATCACCTATGACCCTGAAAGTGATCCCCTAGGACTTGAACACCTTATGAAAAGAGAAGAAAAGCCTCACCTTTTTCTAAAGAAGACACAGAAGTGACTGATTCTAGGTCAAATATTGATACCTTGGTGCCAAGGCATGCTGGTTAAATGATTTGAAGACATCATTGAACAAATGTGTAATTTATAAATAACAAAGTTCAGGAAGTCTTCCTTGACAGTTTAGCTATTCCTGGCGATGTGAATCCAGGTATTACCTAAGCAGAGATGGCTCATGGTTAGAAAGCCCGCATTCAGCTGTCAAGGAACTTCTCTCTGGGTTCAAGTGTGTCTTATCAGAAATGGTCCCTTCTAGTAGAATTTATTCTGGGACTTCTCTTTCTCGGACCCCATCTCTCCATATATGCCTTAAAAAGCTCTAATGGACCACAGTCAGCAAGAATCTATCAGTTGCTAATGGGGTGCATCCACCCACACCAGGTTGCTTCTGGTACTTCAATGCTCCTTTTTTTTTTTAATTGCGAACAATGAAACTGGCCTCTCTTTGATTTAGCCGGAAGCACTCTGCGATTGGTAGTGGTCAAATACCTCTCATTCAAGGAAAGTTTAGTCTGAGCCTTAATTATAAACATGGCAACGTTTGACTAAGGATTGAAACTTCTTATCACGGTTTGTCGAGAATGAGATAATGTTTATAAATTACCCTCAGTCCATTCAGAGCTCTAAAAACCAATCTAACGCATGGTACGTTTAGACGATTTAAATAAAATTATTTAATAAAAATTGGGATTGGTTTATTTTTTGTGAGACACTGAAATTATAAGAAACAAACATTCTGGGAATTATACAAGAAATTTCTAGGGGTTACTCCAACTGAAATGCTGTCATTCATGCCCAAAGATATTTGATCAGTTACTCATTCAGTAATCTTGTCAAGAAAAAAGAATTGTTAATAATTAAAATGCCCATCCATTTACGGTTAATTGTTAATTGATAATCTATTGATAAGAGATTGATTAATGAATAATGGACCACCATACAACAATGTAAAAATAGCTCTATCTAAATTGACTGGTTCAAGATACAGTCTCTAGTGAAAAATGCAATTTATTGAATAGCATGTATCATATTATCTCACTTTTATTATACTCTATATGCATATATAATTATAATACATATTTTAAATCTGAAATCTAATCTACAGTTAGGACATATCTGTGTACAAAGACAATACATACTTTATACACACATTCACACATAATGGGTATGAATTATTTTCATGATCAGAGGAAGAAATCAATTAAGATTTTATAAATAAAGAGGATTCTCTAGTGATATGGTAAAATACTGACAATATATCAACTTAGAGAAAAAAAAGTTACAAAGCAGCATACATGGTGTGATCCTAATGTCGTAAATGTGATCCTAATGTGTGTATGCACATGTATGCAAGTAAGCATATGTAGTTGCATAGAAAAAAAACTGAAATAGTCTCCAAAATGTGGGAAGTGTCTGTTTCTGGAAGGCAGGGTATGGTTGGATTTGTTTCCCTTCTTTGATATTTTCATCATTGTCCTTTCCTTTATTTTCCAAAGCTTCTATAATAAACATCAATTATTTTGCAATCCATGTAACACTTTTTAAAGAAAAAGACTGGGTGCAAAGGAGCTTATTGCAGCCTTGTTTGTAATAGACAAAATATGGCAAGACACACATCAGATGGGTAACAGTGCTTACCTTGAATCGGGGTGGGGATGGGGACAGGAGGATAGGAATGGAGAAGGTCAGACAGACTATACAATGCACGTGTGTGTGTGTGTGTGTGGTGTATATCTATACTATATCTACACTATATATTTATATATACACACATAATGCATGATTCAGCTAGGAGTCCAACATGTCAGGATCAACATGCTTTATTCCGTTTGCCCTGCCAAGCTGAGTCTTCCACTTCCTAATTGCATGGATGGTACCAGATGAAGTGAGCTGGCTCAGTCTGATTCTGGACCATTTGTCCATAAAATTCTCTCTGATGTTGTTCAAGGTGTCAGCATCTCCAGCAAGCCTTCCTGAACAGCTCTCTCCATCCCATCTGCTGTTAGTTGCTCCTTTTCAGTGTCCCAGAATAACTGTTATCACTGCACTGGGAAAATTCTATTTTATTGTAGGTCCCAGCTTGTCTGTGTGTCTTCCCCAGCAGGCTGTATTACCTTATCTTCTTTGTACCCCTACCACCTGTACAGTGCAGCATGTAGTAGGTGCTCATTAAAGATGGGTGTGTATTGCTCGATTGAATGAATGAATAACCAGATCCATTCATGGAGAAGCCCGCCAGAAGGATGGAAAGCACCAGTCACTCCGGGGGCTGCTCCGTGACAAACTCGAATGCCAAAGTCAATCCCTAAAGTCACTCCACAACCTGATACCTTTCTAAATCAGGACACCAATTCGGATGTTACATGTCAAGGCCTGAAATACTGTAATGTATGTGACCCTAAATGGGCAAATAACATCCCAAGAACAAAAATCTGTTCCTGGGTGGCTGTGAGAAAAATATCTAGATATTGCAGTGGTTTCCAGTCCTGCAAAGCTTAATTCCACCAGACAGAGTCTTCTTCCGTAATACTTAATTCTTCTTGATAGGGGGAAATTAAATCTATTTATGTTTAAATTAATTTTTAAGTAACATTAATTAATTTTGTTAGATTCCCACAGGGATCACTGATCTAAAGTCAGTTGCACTTGGCCTGAATGAGGACCAAAACTGATGTCCATGGTAAAGGTAAAAAGTAAATTGCCTAGTTAATGAACTCCCATCTATTCAATATCTTACTCTAATCGGAAGAAGTGTGGCATCCAAGGTGCAGATTTGCATCTATAAAACGCTCCTGCATTTTTTGATGATCTCCTTGTCACACCTGCCACAACGCATTAGCAGGATAAAGACACCGACGTGGAAGAGGCAGGAGGCACGATCCTGCAGAAGCAGGAACAGGCCACCGCGATCGGTCCATGAGATCAAGAACAGAGCAGTGGGCTGAGCAGATTGTCCAATGAGAGCTCTGTGAGCTAATGAAGTAACAGGAGACAGTGATGTCCTGAGGCCAGCCCCAGGCATCGCCTTGGGTCATGTTCCAAAATATAACATTAGGAACCATGTCGCTGCCACTCTCTTGACTTCAAGTACCATCTATGCTGGGAAATTTTGTTTCTAAACATCTCTCTCCGGAGTAGGCCAAGAGGAACAGACATGCTCTTTAGGACCCAGTTTTCTGGCCTGATTGTTTCCCTTGGCCTTGATCCCTCCTGGTTTTGGCTTCTTCTTCCTCTTCCCCTGCCTGTCCCTGAGGTCTCAACAGTCCAAGTGTTGGCACTGAGGACCCTTCCACTTATGAGATGTTTATTAGGTGATACGTTCCTCGGTCGTTTCATACCACACGAACTCTGCCCTCTTATAAATTATCATGTGTTACTCATTCCACATATTTTGGATTTTAAACAAGTGAGGGCTTACATTAGTCTCCAATTCATCATTTCCCAAACTGTGTTCTACGGAGAAACCTGCAAAGTGTTCCTTTGGTACGAATGATGGACGTGTGTGCTATTTACCTAACAGAGAGTTGATGTTTCTCATCGCACAGGACTGGAGGAGAGAAAGCCGTTCTGGGATCCAATCTTCACTTTACTGTCATTTCCCAGATGGTCATGGGTGGATCCCTCTCCTCTCTGGCTCCAGCTTCCCTGTTGCAAAATAACAACTTGAACCAGAGCCTCTCTGCGGTCAAGTCCAGACAGGCGTCTACAGGCATTCAAGTGACGTCCAGGATAAGAGTCTTTAAGTTATCTTTCAGATAAAGAAATTTTTTGGAAAAGCTATGTGTGGTTCCCACAAATATGCCAGAGTCCACATCATTCCAGGGTATCTGATGCTTAAAGAGCAAGGCCTGGCACTAAAGTAACAGAAAGAAATCTGAAAGGGGAGTAACCAAAGCCCAAAAATGTGTTTTCCTTGAGATATTTAAATGAATCTATGAGTCTAGATGTAATAAATATTAACTGCTTGGTCAAACTCTTGAATATCAGGAGGTATTAAAGTCATATATCTTTCTTAAGCTCATATATTAATGTTATATCCAATTCTGTACCCTAAAAATCAGTTCAAAGAGATTGACCCAGATTTGCTCACTCATTAATTCATTTGAGAACTAGAAATATAAAGAACTGGGTTTGAGTCACAAGTTCTTATATGTGGGAAATTCATTCAGTTCTTTCCTCCTAAATTTCATCACTGAAGGAGCAACAGTAGTTGAGCGATAAATGGTACTTGTTTAAAAAAATGCTTCTTTAAAGAAATGTGAAGAGATTCAAGATGCCCATCATTGTGTAAAAGTCTCCATAAAGTTGCAGAGGGAAGAAATGTCAACCCAGTGGCTCTCAAAGTTCTTGTTTATTAGTAATAACTTTTCTTTAGTGCATCACCTCCTAACACCTATGGGACACAAGCGTGCCTTGGAACATCAGTTGGAAAACACGGTTCTAATTTTACCACATAACCATACATTAATTCCTTTCAATGAGATTTTAGTCTCTCCTGTTTATTATAGCCACCACAGTACTGAGAATATAACAGGTACTCAACAAATATTTGCTAACTTAAACTTAGAAGGACTTGTGAGGGGTATGGGCAGGCTGAAGCCTCAGCAGACACGGTACCCATGTGCCAGTGGTCAAACTGGCCTAAGAGCATCCCCAAGGAACCCAGGAAATGCTTCCAGGTCTGCCTAGGCTGCCAAGGGAGGCCAGATTGGCTGCAACCCTCTGTGTCTGCCTTTGGGTCATGAGGGACAGTATGCAGGACACGGTGACCTCTCACTCAGCAGGACCAACTACAGAATTGGCAAAATGAACATGCAGATCCTCTGCCTAAAAGTTATTAAGAATTTCAAGACAGTAACAGCAGAGGATTAAACCCTTTTCAGTAACAGGCACAGTGTAGCTATAAAGACTGCATGCCCCCGTAGTTGGCCCCTGCTGCTCAAAGCTGGAAGGAAAGCTGAAGGCAGCAATGGACACCAGGGGGCTGCTGGGTGAGAAGTTACAGTGTGCTCATGAAGAACTCAGAGAGCCCTCTGTCCAGGAATGTCTTCCTTCTGCATCCTTCCCTTGGACTAAAGCAGGTAGAAATACTTGGTGACCTCGTGGCAAAGAGAAAAGAGAAGCTGATTCAATGATTGGATTCAGCAGCCTAGACTCTGCTTATCCATAGTGTCACAAGAAGTCTGACTGATCCCATGGGTGACACTCCTGCCATGAGGTGGTGAGTCACAGTAAAGATGCAGTGAGGTGCATATTCCTTTTGGGATTCAAAAGGAATATTTGGAGGAGCAGCAATGTTATAGCAATGAGGCAGTTTCTTTTTCATATAGAAGGGAGCTTGTAAATGTACACACGAAAGAAATTAAACATGGCAATACAGTACTATTCCTAAGTAAGCCAAAGGGATTGATCTTTCGTTTTTCTAGAATAATGACAATATTTTTAAAAAATAGTCTAGGGGGGCTTCCCTGGTGGCACAGTGGTTGAGAGTCTGCCTGCCGATGCAGGGGACATGGGTTCGCGCCCCAGTCCGGGAAGATCCCACATGTTGCGGAGCGGCTGGGCCCGTGAGCCACGGCCGCTGAGCCTGTGCATCCGGAGCCTGTGCTCCGCAACGGGAGAGGCCACAACAGTGAGAGGCCCGCGTACCGCAAAAAAAAAAAAAAAAAAAAAAAGTCTAGAAGGGAGTTCTATTTCCAGCATGACAGTGTGAGGACTTCCAAGTACCCTCTCCCCAGGGAAACTGGTAAAAGTTAAAAAACAAAAACAAAAAACTGTTAAAAGTCTCTGGAAATGGTCCTAAGGGCATACAGCAAATGAAGACACATTTATTCAAGAAAACATAAAAACTCTGTGAGAACAATGAGAGTCAGTGGTATTTGACCAAGACCTGTCCCCTCCCTCCCTTCCTCCCCCTCCCAGCTCAGTGATGCAAAACTCCACTCCAGACACAGCAGCCAAGAACACAGAGTTCCCTCATGCCTCAGTCCCTGGTCAAAAAGTTATATTCTCTGTTTTCTATGCTCTAGCTTTCTTCCATTCATGGAATAAGGAAGGACACTTTTTAATAAATAAGTAATGATCCTAAATTGTACCACCCAAACCTAGTCTTTTCCAGCTTCAAATCCCATGCCCAGGATCACTTGAAAGCACTGGGATATGTTTTCAACAAGATGTCTTACTCACTAAAGGCTGCCTTGTTTGGCTTCTGAATCAATACAGTCTGTTAAAAGTTTGAAAAAAAATTTTTTTAACCTTAGATTAGTGTATCTAGAAACAATGCAAAAATTAGAAAACATAGGACTAAAGGAAATGGCTTTTTCTCACTGCTAGAGTTTTCCTTTCAGGTTTCCCAATTTTTGTTATATGTTGATCCTGGTTTAAAAAAACAGGCTTACCTTAATGAATATGTGAAAAATAAACTTCTGGAGGCAAATTCTCATGTAAGATTGAAAACAAAACCTTCTGAGTAAGAAAATGATTAGTCTAAATAAGGATTAATGAGTCATGTTTAAGGAGTTGGCAGGTGGTTACCAGGGATGTCAGTTGTGAGGTCCAAGAACACAAGGGGGCGCTCTCTGTACTTGAGGGAACACAAGGAGGTAGGGCAATTCCTTCACCATCATGAGCTGACCAGAGAACCATGGAAAGCCTCAACGTGACAGCTGCCTTTGTTTCACCTTGAGACTGAATGGTTATTGTTCATCAAATATTTACATGTGTCTGCCACATAATAGATAAAAAAAATTTGATTAATTGAATTATTAGCTTCTAGAAGTATTTTGATTAAAAATATTATGTCATATTTAAAGTGATGAAGCAGCAAGGATCTCATTCAGATTTGATGGAGAAATTAAAATATTTACAGACAAGCAAAAGCTAAGAGAATTCAGCACCACCAAACCAGCTTTAAAACAAATGCTAAAGGAACTTCTCTAGGCAGAAAACACAAGAGAAGGAAAACACCTACAATAAAAAACCCAAAACAATTAAGAAAATGGTAAGAAGAACATACATATCGATAATTACCTTTAATGTAAATGGATTAAATTCTCCAACCAAAAGACATAGACTGGCTGAATGGATACAAAAACAAGACCCATATATATGCTGTCTACAAGAGACTCACTTCAGACCTAGGGACACGTATAGACTGAAAGTGAAGGGATGGAAATAGTCAATGCAAACGGAAATCAAAAGAAAGCTGGAGTAACAATTCTCATATCTACAAAATAGATTTTAAAAGAAAGACTATTGCAAGAGACAAAGAAGGACACTACATAATGATCAAGGGATCAATCCAAGAAGAAGATAGAACAATTGTAAATACTTATGCACCCAACATAGGAGCACCTCAATACATAAGGCAAATACTAACAGCCATAAAAGGGGAAATCAACAGTGACACAATCATAGTAGGGGACTTTAACACCACACTTTCACCAATGGACAGATCATCCAAAATGAAAATAAATAAGGAAACACAAGCTTTAAATGATACATTAAACAAGATGGACTTAATTGATATTTAGAGCACATTTCATCTAAAAACAACAGAATAAATTTTCTTCTCAAGTCCTCATGGAAGATTCTCCAGGATAGATCATATCTTGGGTCACAAATCAAGCCTCGGTAAATTTAAGAAAATTGAAATCATATCAAGTATCTTTTCCAACTGCAATGCTATGAGACTAGATATCAATTACCGGGGAAAATCTTTAAAAAATACAAACATATGGAGGCTAAACAATACACTATTTAATAACCAAGAGATCATGGAAGAAATCAAAGAGGAAATCAAAAAATACCTAGAAAAAAATGACAATGAAAACATGATGAACCAAAACCTATGGGATGCAGCAAAAGCAGTGCTAAGAGGGAAGTTTATAGCAATACAGTCCTACCTTAAGAAACAAGAAACATCTCAAATAACAACCTAACCTTACACCTAAAGAAATTAGACAAAGAAGAGCAAAAAATCCTCAAAGTTAGCAGAAGGAAAGAAATCATAAAGATCTGATCAGAAATAAATGAAAAAGAAATGAAGGAAACGATAGCAAAGATCAATAAAACTAAAAGCTAGTTCTTTGAGAGGATAAACAAAATTGATAAACCACTAGCCAGACTCATCAAGAAAAAAAGAGAGAAGACTCAAATCAATAGAATTACAAATGAAAAATGAAAAGTAACAACTGACACTGCAGAAATACAAAGGATCATGAGAGATTACTACAGCAATTATATGCCAATAAAATGGACAACCTGGAAGAAATGGACAAATTCTTAGAAATGCACAACCTTCCGAGACTGAACCAGGAAGAAATAGAAAATATGAACAGACCAATCATAAGCACTGAAATTGAACCTGTGAGTAAAATATTCCAAAAACCAAAAGCCCAGGACCAGATGGCTTCACAGGTGAAGTTTTTCAAACTTTTAGAGAAGAGCTAACACCTATCCTTCTCTAACTCTTCCAAAATATAGCAGAGGGAAGAACACTCCCAAACTCATTCTTTGAGGCCACCATCACCCTGATACCAAAACCATACAAAGATGTCACAAAGAAAGAAAACTACAGACCAATATCACTGGTGAACATAGATGCAAAGATCCTAAACAAAATACTGGCAAACAGAATCCAGTAGCACATTAAAAGGATCATACACCATGATCAAGTGGGGTTTATCCCAGGAATGCAAGGATTCTTCAGTATACGCAAATCAATCAATGTGATACACCATATTAACAAATTGAAGGAGGAAAAACATATGATCATCTCCATAGATGCAGAGAAAGCTTTCGACAAAATTCAACATCAATTTATGATAAAAATCCTCCAGAAAGTAGGCATAGAGGAACTTAGCTCAACATAATAAAAGCCACATATGACAAACTCACAGCCAATATCGTCCTCAATGGTGAAAAACTGAAACCATTTCCACTAAGATCAGGAACAAGACAAGGTTGCCCACTGTCACCACTATTATTCAACATAGTTTTGGAAGTTTTAGCCACAGCAATCAGAGAAGAAAAAGAAATAAAAGGAATCCAAATCGGAAAAGAAGAAATAAAGCTGTCACTGTTTGCAGATGACATGATGCTATACATAGAGAATCCTAAAGATGCTACCAGAAAACTACTAGAGCTAATCAATGAATTTGGTAAAGTAGCAGGATACAAAATTAATACACAGAAATCTCTTGCATTCCTATACACTAATGATGAAATATCTGAAAGTGAAATTAAGAAATCATTCCCATTTACCATTGCAACAAAACAAATAAGGTACCTTGGAATAAACCTACCTAAGGAGACAAAAGACCTGTATGCAGAAAATTATAAGACACTGATAAAAGAAATTAAAGATGATACAAATAGATGGAGAGATATACCATGTTCTTGGATTGGAAGAATCAACATTGTGAAAATGACCATAGTACCCAAAGCAATATACAGATTCAATGCAATCCCTTTCAAACTACCACTGGTAGTTTTCACAGAACTAGAACAAAACATCTCACAATTTGTATGGAAACACAAAGACCCCAAATAGCCAAAGCAATCTTGAGAAAGAAAAACAGAGCTGGAGGAATCAGGCTCCCTGGCTTCAGATTATACTACAAAGCTACAGTAATCAAGACAGTATGGTACTGGCACAAAATCAGAAATATAGATCAGTGGAACAGGATAGAAAGCTTGGAGATAAACCCACGCACATATGGTCACCTTATCTTTGATAAACGTGGCAAGAATACACAGTGGAGAAAAGACAGCCTCTTCAATAAGTGGTGCTGGGAAAATTGTACAGCTACATGTAAAAGAATGAAATTACAACACTCCTTAACACCATACACAAAAATAAACTCAAAATGGATTAAAGACCTAAATGTAAGGCCAGACACTATGAAACTCTTAGAGGAAAACATAGGCAGAACACTCCATGACATAAATCACAGCAAGATTCTTTTTGACCCAGCTCCTAGAGAAATGGACACAAAAATAAACAAATGGGACCTAATGAAACTTCAAAGCTTTTGCACAGCAAAGGGAACCATAAACAAGACGAAAAGACAGCCCTCAGAATGGGAGAAAATATTTGCAAAGGAAGCAACTGACAAAGGATTAATCTCCAAAATTTACAAGCAGCTCATGCAGCTCAATATCAAGAAAACAAACAACCCAATCCAAAAATGGGCAGAAGACCTAAATAGACATTTCTCCAAAGAAGATATACAGATTGCCAACAAACACATGAAAGAATGCTCAACATCATTAGTCACTAGAGAAATGCAAATCAAAACTACAATGAGATATCATCTCACACCAGTCAGAATGGCCATCATCAAAAAATCTACAAGAAATGGGCTTCCCTGGTGGCGCAGTGGTTGAGGGTCCACCTGTCGATGCAGAGGACACGAGCTCGTGCCCCGGTCCGGGAAGATCCCACATGCCACAGAGTGGCTGGGCTCGTGAGCCATGGCCGCTGACCCTGTGCGTCCTGAGCCTGTGCTTCATGGCAGGAGAGGCCGCAATGGTGAGAGGCCTTCATACTGCCAAGAAAAAAAAAAATCTACAAACAATAAATGCTGGAGAGGGTGTGGAGAAAAGGGAACCTTCTTGCACTGTTGGTGGGAATGTAAATCAATACAGCCCCTATGGAGAACAGTATGGAGGTCCCTTAAAAAACTAAAAATAGAACTACCATACAACCCAGCAATCTCACTACTGGGCATATACCCTGAGAAAACCGTAATTGAAAAAGAGTCATGTACCACAATGTTCATTGCAGCTCTATTTACAATAGCCCGGAGATGGAAACAACCTAAGTGTCTTTCAACAGATGAATGGATAAAGAAGATGTGGCACATATATACAATGGAATATTACTCAGCCATAAAAAGAAAAGAAATTGAGTTATTTGTAGTGAGGTGTATGGACCTAGAGTCTGCCATACAGAGTGAAGTAAGTCAGAAAGAGAAAAACAAATACCGTACGCTAACACATATATATGGACTCTAAGAAAAAACATATGGTCATGAAGACCCTAGGGGCAAGATGGGAATAAAGACACAGACCTACTAGAGAATGGACTTGAGGATACGGGGAGGGGGAAGGGTAAGCTGTGACAAAGTAAGAGTGTGGCATGGACATATATACACTACCAAACTTAAAACAGATAGCTAGTGGGAAGCAGCCGCATAGCACAGGGAGATCAGCTCGGTGGTTTGTGACCACCTAGAGGGGTGGGATAGGGAGGGTGGGAGGGAGGGAGATGCATGAGGGAAGAGATATGGGGATATATGTATATGTATAACTGATTCACTTTGTTATAAAGCAGAAACTAACATACCATTGTAAGGGAATTATACTCCAATAAAGATGTGAAAAAAAATTATGTCAGAGAAAAGAAAAATTAAGACCATACAAGCTAAAACTTATATTCACAGCTTAGAAATTTTCGAGACACTTGAAAGTTATGTCAAAAAAACAAACAACAACAATAAAAACACAATTCCAAAAATTCTCAGCTTTTTAAAAAATTTTTTTCTTATTTATTTCTGGCTGCATTGGGTCTTTGTTGTGGTGCGCGGGCTTTTCATTGTGGTGGCTTCTCTTGCTGCAGAGCATGGGCTCTAGGCATGCGGGCTTCAGTAGTTGTGGCTCGGGGGCTTCAGTAGTTGTGGCTCAGGGGCTTCAGTAGTTGTGGCTCATGGGCTCTAGAGCGCAGGCTCAGTAGTTGTGGCGCACGGGCTTAGTTGCTCCGCGGCATGTGGGATTTTCCTGGACCAGGGCTTGAACCCATGTACCCTGCGTTGGCAGGCAGACTCCCAACCACTGCACCACCAGGGAAGCCCATGCTCCTCAACTTAAATTGTTGACATTGGTTAAGAAAAGCACCATTCGACTGTATTGTTTCCCTTAGCAGAATATTTTAATATTACTTTTCAGCGTGAAGATTAACGGACAGTGCTAGTTGTATAAATTAAATTCTCTAACCCATGTGAAGTTCATGTCCCTATTTATAGAGTCTGCGTTGTTACCAATTCCAGTTTCTTGTACCCAGTGGGAAGGTTATTGATTAGCCAAGCCCCCATGGTGGGAGGCATTTGGAGGGCATAAAACCCCATAAAAATGAAAAAAAGTGGTAACCCTCATTCCAAGCAGTGGTATCATTCATAACAATGTGTTCTTGTGGGGAGCTTGGGGACTGGGAAGTTATGCCCTAGTCTAGGATATATTGTGTTATCTCCTTCTTTAAGTAAATATCTTTGTATGTTTCCGTGTCATTTTTCATTAAAGCAACTACATTCAAAAAAGAAAAAAGAAAACCACCATTCGTTCCATTGCCCAAGTTGGAAACCCCAAAGTCGTCCTTGGCTCTCTGGTTCGAACTAATCAGCCTCCAGTTCCTGCAGGTTCTACTTGAGCAACCTCCATGCCCAGTGTGGCTCTTCTACCCCAGGCACTCATCCTTTACTCTCACCTGTATTACTGAAAGCTGCTCTTCTAAAGCACCGTTATTTCCTTCACTTGATCTCCTATTCCCCACAGGAGTCTTAGCTAATCGTGTGACTCCAATGCTGAAAAACCTCCGTGGCTCTCGGTTACTTCCAACCTCCAACCTCCACGAGTAAAAGGCTCTTCAAACTCTGGTCCCAGTCTGACTTTCTTGTCTTCTTTTCCAGTCATTCACCAGTGCCCTCTTCTGGTTTGCTACAGCACTCACTCTTCTGGGACAAGCCTTGTGTTTTCTCGCCCCCAGGCCTCTTGCCACTGCCTACGGTGATATTCCTCCGTAGCTGTCCCTCTCCCCGCCCTGCCGCCTCCTTGGACTTAAAGACTCTCCTTACTCATCACTTCTCAGTTCCTATGTGGCATGCCCTCCCCTCCCCCTCCCTCAGGCAGAATGAATTTCCTCCTCATCTGTATTCTCACGGCCCCAGCGACTCCCTTACCTATCACTTTGGGTTATAGCTACGTCACTTACATGTCAATAAAATGTTTAAAGGAAAGGACTTATTTATCATCGTATCCTGACACCACACCTGGCATAGAGGAGGTGCAGACTTTCTTGAAGGAGACCTATAGGTAAAACTAGTTCAGGCAATATGATCTTCGGACCTGGAGTCCTCAAGTTTCTATTCACCAAAGAGGCAGTGTGATAGAACTGGTAAGAGGTCAAACCTGGTCAGACAGCATGGATTCGAGTCAGGGCATGTGTCACTCTGTGGGTTATTTAACTTCTGACTTAATCTCCCCAACTCCACAGTGGTGGTAATAGTACCACCAACCTCAAAGAACTGTCCTTAAAAATAAACAAAATTATGTGTGTCAAGCATTTCAATAATATGAGCACGTACTAAATTCTAAATAAATGCGAGCCATGTAACACTTCTGTCACGTTGATGTGCTGTAAAGACTCTGGCTTACATATTTTTGTTCTAAAACATAAGCATTCTACTATAATATACTGTTATATTATAGCAAAATAGTAATATAATAGAGTATTCCACTCTAATCAGGATTGAAAGGCAAAGTAGGGTTCTTACAAAACTTAGACATTAGTATCCCCTGAAAGTAAAAGTAGGAAGATTCAGTGTTAGAAAGAACAGGATTTGATCAGAGAGAACTGGTTCTGAATCCCAACTCAGCCAGAATCAAGCTATGAGACCCTGGGCAAATTCTTGAACCTCTTTTTTTTTTTTTTGCGGTACGCGGGCCTCTCACTGCTGTGGCCTCTCCCGTTGCGGAGCACAGGCTCCGGACGCACAGGCTCAGCGGCCATGGTTCACGGGCCCAGCCGCTCCGTGGCATGTGGGATCTTGTGGGATCTTCTCGGACCGGGGCACGAACCCGCGTCCCCTGCATCGGCAGGCAGACTCTCAACCACCGCGCCACCAGGGAAGCCCTCTTGAACCTCTTTGAACTTCAGTTTCCTTACCTCTAAAATGAGTATCAAATACCCAGTCTGCCAACTAAAAGAGTTAACAAGACTGGTGGTACATCATAGGCTCAAAAAATTCAGTGATTACCCTGAGATCAGTCATCTGTGAACAAAGTGCACCTTGAAATATGGTCTAAAAGTGGGTGGTTGAGAGGCATCTAGAACCACCCCCCCCCAAGTCCAAGTAATCTTCTGGGCACTTAGCTACAGGAAAATAGGCTTAGCCGGAAACAACAACAATGGCTTCATAAAAGAAGGTGTTAACAGAAGGGCTGCAATCTTCATGCAATAGAGGATACATGGAAACACAAGATTCAAGATTTTAACAGTACTTATCCAACTCTGAATCAGAAAAAAAGGAAAAGAGATACCGAATCCAGGTGAGTCACAACAGAAGTGCCCTCTGTCGAGCAGCAGAGAAAATCCACGACCAGGATTGACCACCATGGCATCATTAAGATGCCAGCCCAAAAAATCCATTCCCTTTGCTCTGATTCCACAATCACCAACCAAGCAATATTCTG
Source organism: Phocoena phocoena (assembly GCF_963924675.1). NCBI lineage: Eukaryota > Metazoa > Chordata > Mammalia > Artiodactyla > Phocoenidae > Phocoena > Phocoena phocoena. The sequence goes on along the minus strand of NC_089219.1, from coordinate 182,584,326 downwards.
TTTATTACTGTGTCCTTCCCAGTAACTTAATTCTAGAAACTGGAATCCCTAAATGGCGGAAACAAATACCTGGATATCGGAAGGGCATATTCTCTGGAGATCCGTAAGTTGTGGCTTTTTTGTTGGTTTTTTTTTGTGGTACGCGGGCCTCTCACTGTTGTGGCCTCTCCCGTTGTGGAGCACAGGCTCCGGACGCGCAGGCTCAGCGGCCATATAGCGCACGGGCCCAGCCGCTCCGCGGCATGTGGGATCTTCCCGGACTGGGGCACGAACCCGCATCCCCTGCATCGGCAGGCGGACTCCCAACCACTGCGCCACCAGGGAAGCCCTGAGTTGTTGCTGTTAATAAAATCAGATGTGTAGTGTTATTACTGTTGTGAATTTAGTTCACATGAGCCAGACTTGGAGCGTCTGATCAAGTCAGGCAAAAGTGGCCCAAAAAATCAAGATGCTTTGCTTTCAAGCAAGGGGAAAAGGTTCCAGAGTGAGGAGCCAACTGTTGCCATGGGAAAACCTGTCTAGCTGGCCGGACTTCTCAACTCTGAGGATATATCTTTAACAACAGCATGAATGACTCAGTTTAATGACTTCCATATTTGGAAAGATCAACCATGAGATGCCATTCTCTTTCTCATATCTAGAATGAGAAGAATCTCAAAATAATATGAGGGGAACTTCCCTGGTGGTCCAGCGGTTAAGACTGCACTTCCACTGCAGGGGGCACGGGTTCGATCCCTGGTCGGGGAACCAAGATCCCACATGCCGCGCGGCATGGTCAAAAAATAAAAAAATAAATATTATGAGGTATCTTGCTGAAGCACAAGCACACCAAGTGTTAACAGAGCAGGGATGAAAACCCTTAGTACCACCCTGGACTCTGACATGACCTCAGATCCATTTTCATATTTATGATCATTCTCCCCTATAAAATATGACCCACTCCTGCTAACAGGACAATAGTAAGAAAGATTATGTTAATAATGCTTATACAGATATATGAATCTCGGTTTACTAATCTGCATACTTCATCAGACTCGGTTAATAAAATAAAGGAAGGGCTACCCTTTACCTTCCCACTCTGATCCTCTTTGAGACGCTTTCTGAAACTCACCCCCACACAAGAGACGTTTTAAAGCCGTTTAAGTGAAAACGGAATCTAGCATTCTATTTTTTAAAACATAGTCATATCAACACCTCCAAACACAAACTAAATGCCTTCCAAGTGTTTGAATTCAAAGCATTAAATTACAGAGAATTTCACGGTTTACTTCTTGGTTGAGGGTGGTATCTCAAAATACAGACCACTTAGTTTTTAAAAGCTTCTTGGCAAGACAAATATCTGAGCCAAAAGGCACGCAAAACTTGGAGAAGAAAAAAGAGCCCTAAATTTTGTTTCCAAAATCCACTAAATGAAAACACAGATTCTATTAAGGAAAGAGAGAGACACTCCCCTCCCCATCTCACTCTCAGTAAGGAGGATGTGTGAAGGATCCCAGCCCCCAGAGAGCAATATTTGACTCACGGCAGACAGCATGGTTTCCCACATTTGTCACTAGACGAGTCCAAATAGATGCAGAAATACACAGCCACTCGTTCAGTGAAATTTCTAGGCTACTTATGAAATCCAGAAATCTTCCCTACAGATGCAAATTTTCTTTTTGTTTCTCATGTTCATAGCCTAGAAATATGCCCCTAAATGGGCCTGTGGTCGAATTTATTGAAACTCTTTGGTGCTCAAATATTTAAAAATGTAATGAAATTGACATATTTAAATACATGTTTCAACTCATGGTTACCAAGGGGGAAAAGCGGGGAGAGGGATAAATTGGAAGACTGGGATTGACAGATACACACTACTGTATATAAAATAGATAACTAATAAGGACCTACTGTAGAGCACAGGGAACTCTACTCAATAATCTGTAATGACCTATATGGGAAAAGAAGCTAAAAAAAGACTGGATAGGTGTATATGTACAACTGCTTCATTTTGCTGTACAGCAGAAACTAACACATTATAAATCAGCTAGACTCCAATAAAAATTAATTTTAAAAAATACATGTTGACTAAATTAGTGTTAGTATGTTCAGAGTAAAAATAAACTCCCCCTTAGTACCATTCACGATTCCAAGTCATCACACTAAAGAGAGATAGGGGCGTCCAGAAGACGACTAGACCCTTGTTTACCAGCAGGGAGCTCTACGCGTTCACCCCTCATCACCCAAAAGGCTTTGGAACGTGAACAGTGACACACCGGCAAGATGAGCCAGGCTGAACTAGCAATTCACTATGATACACAATCAATCCTCCCCTATCCTCTCCAGTCCCAGGAGAGAGATTGCTCAACATATCAACAGGAACAGAGTCGTGCAAAAACTGAAACACTATGCAAACCATACATTTGCCCAGGTCCCGTTCACATCAACCTAGTGATACAAAGGCTTCTCTCTGCATCACTCCTGGGGTGTTGCCCAGCCCACAGCCTTCTCAGGGAACTTTTGGTGCCCACCTACCCACAGGGAGAAACCGGCCTTCTAGTTTGCATCATATAACCCTGCCTCACTGGCGTGGCCCTGACCACAGTGGGTCCCATCCGCATCTCTCTCCAGGAGTCCTGAATTAGGAGAGAGGTGAGTCAGTCAGCCACTCTGGTCCTTAGTCCCAGCCCATACATGGACCCCCAGGAGCTGTGGTGCAGCCATGTCTGTCCGTCACATGCCAAGCAGCCAAACCCAACTGGAGAGAGAGAAGCAGAGGCAAAGGGCCATGCAGGGATGCGGGGATATGGGGCTGGGGGGAGGGGGAGGGAAAGAGAGCTAAGGACCCAATATCACTCCACTTCCAGAGCCCCTCAGACTCTGCTGTATTTCTTCCTGTTCCATTTTCCCTATGCTAGTTGGAGGGAATTCTGTAACTTAGTCTATCTCAGCTTTTCTTCCTCTTTGAGATACCTAATCCTTTCCCACCTTCTCCCGCTATGTGACGCACACCACCTTGAAATAACCGATTTCTTTCCAACCGCTTCCTTCTCTTAGTTCTCAGTTAGCAATCTTTGAATATGTTTCCATGGGTGTCTATGGATGCAGTAAATGAGGCAAGTTTGAAATAATCTTTGTTTTCACTTCTCTCTTGCACTGGGGGCTTTTAAGACCCCTTGACTTAAAAGCATTTCCCTTTAAAATCGACTTAAGTTTAATCAGAACCAGACACATACAACCAACAGACGACAGCCACCATCCCAGCAGCACTTCGATTTCTGGTTCATCTGTGTCTGCTGTGCTTGTTTCCGGCCTTTCAAAAAGAAAAAGGAAAAGACTTTCTATCTGACTTGCCATATTTTTTAATGACTTAGCACACTGACCTGCCAAAGAGCCCAAGGCTCCAAAACCCTAACAAGGCCTTAGAATAAGAGTTTCTCCCCAGAACAAACTTCCCCTCAAGAGCACCTGAGTCAGCTGCCTCAGTCACACCTTCCCTAACACGCTGTCCTGCAGCAAAGGCCTCAAACCCAGAACGGAGGCTTATGTTCCCAAGCCGGTGACCAGAGAATTCCAAGGATAATTCAAGCACAGAGACAGCTCCAACCTTTGACACAGCGTGGATTACTTTTTAAAATATATTAACACTAGAGTTTTAAAATTTTGAATCTTACCTTTTCTTTAGACGTGTGGGCTCGTGATTTTTCTGAGTGAGATTTCATGCTATTGTTGTAAATGCACGTGAAGGTCATGAAAGTCTTTTGTCTTTTTTTTTTTTTTAATAAAGAGGAGTGAGGCATCCCCAGGTCAGCGCGCTGTGATGAATTTTCTCATGGGCCTTTTGCCCGGAGAGATCTCGCTCTACCTCTCAGCCAGGTGAAAACCTTCTGCCAGGTGATCCTCGGTAGGCACCAAACTCTAATTTGGAAATTGCCTTCTGGTGTTTAAGGGCTATTAGGCAGATGACTCTGACCTGTTCTTAACTCCCCTAAAAGAAAAAATAAGGACATTGGCTTCGAATTCAATAAAAGTGTTTTACAAAAGCTATAACCGGAGAGAGTCCTAGAGCACGGGATGGACTGAGCTGCATGGTGGTGTCTCTTGGCCAAGGTGTTTAGAGCTTGCGGGACAGTGTGGGCTAATCCAAACTAGGACCTGTTGGAGGTACTTCCGGGCATATGGTTTTACTATTAACAACTTCTGAGAATACATCCACTTTTTTTTTTTTTTTTTTTTTGCCTCCCCTCTGTTTGTGGAAATGGTCCCAATTAGAAGTCACAGCCAAGGGGCACTTTTAGACGTTATTTCAAACTCCTGTTAATTAATGAATTCTCCCCGTTGCTCAGAAGCCTTTCTGTAAATTGGATTTGGAGGATTCCCGTCGTAACGGTCTCCGTTTTCAGAACCTCACTCTCTCACTTCCTCTCCTACCGGGACTCCAGCAATTCTTGGCCGGTGCAGGGAACCTGTGCGGATGCTGACGCCCTTCCAAGGTCCCTGGGGCCCTCCTGTCATCACTCTGCCCCCTGTAAGCATTCGGCTTCTGTGGTGCACCGTGGCCGCCGCTCCCCGGCCTGGCCTTCCCTCCCAGGGCCCTCTCACACCCTGCCCGCCCTCGTACCTTGGCAAAGCTCCCGCTCGGGCGGAATCCACGCCTGTACCTGCTCAGCTGACGGCAGCTGGGACACGCAGGGCTCTGTTGAAATTCACCACCATGACCTTCGAGGGGGCCCTTCCGGCTGGCAGGCAATGCTGCATCCTTTCCCGGGCCGCGGGCTCTCCATTCCCAGCCCGTTGTTTCATGTCTTCTTTTTCATCAAACCTCCGACCGCTCCTTCCCAATCTTCTCTCTCGCTGATCACCTCGCTTCCTTTTCCACTGAGAAAATTGGTCAGTAAAGAATTTCCACCGGTTGCTCTCATCACAGTGACCCTCCCCCAACACGTGTACTGCCGAGGCTGCCTTTTTTCTTACCATCCTTAGGGTCAGGGTTAGGGTTACGATCGATTGTGACAATGTTTTTTTTTCGGGGGGAGGGGCACTAAAGCCCAACCTCTCTCCCACCTGCAGGAGAAGATCACCTTTCTCCCTCTCTCAGCATTCCCAGAGCTCCCATCTCTGCGAGATCTTTCCCACCAGCAAACACACCAAATGTCATTCATTGCATCAGTTAAGATAATGTCAGTCAGTCCTTAGTCACTGCTTACTCAGTGTCTCCGCTTGAGATCTAATAACTATCTCAAACTTAATGTGTATAAATCCAAGCCCCCAATGTCCCATTCTCCACCCCAAGCCCTCCTCCCACAGCTTTTCCCACCTCGGCTGATGGATCCCCATCCTTCTAGCTGCTGAGATGAGCGTGTTTTGAATCATTCTTAATCCCTTTCTCTCACAGCCCTTATCCAATCTGTCCACCAACCCATTCAGCCTATGGAAATGTCAGTATATCCGAATCCCATCACTTCTCGCCAGTTCCATGGCTCTAAGCCGCTTACATCCACCATAGTTTCTCACCTGGCCAATCGCTACAGTCTCCTGACACGTCTTTTGGCTCTTCTCAACGTAACAGCCCAAGTGATTGCAGTAGAACGTTAGACATTAGACGTTAGAACATTAGATATCAGACATACGGTGTCAGGCCTCTGCTGCCAACCCTCCACCGGCTTCCTATCTGCTCTTTTCTGTCATTCAATCACACTCAGGCCATCTCAGGCTGGGAACACTTTCCCCCAGCGGACACATGCCTCCCTCCCCTCTTACATGGCTCCATTGGCCTTACGCAATTCTGACTCCTTCCAGCCCTCCCCCACCCCAGTCCTTTGCTGTTCTCTTCTCTGTGGCACTGTCACCATCCAACACCACTTGTATATGGACTTGTGTTCGTGTGGGTGCCCTCTGTTTCCACAACAGACAGTTGCAATATGCAAGCTGCCTGAAGACAGGGATGCCTGCCACTCCATCCCCTGCACCTAGGCTGGTGCCTGACTCCATGAATGCCCTCCAGAACTGTTTTCTGTGCATTAAGAGTTACATGAGGCTACTTCCCTAGTTTGCAGCGCATCCAGGTCTTAAGTGGTGCCCTTTTTGTTGCCTTTAAAGCACGAGTAGATAAAAGTCTTATAAGCTCACCTTTGGGCTGGTGGGACTGCTGACTGATAGAAATTAGGAGCTAAGAGAGGAAAGTAAAGTTGATCGCACATGGCCTGTATTACCCTGCTCAGGCTGCCATGACAAAATACCATAAACCGGGCGGCTTAAACAACAGAAATTTATTTTCTCACCTCATGATCGAGGTTCTGGCTGACTCGATTTCAGGTGAGGACTCTCTCCTCTTGCAGGTGGCTGCCTTCTCCCCTGCATCCTCACAAGGCCTGTCCCTGGTGTGGCACGTGGGAGAAAGACAGCACGAGCTTATAAGGACCCCAATCCTGTTGCATCAGGGCCCACCCTTGTGACCTCACTTGACCTTAACTACTTCCTTAGTCTCCAATCACTGCAGACTGGGGTTAGGGCTCCAACATGTGAACCTGGGGGGATAAACATTTCAATCTATGAATTGAATTGTCTTGTCTCAGCCTAGAACAGAGTAAACCAATGAGTCATGGCATATGTGGCATTCAATTTTTTTTCGTTCCCTGTCCTTGTTGTTTAACTATTTCATATATAGTAGCGTGTATCTGGTAATCCCAAATTTCCTAGGATACCCTTTTGTTTGTCCTCACATACAATATCTTTTTAATGGATGTAATTATGCTTTTCCTTCCCGACAGGACTATTACGGGTCTATTTAATACTCCAATCTGTCAGAACGTCTCATTCACAAAAACAAAATAAAAACAGAACCTGGTAATTGAGTTTCAAGGTCCTATTCATGATCTGCTTCCTTAGTAATAACTAAACAAACAGTCCAAGATGGCTTTTCTCACTCCATGAATCCATCAACTAGCATTTGCTATGCTTGGCCACAGATGCAGCCCCCAAACCACAAAAGAAACATGTAACACTCTCCCCGGGTGCAAGGAGCTTGTGATCTTAGAGAGGAGAAAAAATTTACACAGAACACAGCTGTGAAACTGATACAAGACATGATAGAGTGAAGTGACAAAGAAGGTGTCACCCACAGTACGTGCTGTGGGACCTCAGAAGTTCTCTGGGCAACTTGGACTAAATGAAGCCTGTTGGTGGCACTTCTATGTATAAAAATAGTGTTGTTTTTTTTTAATATCAGTGAATTGTGATCAAATATGCCATGCAAATTTCAAAAACAAATGAAAAACTATCCTGACAGAAGAGAAACATCCTACCATACCACTTCCTGCTAACCAGTGAGGAGAAGGTAACCCCCCCTTCTGAGACATCTTATTTAAGGGAAAGGAGAAAAGGGCTGGATTCTGGTAAGAATGAAGGTCTTTGATTGTATACTCACTCCTTTTTAAATCAGGACACAACTCTCGGTCACCAGAGGGAATGTACATTAGGCAAACTGTTATCCTGCCGAATAGATGTATAGGGGGGCAGAATTTTTCCTTAAATACTGCTTTCACACTTGAGAATGGGCAATGGAGTTTTTAAGGTCTTTTGGGGAAGAAAAAAAATTTTCCCCTACCTAACTTACTGGAATGAAATCAAAACCTTTGACAAATTTCATAGCATTATGTTTACTGTGTAACCTGTATGAACATGTGAAATAAAACATGCGTAAAATTATCTAGTCACGTAAAAGAACCCAAGACTTCTTTAATTCAATTCTATATCTATTGAGTGTTCACGACACAAAAGAAGTGACGCAAAATTTTATATTTCATGATATTGAAAAATATCACGTTTATGAAGTGATATATTCTAAAACCGAGAGTTTTCCCTGCATAGAAGTCCAACAGCTGTGTTTCTAAAGATCTCGATGACGGCGGGACTGCTGACACTCTGTCACCTGGTCGTATGAGTGGAACTTTGTCACTTTTCAAGGCACGGTCCTTCCTTAGGACTTCAGTTCTTGTGTCCGGACCAGGGTACCATCTGCAGTGGCCATGAGTACTTTGCAATTCATCTCTGAAAATATCTTGATTCAGCAATAGCTGTAGAACCTATGCAGACGATAGTGATGTTTTTAGCACCTTTAATAAAAAAGTAGAATCTTAATGGGCTATGAGAACTTGTACCAGGACCTGCTTTTATCACCTAAAAACCGAGTCTTACAAAAGTTTTGACCCTCTTGGCCCTGCCATTTCTATCAAATTCATACTAGACATTGTAGTGGCAGAAATGGAACAGATATTATTTCCCGTATCTGGTGCCTTATAGGAGGAGCCACTGGTTTTTCCGTGGACCATTGTCCCCTATAGATGAGGCAGGTAGTAAATAGCGAATGAAAAACCAAATGTAGATATAGTTTGGTCCTGCACAGAAAAGTGTTCCTGGCTGACCTTCACTTTTATATTCAGCTGCCTTCAAAGCCTTCTTCCCCTCCCTTCACTTCCTGTTTAATTTTATACTCTTCTTTTATGTGAATCTGCATTCCAGCTAAATTAGCTTATTCTCTCTCCATATTGCCCTTTCATATATTTTTTTCATCCTACTCCACCCTGAAAATTCAACCCCTCAACACTTCTGAAGTTTACTTTAAGACTCACTTTAAATCCTGTGAACTCTTTCTAAGATCATATCAGACAGATACTAACAGCAATTACCAAAATAGCAATTACTGGCCCTAAAACTGGCATAGCAACCAATTACTTGTATCAACAGTAGACAGTAGATCATGACATGTCTTTTCTAGTTCTGGCATCCACCATTTATAAATTCTGCATTTTTTTAAATCAAATGTCTCTTATCTACTATTTGCACCTGAACAAAACTGTAAATTTCTGGAAGACAGTTGACCATGTCACAATCATGTATTTAATTCCCTAAAGCAAATGGTCCTCACATTGTGGATCCTGGGCCGGCAACATCAGCATTACCTTGGAATTTGTCAGAAATGTAAATTCTTCTGCGACACCCATGACCTACTGAGTCAGAGATTCTAGAATTGGGGCCCAGCAAACTGGGCTTTAACGAGCCTTCAGGTGATTCTGTGGCTGAAGTTTAAGAACCAGAGCCCTGGAGGATCTAACACCATGCCCTGAACGTACTGTTATTTATTCGACCCACATTCGTTCAATAAACATTTATAGAGTGTCTACCCCATGCCAGGCATGATGCTAGGGATACAGTGCAAGAGTAGAAATGTCCCCAGCCTCCTGAATTTGTAGGTAAGTTAGGGAGATTGGAGTTAATTAAGTAATCTCACAAATAAATATACAATGGCAGCTGTCACCAGTTGTAGAAAGGAAAGGCACGTGAAGCTATGAAGGCTTATCATGGAGAATTGATCTTGTCTGAGCTGTGCTTCTAAGAAAGTGTCACTCAAGCTAAAAAGGAAGGATGAGCGTGTGTCGGAGGGACTAAGACGCATTCCAGGCTGAGGGCACAGCAGGTGCAAAGGCCCCGTGCCCAGGGAAAATGCGATCCCTGGGGCTGAAGCACAGGGATCAGGGGACAACAATGAAAGGTAGGCCTTCCATCCCAAATTAAAAACGGGTCTTTTTTCTGAAATGGTGGGTAGCAGCATAAGAAAGGTTTAGAAAGGAGGACTAGGGTGGGGTGATGGTGGGGACATGACTGGAGTTGTGTTGAGTGGATGGAAAATATATGATGGGAGCACATAGAGCCCATTCAAAGCACTGCAGCAGCCAAAGGCCAGGAGGGTGCAGGCTCAGACCACAGAGCTGGCAAAGGGGGACATGGATTTGAGAAATATTTTGGAGTAAAACCTGACAGAATGTGATGATGGATTGGATATTAGAGCTAAAACTAAGCATTTAAAAAAATGTTGGAGAGGGTGTGGAGAAAAGGGAACACTCATGCACTGTTGGTGGGAAAGTAAATTAGTGCAGCCACTATGGAGAATGGTACGGAGGCTTCTCACACAACTAAAAATAGAACCACCATATGATCCAGCAATTCCACTCCTGGGCATATATCCAGAAAAAGAACACTAATTCAAAAAAGTACATGCACCCCAATGTTCATAGCAGCATTATTTACAATTGCCAATGTATGCAAGCAACCTAAGTTTCCATCAACAGATGAATGAATAAATGATGAGATGAGATATATATCTATATCTTCACACACACACACACACACACACACACACACACAATGGAATACTACTCAGCCATGAAAATGAATGAAATTTTGCCATTCGCAACAACATGGATGGACTCGGAGGGTGTTATGCTAAGTGAAATAAGTCAGAGAAAGACAAATACTGTATGAGATCACTTATATGTGGAATATAAAAAAATGCAACAAACTAGTGAATATAACAAAAAATAAGACGACTCGCAGATATAGAGAACAAACTAGTGGTTCCCAGTTGTGGAGGGACAGAATATAGGGGTGGGGCAGTGGGAGGCACAAACTGTTGGGTGTAAGATGGGCTCAGGGATGTACTTTACAGCACAGGGACTATAGCCAGTATTTTGTACAACTGTAAATGGCATGTAATCTTTACAAATTATTTTTAAAAATTTGCAAAGTTTTCTCAAAAAAGAAAATTAAGCGTTAAGTTTTAGTCCAAGGTTTCTGGCTTGTAGAACAGATAAATGATGATGCCATTCCCTAAAATAAAAAAAAAAAAATCAGATAAGTTGACGAATAAGAGAGAAGATGAATGACTTGTGAGCAGCTCCTGAAACACTAGAGAATATGGATCGACGGATGGAAGGATTTTACATGGGAAAGGAAACCCCCTTCGCTGGGACAGGAGAGAAGAGAGGTTGAATCTTGATGATTTGGTTGGTCCGTTTTAGCAGGAGTTGGTATGGTTCCCATTCTAATGGATTCCGTCTCCTGGGAAATAAGCCAGGTCATCTGCTTATAAAGAGCACAGTAGGTGGTGTCATGGAGAAGATGATGTAAGAGGTTTGACAAGAGTGGAGCAGATCTGAAGAGCTGTTGCCGAGGATGAGGGGTGAGTTCGATCAGAGGAATTCTTGGATGGCCAGGAAATATTGAGGCTCATGCTGTGAATTTATCACAGCATCCATCTGACCTATTGTGCAAATTTCTAGGGCAGAGCTCAGCTGTTTGACTGGGGTCGTGGAAAAAATACATCGTTAGGCTCATCCAAGTTTGACTTTTTGTCACTCAAACGTGATGAAAAGATGGAGTGAGAGGACTTAGATTATTGGCAAAAGTGTATAGATGAGTGAATGAATGGTAGAAGAATTCTACTCCATAAATATTTTACACTTAGTTCCTTGAAAATTCGTGTATGAAAATAACCATAGCGAGACCATGTTCCAAATGATTGTATATCATCATAACCTTACATTCCATCTTCTAACCTTGCTTGTAGGCAGCCCTCATCTAACTATTAGGATTTGGGCTGTCACCTCCCCTCTTCCTGTGTTCCATCTGATGAGCCAAAATTGCAGTGAACTTGACTTTCACATCCGGGGCTGACCCTGGGGAAAGGTTCCAGTTATCTCATGACTGGTGACCTGATTGGGAGTGAAAGGGCCTGCGTTATACTGGTGGCATTGATAAAAGCCACTGTGTCCCTTCCAATGCTGCCTGCATCCCAGCAAGTGTTGAAGCCAGCCACGGTCAGTCTGCCTCACCTAGGTGATGTGTATCTTCACCCTGAGTGGGATAAAAACAGGAATACGGCCCTGGAAAAGTTTTTGTTTGTTTGTTTGTTTGTTTAAGTGGGAGGGGTAGGGATGGGAAACTCAACAGGCCAGGGATCATCTGAAAATTCATTAGAAAGGTACATGAAAGTACACAAATACAAGTTCTTTGTATACTCAGTTCTTCTACTCGTTCCCTTTTGCTGATTCCTGCATTGTGAATACTCAAGTGGAAGGCTTATTTTTGAGAGAGAGAGAGAGAGAAATAGTCCAGGAATAGAGACGCAAGAATACAGAGACGCAGACGTAGAGAACGAACGCGTGGACCCAAAGAGGGGAAGGGGAGCGTGGGATGAATTGGGAGATTAGGTTTGACATAGATACAATACCATGTGTAAAATAGATAGCTAGTGGGAACCTGCTGTATAGCACAGGGAGTTCAGCTCGGTGGTCTGTGATGACCTAGACGGGTGGGATGCAGGGGCTGGGAGGGAGGTCCAACGAGGGCGGGGCTATATGTATACATATAGCTGCTTCACTTCATTGTACAGCAGAAACCAGCACAACACTGTAAAGCAATCATACTCCAGTCAAAAAAGAAAAGAAAAGAAAAGAAAAATCAACCAACTAATGAGGCACTTCCGAGTAAATGCAGGGGTTTAGGGGCACTGGGCTTTCACCGTACAGCTTCTGGCCTCTGCAACAGGCATCACGCACTGGGCCCTCATTTGAGTGACGGATCATGCAGTGATCTGGACACATCCTGACTCCTTCTCAAGTTAAACACAGCACAAAGCAGGGTCATCCAGAGGAAAACTTCATTCTCCTTTCCCATGGGACCCCTCCAGCCACAGTGGCCATGGCATCTGCCCTTCCTACATCCTCTTTTGAGGAATATACAAGGGCAGTGGGTGTAACCTCTTTTCTGGAATCTTGGACCTCAGGTACTACTACCGCCCTCATCTCAGCTTCCAGTCTCTTGCTCCACCCCCGACACCCCACATCTATTCCCTAACACTTGAGACCTAACAATTAGCTACCATTTTGTTCTCCTGTAGATTTCCTAAAGAATGCCCTTAATTGAAGCAAAACCCAGACAAAAATTTCCACAAAAGGGAATCCCATCACAGCTTCAAATGAATCAAAATATACGAACTCAAAAAGCACTGCAGGTTTTACAGGATAATCACTTTTAAAATTCCTGATGGAGCTTCGTGTAAACAAATGAGGACAGAAATGTTAGGAGTTCCAGAAAGTAACAGCAGCAGTTTACCTGCTTGAGGAGGAAATTTTGCTATTTTGATGACTTTTTAGGACATCTGTTCTCAAACTTTTTGTTCTCACTCTTACACTCGATATTTATGGAGGACCTCAAAGATCCTTGTTTTTTGCAGGTTTATATAATATTTATCATATTAGAAATTAAAACTGAGTCTCACAATTTCTTGTTTTCAGTCTGTTACAATGTGTTGTTTTGGTTGCAGTATATGAAGAAAATTTGGCCTCGTGAGGAAATGTAATTGGAAAAGAGAGGAATATTTTAATAGCCTTTCAGATCATTGTAAATACTTTTCTTTGATCCTACCCCAAAACTGGACAATAGTAGTTTCTTTCTTTTTTTTTTTTTATCTTTATTGAAGAATAATTGCTTTACAATGTTGTGTTAGTTTCTGCTGTACAACAAAGTGAATCAGCTATACGTATACATATATCCCCATATCTCCTCCTTCTTGCCTCTCCCTCCCACCCTCCCTATCTCACCCCTCTAGGTGGTCACAAAGCACCGAGCTGATCTCCCTGTGCTATGCGGCTGCTTCCCACTGACTATCTGTTTTACGTTTGGTAGTGTATATATGTCCATGCCACTCTCTCACTTCGTCCCAGCTTACCCTTCCCCAACTGTGTCCTCAAGGCTGTTCTCTACCTCTGCGTGTTTTTTCCTGCCCTGCCACTAGGTTCATCAGTACCATTTTTTGGGGGTTTCCATATATGTATGTTAGCATACACTTTCCTGTTGTTGTTCTCTTTCTGACTTACTTCGCTCTGTATGACACTCTCTAGGTCCATCCACCTCACTACAAATAACTCAATTTCATTTCTTTTTACGGCTGAGTAATATTCCATTGTATATATGTGCCACATCTTCTTTATCCATTCACCTGTCGATGGACATTTTTTTCTTTTTCTTAACAGTTTCCCAGAGTGGCTTTTATTTATTTATTTTTTAACATCTTTATTGGACTATAATTGCTTTACAATGTTGTGTTAGTTTCTGCTGTACAACAAAGTGAATCAGCTATATGTATACATATATCCCCATATCTCCTCCCTCTTGCGTCTCCCTCCCACCCTCCCTATCCCACCCCTCTAGGTGGTAACAAAGCACCGAGCTGATCTCCCTATGCTATGGGGCTGCTTCCCACTGGCTATCTGTTTTACGTTTGGTAGTGTATATATGTCCATGCCACTCTCTCACTTCGTCTCAGCTTACCCTTCCCCCTCCCCATGTCCTCAAGTCTAGACAATGGTAGTTTCTTAAAGGTTAGTTGCAATACAGGATCTGAAAACATTACCACAAACTTATCACACTCTGTACACTCGAAAGAATGAGAGTGAAAATGGCAAATAACATCTTAGTAGTATTATACAAATAGTTTTGACCTTGTGGAAGCTCTGAAATCATCTAAGGAACCCCCAGTGTTCCCAGCACCATACTTTGAGAATGATTGCTTTAGCATCTCCCCGGGGAGGTTGCATGACTCTGAGTGGAACAGACGGATTCAATTGTAATATAATGTGTTAGGTGTCATCACCTCCATCTCTAAATGACAAGTTTTCACTGACTGGGAACTACCATAGAATTGTGAAGCATTAAAGTTGAAAGTAACACTGAGATCACCCCATCCAGACTACTATTTTTAAGAGGAAACTGAGTGTGGAAGGAGGTCAGAGCTGATTTACCTGATAACCCTGAAGCCACCCTCTAATTTGGGAAAGTCAGAGTCACAATCCAGTGTGGATTGTGGAAAGAATACTGGAACCCTTAATGTATGGAATATTTTTATTGCCTCAGTTATTTTCATCCCACACCCCAACAAGGAAACAACACACCCTGGTGTTACTGTAATTCTTTAAATCCTAGCAGAACAAATATCTTTTTTTTTAATTCATATCATTTTATAGCCATACATTTTGGTGTATGGCTGACCTTAAAAGAAGCCAGCTTAGGGCATATACCCTGAGAAAACCATAATTCAAAAAGATACATGTTCCACAATGTTCACTGCAGCACTATTTACAATAGCCAGGACATGGAAGCAACCTAAATATCCATCAAAAGATGAATGGATAAAGAAGATGTGTCACATATGTACAATGGAATATTACTCGGCCATAAAAAGGAACAAAACTGAGTTATTTGTAGTGAGGTGGATGGACCTAGAATCTGTCATACAGAGTGAAGTAAGTCAGAAAGAGAAAAACAAATACCGTATGCTAACACGTATATATGGAATTTTAAAAAGCAGTACTGATGAACCTAGTGGCAGGGCAGGAATAAACACGCAGACGTAGAGAACAGACTTGAGGACACAGTGGGGGAAGGGTAAGCTGGGACGAAGTGAGAGAGTGGCATGGACATATATACACTACCAAACGTAAAATAGATAGCTAGTGGGAAGCAGCTGCATAGCACAGGGAGATCAGCTCAGTGCTTTGTGACCACCTAGAGGGGAGGGATAGGGAAGGTGGGAAGGAGGGAGACGCAAGAGGGAGGGGATATGGGGATATACGAATATGTATAGCTGATTCACTTTGTTGTACAGCAGAAACTAACACAACATTATAAAGGTTTATACTCCAATAAAGATGCAAAAAAAAAAAAAAAAAACGAAACCAGCGTAAAGTTCTGAATCGCAGGAACACTAAAGGAAAAATGAGAAAAAGTTAAGAGCAACAGCCTTTTAAAATCATTATAGTCTCTGAAAATAGTGTCCTTGGACTTGCACAGTGCACAGCCTATGCAATCATATGTGACTTCCCTGGCCAAGTTTCCAACAGTGACGAAATGTTCCTAAAATAGGAAGATGCAAAATTATTGCTTCCAGATGATCACAGCCATGTAAGAACATCATGTCCCCGTATGGTTTGCCCAGAACAGACATGTTCCCTGTCTTAGTACACTCTTAGTGCATTAACCCAGCCTCAGATAAAATCACGTGTTTTCGGGAATGACCACATCACCCTGTGGTTTCCTAGTGACTATACCTTGAACTAAAACTAATCACGTTGTTTTCATAGCCGTCCTGTCCTCCCATTTTTCTCCCCTCCCTCATTCTCTCCACTACCTGAGAGCCCAAGAGCTTTCAAACCAGGTTTTACAAAACCTCCTCAGGGGGCATGGAGAGAGGTGAGGAGAAATATGGGGTCCCCAGCTCCACCACTCCCACCTCAGCCAGAACACATTTTATGTCCTCTCTGAGAACTCTGGTAAGATTTTGTGTTTTGAAAGCACTCCATGGTAAAATACATGCAGTGATCTCTATCACACCTTGAATTCGTGCAGGTGGAAGTTAGGGTCTCCATGTAGCTCTACATGTTCTCCTGCTAAATTTTATCTCTTAGGTTCAGATCAGCCTCTTGGTATCTTCTCCATTCAGATTTTGCCGTCCACTGTATTTCCTGTCCCTCCCAGCTTCGCGCCATCTGCAAGCGTGACTAGCTTGACAGGTCTGTCCTAATGCAGTAATAAAAACAGAGTCCTTGAACAAGCCCCAGGCACCTCCCTCAGGGGGTATCAATTCATTAACTGGCGCTCTCTGGGACTGAGTTTTCAAATCAGTTCCCAATCCACACATTCCATAGAGTGGTTCTCCCACCTTGAGCCCGAATTGAGATTCAAATTTGTCGAATCAGGTCTGGCAAAATGGACAGACCTCGGATGAATCCATCTGCAGGAATTCATTGTCTGAGGACTTTTGTTTGGGGGCTGAAGGAGGAAGGAGCGTTGCATGCAGATGTCTGGGGGAGACGTGGGGGGGGATGCTGAAATGGTATCTCTCCCCCAGCCCAGTCCTGTGGTCTTGGCAGCAAGGTCTGGGGGCAGGGGGACCCCAAGCAGAAGTTGAGGAAGGACTCCGCCCCAGGGGACAGAGCAGGTGTGCGTCAGGAGAGGTATCCTCCTTCCTTGGGAATCTTAAGAAACAGCATCTTGGGCACAAATGTCGAATTCTCAGGAAGACACCCTTGTTCAGAAGACACCCAGGGAAACCAGAGGGGAGGGGGAAACACAAGGGCACCTCCTTTACATACCTGCCAGATGAGTGAACGAACGTGTCTGAAACACCCCCTGGGGACTTGGGAAGAGAGTGGTGTACAAGTCCTTCCGGAGCACGAAGCAGATAAACACTGAGACTGGGGTGACTGAAACCATGTGTTGCCTCTGAGCCCGCCCCCAGACAGACAAGCCTGGGGAGGTGCAGAAATATGTATTTCGTAATCAGTACACTTTTCACCCCAAATGATATCGAGAAGCACTTTAATAGCTTACTGAACTCCAAACATCCTAGCTTTTGCTACTTTCTCAAAGATTCCTGCCTGCTGTTTTGGCAAGTTTCCTGGAAGCGAAACACCTTTATATAATTGTCATTACTCCAGCAGGTTTGAATTCCTGCTTTTCAGTTGCTCCGCTCTTTCCAATCTGAAGAAACATCCCTGTCATAGAGCAACCATTGGAAGAAGCAGAGGAACTGAGTGGAACCCTAGAAAAGGTTGGTGCTGAAAGTTATGGCAGAAAAGATGGAAGCCAGTGTTTTCCCAAACTCACCCCATTACCTGGGGCACCATTATGAAACAACAGATTTCAGAACTCTTCCATGGAGTAGGGGCGGGGCCAGAACCCCTTCTTCCAGCAAACCCTCCCGGTGAAGCGTAGGGTAAGGTAAGTGTTAGAAACAATGATTTAGGGCAGCCTCACTTTTTACAGATGATGAAACCAAGACAGACACTGTTGAAGGAATTCACCCAGGTCCCAGCTTTGTTCACCACTTTTACATTCTCCCCCATCTAACTGATGGCCACAAGAGGTTCATTTTGGGGCCTCTCTACACATTTATCAAAATCTTTAACAGGACCTCAGGACTGGTTCCAAACTCATGCTTTCCAGAATGAGCACCTGAAGCCCCCAGGCCCCACAGCAAGGCTCCATGGGACCACGGCTTACCACACGCCTTCTTTTCTCCACCAGAAAAGCCTTATTCTCACCTGTTTCATACATTCAGTTCTGTGAAAAAGTTCCGCGAGAAAGTTCCGCAAGCAAGGTTTTGTGACTTAAAAGAAGAATTTGAGAGCAACTGGCCTGAAATATCTGCAAATCTGATCATGCTTGAAAAGTTCACCTGTCTCAAAAAAAAGAAAGAAATGCTTCAGAGCCTCTTATTTCAATGTTCATTGGATGGTCATTAATCCTTGCTGCTAGGAACATCTATATGTATTTATCTAAAGGCTGTATCTGTTTTATTAAGTAGAGATGGCCAATCGCTAGACATCATTTATCTCAAAAATTTCATGCTTATTAAGGACTATTAGGATGGATTTGGTGGAGAAAATTGATACCTATTTTCTAACGTGAAGGATAACAAAATCGACAACCATCCTTGGAAAATAACAGGATATATAGACACCCGTGAGTTGGGGTCTCTCAGGGAGAAAAGATCATGACCCCTTCTGTCACATAGTGACTCTCGACCAGAACACTGCTCTCTGGGGAAGCTCTGGGAAGCCTTTGCAGCTCAGCTGTGACCACCACAAAGGGTTTCATGCCAAACTCTGGTCAGTGTGCAAAATTTAGTTTTGTCCTGAGTTTATATACTGATAAGGTACTGCCATTGGCTAGAGGTCTGTGGAGCCAGATATATTAATACTTGGTGTCCACAAGAGGAAGAAATGTAGCTTAACACGAATCTGGCACCAAAAAAAAGTATCAATGCTTATCTAAGTATGAAGTTTGCCTTGTAAATGTATAAGAAAGTCTGGTCAGGGTAGTACATAACCTTACCAAGACTGGAAGGATTGGCTGGTAAGCGGGCAACAGCTCAATGTCTTTGTCATTCGTGCTGTCATCATTGGTGACCAGTGTGGTGCTCCTTTGAGTTTTTTAATTCCTTTCCAGCGTGCCTCCAAAAACACACTGGAAAGCAGCGCTTGTAACAAAATGGAAAGAGCTACTGCGGTGACATAACAGAAAGATTTAGGGCAAAGAGATCCTGTGCTTCCCAACAGGACGCCAGGATGGGCCTCTGGAATTTTCTCTCTATGAGAAATGTACAATGATGATGGGTGTCATATGCCCTCCATTCTGGAGAGGTTAAAGCCACAAAGCATTTATTGGTCAGAGAAGGAAAGTAAGACTCGAGTAAGTCCTGCTGGATCCGTATCTGTCGCCTTTCCCCTGCCTGACATCATGGAGATTTCTAAGTGCCAGCAGTAATTCTCCACAATGAAAGCTTATCTTTCCCCCAGAGCTCAGGTCACAATGTCTTCTTCAGCCAGTTCTACCCACTAATCCATGAGAGAAGTACTGCTTCTCAACTCAGTTGTTAAAAATGCTTACTGAACAATTACTATTTTCCTAGCACCTATAGAAAGGCAATAGAGGTATAAGACACCATCCCTTTTCTCAAGAAAAATATAATGTTTGAGAAAGAGATAGGAAATAATACTCATGTCAGGACAAAAATACTCATGCTGAGGGTGTGAGACATACATACAGTGAGAGTTATGGGGGTCTCAGGAAGGAAGACTTGGCTTATCACAAACATTAATGAAGACAATTTTCATGGAGATAGAATTAGAATAACTTAAAGAAATGATCATTGTGGGGTTCAAATAAATTGCCATTTACTGAGTCCTTATCATACCCCAGGAACCACAGGATAAGCTTTAACAAGATACCAAAACTGGAAAGGAACTCAGAGAAAACATAGAGAGATGTTATATGATGGTTTGGGGATTGCAGGTGATTTTATTTCTTCTGAATTTTTTTTGGTTATTAGTATTATATGTGCTGTAAGGAAGGAATAAAAAAGGATTTCTAAGATGTAGGCAGATAAGAAGCAATGGGAAATGTTTTATACTTAGAGAAGGGACTGTGGGCAAAAATATGACAGACTATGGCCTGTGCTACAGACAGTGAAGTGTTCGTTCTGGGAAAATAAACCAAAAAAGTAAGACCAGAGTCATAGTACCAAGAACCTTGGCTGTCTCACAGAATTTATATTTAATCATATCTACATTGGGAACTCATTAAAGTTCCTAAGAAAGAAGGTATAGCTGAAAGATAATGTTTAGAAAGATTGCTCTGGTAACGTACAGGAAAGATTTTGAGTGGAGAGAGACTGAGAGAAAAACAAACAAACAAAAGCAAAAAACCGCAAAGCTGTGATTGCAGTCTGAGGGTATGTGAGCAAATCAGGGCTCGGATGAGAACCTCATGGAAGAGACACAATGTGAACTCAGATCTATCTGCCCAAAGCCCACGATTCTGCTCTTCACACACCTGTCACGTGTGACTGGAACCAGAAAGGACCCTGGAGACCATCAACTCCACAACTTCAAATTCCTCCACCAGCGTCCTGAAGGACCTAGGGCACAGCAAGCTGCAAACCAAAATTTTCTTTGAAACAGAAGATTTTACATTTCAAGCAACCCTTACTTTCTCCTATTGTGCATCGCATTTGTTTTGATATGAAATTATTGTTTAAAATGTTTGCCAAATAGTTCATCTCTATTAAAAGCAATAAAGAAATTGTATTATTCTAAGAAAAGAAAAGAAAATGTTTGCCACGTAAAAGTAATGATAGGTATATTCTATTCCAATTATACATGGACCAAGAAAGCCCTCCTCCAGCTGTCTAAATGAGCAGCAAACCAGGATCTTTTTAAATCCCCACAGGGAAGAGTCATTATCTTGTAGATTGTAGGCTTCTACATTAATGAGAGAGTTATGTCATATAATTAGTTTAAATATAATCTTTTTAAAATTGCTGACCATTGGGTCCACTCTTATGGGGGATCAGGGTGCAGAGATGGGGAAAGCAAAACAATGTCTGGAACAACTCATAGCTTTCACAGAGAATATCTTCCCACGGGTCGGTTCTGGTCTGTCCCCTACAAGTTCCAGTGATATAGGGGTGGGGGCATGGCAAAAAAAAAATAAAAGTGGATCAACAGGGCTGATCAAACACATAGGCTAAAGAAAGGATCAATAGGATTTGGCAACAGAATGATACAAAATGAGGTTTTTTTTTGTCAAGGAGAAGGCAATGGAGAAATTGATGACTCGGTGACCCACAGTCTGGGTGATGGGAGAAGAGTCAAATCAGGAGCAGAAATAACAAAGCCCAGAGGTGAAGTTTGCTGCAGAGAAAACGATGAGTTCCACATCGTTCCTGCTGCACTTTCACTGACAGAACAGTCAGGGGAAGGTATCCCAAGAAACATATTTGGAGTCATCCCTAAATAGATGAAACTTTAAGAAAGAACTTCCAGGGAGCACACAGAGCCAGGCAGAGAGGTCCCCAAGCTGGATGGTGACATGGTGGCCCTGAGTCAGCAGAGCAGGTGCTCTGATTGTGGAAAACCCCAGGGCTCGGGAGTCGTTTTAGAGAAGCAAGTCATAAGGGGTATAAAATCTGGCACCAAAGCAAATGTGATTAAAGATAGGGGAAATACCATGATTTTGGTAAAGAAAAAAAAAAATCACTGCTAACTTGAAGGAAAATGGTTTCAGTGGTGTGATGGGAATAGACATGTGATGAAAGGGAATTTTAGAGGATGGGGGTGAGTAGCTGAAGAGATGAATAGAAGCTGTGAACGGTTCTAGAAAAGTCCACGAAGTAATAACCGTCTGTGTTCTGTTATCATTGTCATCTTTCTAAATGGAACGTACATAGCACTCACAAAGCAGCAGCAATAAATAAGTGGTATTAGCAGTGGCCGTACTACTGCACTGACGTGGTTCCAGCATTGGGTTTAAAAAAAAAAGTAAATCTGCAGAGGTTAAACTGGAACTCTTGATATCCTTGTTTTTCCGAGGGAAGCCCACAATTGTCTCTGAACTAAAAACAATACACATCTGTCTCAGTGCTTTCTATTTCAACAGCAAAAGGAAGAAAAGAGGGGGCTGGGTAGGATTTGAACCAGACTATTTACTAAGGTTCTTTCCAACCTACAGAGTGATTCCATGAGTTTACCCATACCTGAGTCACAACGAAAACAAAAACAAAGCCCATGGTGATCATTTTTGTTGGTGATACGTTCCTATGCAAGGTACTGCAGAGAAACAGAAAACACCAGAGTTGATACGAAATGTCTCATAATCCAATACTTAACAGTTAGGTAATCAGGCTATGGGAGTTGCCTGTGTGGTGAAACGTCTTTTGGTAAGCCTCAGAATCTAGCCGCATCTATCATATAATATGCATGTTTAGCATACCATCCTGCATACTTATGTGTCCACAAGTATATATTTATACTCATGATCTCTTACAAATGCACTGAGCTCTAGCCACCTTAACAGACTAACACTGCTTAATTTAAACCAAAATATCTTCCTTGAATTATAAGAGAACCTTTTCTTTCTAACACTCCTCTTTTAATAGATGAAGTAAGTTAAACTGTTCACTCCGACAAAAATTGCCTTTTCTGTTTTGGTGGTGGCTGTTTGTGTTGAAATGTAAACATTAGTCAAACTTTGTTGAACAGAAAAGTCCAACCCAGGAACGTAATTCCAATAAAAAGCAAAGTCATGGCCAAGCTCAGTGAAGACAGTAACATGCACGGAACCCAGAAAGAGGGTAGATCAGCAGGGAAGCTCTGGGGAATGTAGCTTCATGTTAGGTTAGCAAAAAGTAGGCCTATTACGATATCTCCAACTTAAGGAAAATTGACATTATTTTGCTTTTTTTGTTTAGCTTTTAATTAGAAGTTGAGCCTTCTTTCTTAAAAATATATGTCTTTTCATGGGTGTGAGGAAGAAAATACACAACACACACACACACACACGCACACGCAGGCTCGTGGTGCTTAAGAGGAAAATTAGATAAAGAATTCTATTAGAACACTTGGAAATATAAAGATCTCCTTGTCATTAAAATATCCAAGAGGAGAACTTAGACCTGCACTGAAATAATAAAATGACTGTGTAATTGTATTTATAAAATAAACTGTCTCGATTTATATTACAGAAAAATACCATCATTTAATTATTTACATAACATTTTGGAGGTTTTTACAGCTCTTTAAAAATCCTGTAGAGCATCCAGATCAAGCTGGTAAAATGCTACAAATATTATATTTAAAATCATTTCCACTATATTTTTCTTCTGAAAACACCGCTCTGTAGAATTCAAACAGCTTCAACTGCTTGAGATGGTGAAATACCTTTGTGCTTTTCAAAAATCACATTTCATAAAGGATATTTATTCTATAGAATTAAAGTTTACTGAATAATAAATATAACTTTAAGTGAGGCAAGCTGTCAAAACCCTTGAATGTCAAAGTTAAAGCAGATAGCCCTTCATGATTTTTGCTGCTTCGGAATAAGAAAGGAAGCAGAAAGAGAATGATTAAGGAAAGGCAACCTCACCTTCGGACTTCTTCATCTTTGTATTTTCATCGTAAATAACAATTTAAATACCCTTTGAGGTTAATATTTTCTTGTTCAAAGGGAAAGTACAGAAAAAATTAATATATTCATGCATAATAGGAGGCAGCAGAGACTGGAGTATCTTATTTGTAGCAAATTTTATTTTCAAATGACCATAAAAGGTATGCAGTTACTCTTCAGATTAATTTATGAGATCATGCAAGATGTAAACATGACATTCCAAAGGAAAAAAAATCATTCCTGACAATTCTAATAGATGAGGAAAAAGTACACAGAGATACACACCAGGAACTTTCTACATATGGCTGATACCTGGATCTTTATTCTTGCCTGCCTTTCGTCATTTCAGCACAGATAAATGTAGTGCAAAGAAGCAAAAGGTAATAATCCAAGGGAAGAAAACTCGTTGATGTGTTGCATGATACGAGGGAGTTTACTATGTTAATATTCACAAAGGAATGTTGGAAGTGGGGAGTGATGTTAGGTAAAAATATCTATTTTGCAACAGAGTTAAAGAGAAATTTAGTTGTGATTATATTGCTACCTACATCATATCCATAGGCTTTCCCTTGAGTGCCACGCCCAGTTCCAAACTTTTTTTTTTTTCTTTTTGCTATGGAAACAGATAAAATGAAATGGAAATCTTTCCAGAGGGCATTCAAAATAATATATTAACTTAGAATTATAATGTATTTTGAAAATATGGTAGATGGTAATATTATTCTGAAAAAAATGTTACATGGGCAGAATAGGTATCATGAAAATATTTTAAAATCAATGGTGCACTAGAAAGAAAGTAACTTCCTATTTTTGACATGGACTGCAAAGCAAAGGACTGTGGTTTTACACCAGAAGGGCTTTATTTATTTGAATATTCAGAGTTGGTTCCCGATGACTAAATGTATAAAATAGATCCAAAAGTCCAATCCAGAGTGTATCTATATAGTTATATAGCTGTATGGCTTCAAAGAAAATACAATGCCATTTCTGCAATTTGGACAAAGTCCTAGTGTCCTCATTTAACCCTGGTGTCTAGAGGCCATAAAATGTAAAAGGTTTTGGATCCCCTGGAGAGTACACGTACACAAACTCCCTACGAGTAAAGCTAGCTTTGTTTATAACGTAGTTGAAAATTAAACAGCAAAACTCCATACAAAATTAGTTCTTTACATTATTTTTATAACGATATTATCCCCAGGATTCTCCGTAAGAGCCTAGAATAACATGACTCCAAATTTCCATTCCAGAATTTCC
The DNA here is from genome assembly GCF_963924675.1 of Phocoena phocoena. Lineage (NCBI taxonomy): Eukaryota > Metazoa > Chordata > Mammalia > Artiodactyla > Phocoenidae > Phocoena > Phocoena phocoena. The sequence continues at coordinate 182,559,750 of NC_089219.1, read as the reverse complement.
CACTTCTTTTTTTAAAAATTTTATTGAAGTGTAGTTGATTTACAGTGTTAATTTCTGCTGTTCGGCAAAGTGATTCAGTTATACATATATATGTATATCTTTTTTCATCAGAATTTCCCACTTCTAACACTTCTCCCTGGCAGGCACACTGCAACAGAAAATGAGATGCTATTTCTACGTGGCTTATGAGATGCTGCGCGGCCAAAAAAATGTTATTGTAAAATAACGTGCGGTGGATTCTACGAGGTTTTGTTAAATAAAGCTATCTACTTTATAGGTGATGAAACATCACCAAGCTTTTAAAAGTGTTTGCTTTGGGTCCTTTGCTATGGAGTCATGTCCTTATTTGAGGTATAAAAAAAAACCCACCCACTCTGCAAGTCAGCCTTAATGTGGCAACTCACCAAAGCCGACAGATAATGACTCCCAGTGAAGCGTTTTGTGCCCAAGATCAATTTGCAAGAAGCAGACTAACCCAAGCCTTTGGGAGGTAGAAGCTACAAAAATATAGTGCCCTGCCCCCAACCAAGAAGTCCGCGTCTTTCTCTTCCACGCCAGACAATAAGGGTGCAGTTTTGCAGACTCAGAGACCGCTGTCCATCACATTTAAGCACCACGGACCTTCGGATTCAGCATCATATGCTTTTTTCTCTTCCCACTCACATAATTAACGCTCCTTTCCTTTCCTCTTTAAAAATGTGCCTGTTTCAAATGTGTATTATTTTTTTCAGATGTCTAATTTCAGTTATGTTCTTTCCCTCTGTGGTCTCTTCCCACATTTCACATTCCAGAGAAATATTTAAAGGTCTGTAAAACCAGGTGAAGTTCCAAAATATTTCTAAACGAAACTGCCGCAGGTGACAGCACCAGGGAAAGAAGGCAAAGCTACAGGACGAGGATTGGAATAAACTGGCTGGAAATGTATTGGAAAATCTATTTAAGTTACAATAGCCGTGGATGAGGTTTCAATGAGGCATAAACATTCAAGTTACTGACAAAACCAACATGTTTCATGATCACTCAAAATAGTCTACTTGTCATGGTGCATTGTTTTTTTTTTCTTTTATTAGTAAGTTGCTCTCTCTTTTTAAATTTTTTTTTCTTTTTTAGTATTCAGGAAGTGAAAGCATTTAAGAAAACATTCAAAATTCTGAGAGTACATGTGAGTGAAATATTTACACTATCATTCATAAAAGTTACATCATTTACATAGGGTTCATTTGTATATAATAAAAATTTCATCATAACGAAAATTTTTCTGGAAAGTTATATGCTAATTTGTTTAACATATGCTTTGGATATACAGCTAAATATGAATAGTTAAAAAAATTCTGTCTTCAAATATCCCTTTAACAATTAAAAAACCTCATTCCTAAACATTTGTTTTTCTTTCCACTTGCTCTTTTGTTTGTGATATCATATGTAGTTTGAACTATGCAAAGATTGGATCTTGTCATAGTTCAGAATATATTTGTATACTTTCAATAAATTTGCTCATTGCATAGCAAACATGTAAACTTACAGAGGATCTACAAATTTTACCCTAATTACCTAAAAAAGTTGCTGAAATTTTACATGACAGTATACTGAGGTTTATTTTTGTTGTAATTTGGGTTTTCTTTGTTCTTTTAAAAAATATTTTTAGTCCATGTGTCAAGTGAATACAACTTATAAAAAGTCATGAGACGTCAAAAACCAAGTAAATAATTTTATCCTAGATTACCAGAATTTAACCTCATTATATCATTTGGGCTTCTTCCTAAGTATAACAGGTTGGAAATGTATTGTGCTGTCTTTTAAGACAGTGTTCCAAATTAATTTCAAAAGTGTGTGTTTAACATAAAGTTAACTGTGTTTCCATCAAATAAAATGTTTATTAATGAAAGCTATTTATCATACAAGAAACAGCAAAGATAAGTCATCATACAGAGATGTACACTAGAAGTGACAGATGTAAAAGTGCATGCAGAGATTTCTGTTTAAAAAGGAAGTAATAAACAATAATACTAAAATCACTGGATTTTGATTCCTATACTCTTAAATGAGTGATAGCTTTTCTTTGAATTTACAATTGGAAAATGCCATTAACAGAGAGGACTAATACACATTAGCAAGCAGGTGAAATGAATGTTTTTTGGATTTTATTTTACAACTACCGTGCTTGACAAGTGTGTGGGAATTTTTATTCAATAATTTTCTTCAAATATGGGGTGGGCATATTACTGCCTGGTTGCTCTGATTTATACACGATTTATCTAATTTTGTTTAAAACCATATAATTTTAAGCCTCCATTTGTGTTAGACATCATAAAGAACAGAAGTTTTGTTAACATTCAGTAAATGACATTTAAGTCTCCCGGTCTCTCTCTCTCTCTCTTTCTTTCTCTCTCTCTCTCTCTCTCTCTCTCTCTCTGTCTCTCTTTTTTTGGCTCAATAGATTTTTAAATGTATGATTATCATAACCTAATATTGTCTTTGTCTTCACTGCAGTGGATTTCCGATCAAACTTTTCCCCTTCTTTTAATACTTTAGGGAATTTTCAAACGTCGGGATGTTTGGCTGTAATGCCCCAAGATTTGTTCTCCCTGAAAAAAATCATAGTGACAATTTATTAACTACAGAGCAACTTGGCTTTTAGGGGTCTGCAATTTCTATTTAGATTTACAAATATCCATTTGTGCTCAATAGACCTAACATTAAACTTAATCATATTTAAGGTTTCTTTTCATGCAATTACTTTATCTGCTAATTATCTTTTTTTTAATTCTAAAAATCGGGCTGAGTCAAATCAGTGGGGCATTACTTTTATTGTAGGAAAATATATTTAAAGGTAATTCTAAGTTGAATTACACTACATATGCAATGGTAATTTAAAATGAATCAGAAGTTTGGAAATCTAAAAGCTATTTGTATGTTTGCATATCTAAAATTTTTCATATTACCGTTTTAATAGCTTTTACAAATAGACAATTGAAAACACACTAGTACAGTTAAGCCTTAAGTAAAACTAATGGGAAATAAAACTCCTTAGATTCAAAATCGTTTATTCACACAAATTTAATAGGATATATCACAATTGTTTGGTCCATAAATATTTAGGGGAAATAGTTTCTATACAATGCATTTATCAATAAACAAAGAAACATGGACAATTTTGCTAGACCACTTACTGTACTATAAACACGAAGCTCAATATATAAGATTATTGAATTTATCAACTATATTGGGAAGAGTGCACAACTGCTTTCTATGACATGTTTGTCCCCTCTAACAGGATACACCATAAAAAGAGTTTCAGAAATAAGAGGTAAAACAGTACAAAACTAGTGAGGTGTCAAAAGGGCTTAAAACAGTTAATTTAACAAACAACACATATATCCTGATTTTTCACAAACTTACTTCCAAGTTATCTCATAAGGCACATAGGAGAACTGAGTTATAATTAGTCTACTTAATAAAGTAGATCTATAGTACCATATATTGTTCTGTCAAAGAACAAAATTTATAAGTATCAATATTTTACCTGTAAAAGTGTATTAATAAGATCTCAGCCTTACCAAGGTTGTTTGGTCTGGTTAGTGGTAAATGCCCAAAATGTAATAGAAATATGAAAAGTCAAGATTTAAGCTCCATATAAGATGACAACCACACTTGCTAAATATATAATGGCAATCACACCTTCTTCTGTTACAGTGTTATCTTCCATCATCTTTTTTTAAAAAATAAGCTACTTTCTGTGCTAATTTTCTAAAGACCCTGAGCAAAAGTTACAATAATGCACTTTAATGTGGGCAGTGAACTGTCAATATGTAACCACACATTTATACAGCCAGAAGGACACCTTTAAAATCTATTAAATAGCCACTTCGACCACCAGAGGAGATTTAAGGGGTCCAAAAAGTGGAGAACATGTGCAAAGTTATTCTTAACAATCCACTAAAGCAAGACATATATCTTGACTTCTTTTTTATTTTTATTTTTTTTAGGAAATCCACAATCTAATTGGTATTTAACTACAACAGAAGCATATAGATGAACATTCACCACTGCCCAGACCATTAAGATTTTAGCTTAAATTAAAAGAAAAAAAAATGCTACTGTAAACTAGGAAATATATTCAGATCAGCATCCACAAGGCTTCTGAGTTTATCTACTTTAAAACTAAGAACCTCAAATCTCTACTGTCAGAAATTTTTTTTTCTGAAAAATACATCAACCTGTGTCAAAGTAAAATGAAGCAAAACAAAACCAAAGAATTCTCATTGCTAGCATGTTACTAAGTTGTTTTTTTTAAACATTATTTGTATAGAATGCCAGATACAATATCATGGTACAGCTGAAGCCAATTAAGAGCTATTGATTAAATTATACTGATTTTTTTAACTTCTTAAAAAATTATATTTTGCTTATTTCCATTTTCCCTGGGAAAAAAATAATTTAGAAAGAATGGTTTTATAACTATCATTTTTAGCTTGAGGAGGTTAAAAGTATAGAATTTCAAATTCTGTTTGGAATTTTCATGGATACACAGGAGGTTTAAGTATTTTTCAAATGTTGAAAAGCAATAACTAACTAATAAAGTTTTGTTGGGATGTACACCCTAAGAGAAAAAAAGAGTCACATTCCTGGTTAGATTTCCCACCTAATTAATCCTTAATATTTAGATTTGCTATCCTTAATGCTCTTGTTTAATCATATTCCTCAATTGTAAAAAAAAAAAAAGGAATAATCAAAACATGTTTTTTCCATTTTAAAATTTTAAAAAAGACAATATGAAATTTTCAAAATTCTGTAAGTACACGTACAATTGCAAGATTAAAAAAATAATTTTAATAATTATCTGATTCTTTATTAACCTAATTATATAACCGGGAATATGATTATTTGCCCATCATAATACCACTCTTTTTTTTTTCTTCGAGATTCTGGAAATAAGTAACATACAATTTTAAGAGGCACTTATTAGAATGATTCCCAAACTCCCCTTACCGACTGAAAGATCTAATTAATTTTTTTTAAATCCAAATACACTTTGTAGACAAAAAAAAAATACACTTTGTAAAGGAGACAATACTGTAAACTCATTTGCCAAGTGGCTGCAGAGGCTACACACCAAGCTGTTGTTTTTATTTCCCAAGTATCTTGTGGGTTAGGGAAAAAAAAAAAAAAAGTCTTGTAAATAATAAAATAATCATTAGAATAATAATAAAAAGAAGAGGAAGAATTAAAAAAAAAAAAACACCAATGTTAGAAAAGGTTCGTTAAGGTAGTTTGCGAGGGGCTTCCGGATTCGCGGCTGTCCATGTTAGAGGTCACGGCTGTCACTACAGTGATAGTGGGATTGGTCAGGTCTGTTAAAGTGGTCGCAGTGCCGGGTGGACTGAGCGCGCCGCTGTCTGCTGAGGGCGGGGCCGGAAGCGACGTGCCATCAGCTTTATCAACACCCCCATTCTCCTGCCGCAAAAGGTTCCTTCTGAATTTGGCTCGTGCGTTTTGGAACCAAACCTGCAAACCAATCCCAATGGATTTCTTTACCGATGTTTATTTTTATACTTCTTTTTTTTTCTCTCTCTCTTTCCTTTTTTTCTTCTTTTTTTTTTTTTTTGGATATGTTTCTCTTTTAAATATAATTGTTTATTTTTCTTGGGAAAGCGGGGCCTTTTTTTTTTTTTTTTTTTTTTTTTTTTGCTTTCTTTTAAAACAGAGTAATTCCAGTACGACTATGGACACCCTCTGAGCAGCACGTGTGCCCCCGCCCCAGCATTAACAACTGCCGCTTGGGGGCTACGGATGCTTAAGTGGAGATACCGTGGGGAAATGAAGGCACAGAGATGAAGAGGGGGAAACACACCCTGATTCCTCAACTACTGTCTTTTTGAGAATGAGGGCAGGCGAGGTCAGGGAATGGTTCACAAAGTAAGAATCACTCGCATGAAATGAACATCACTGAAACAGATTTCAGCCTATTCTTGAGTCTGACACATGGCAAGTATTACTTGCATAGGAAAAACCCCGAGGGCCACAGACTTCAAGCAACCGGAAACTGGCGGGTGGAATTTTAAATGCCTGCTATTTGTCACTGAAAAGTGTAAGAGCATCACAGGTGACCCACAGCAACCCACTATCATGTCTCTAGTTACATATTCTTACCATGATGAGTTTAGGAAAGCAGTTGGACAGCAGATCTCACTCCCGGTATTTAGTTGTGAAATACGGTTGGTTAAAATGGGAAAATACTTTCTCCAAGTGGTTGCCGAGACACTAACCATACTTGTGGCTTTTCGGGAGATGACAAAAAGGGTCGTCTTGAATTTGGAAGCTCACAACAGGTAGTGAGGCTGCCAAGAGTGTGCTGAAGTAAGACAGCGCCAGCAGGTCCCCCCGCCAAGTCTGTGTGCTGACCCTAATGTGAACGTTGTCTCCAAAGCCACAGCTTGCGCAGATAACGTCACCCGCGTTTGCAGAGCAGCTAGGCAAGCTGAACTGGCTTTGGTGCACCCGTCTGTCCATCTGCAGGGAGGACGTGGCTGCATCTTAGAAGACCCTGCGTCTCTCTTTGGGCAGTCTCCGGAAAGCCCCTGCAAAATCTCAGTACACTCTCTAGGGAGTCACCTAGAGCAACTGAGGGAGCTACCTGACAGGGTACCTCTCAGTACCCTCTAGGGAGCTAACTAAGTAGACTAATGAAAAGCAGTACAGGAAATAGCCGTATCACTACAAAAACAGGGAAGAGAACTATTTTTACTGCAAGGGGAAGATGTATACACAGCCAATGATGGAGGTTTCTTACCTGCAAAACTCTTTTGGTCAGGCCTGTTTTCTGAGCAAGCTGCTTGAGGTCCTTGGCGTCCGGGTTGTGGTTGATGGCAAAGTAGGATTTCATGGTCCGGAGCTGGTGATGCTTGAAGGAGGTGCGCATGCGCTTGGTCTTCTGCGAGGGCGGGTAAGGCTGCTGATCTCGGTCCAGATGGTCTGCCTCATTCTCGTTACAACCTGTTGCAGTCACAGTGGACAAACAGGGGCTCAGTGGAAAGTCCTGCGTTAGCTGAGAAGATGGCAGGTGGCATGATAATGTCACGACAGGACAACAACGGTGGAAAAAGCTGTCGACCCAGTTATGAGTGGGAGCCAGACAAAAGAAAGAGGTTAATTGCCCACGACCTCCAAACTAGTCTGTTCACGTGGACACACCCGAAGTTTAGGTAGAAGAAAAAGATTAGATAAATCCCCTCTTCGGCTTAATGGTTGCTAGAAAACCTTGAAAAGATGAATAAGCTGTAAGTGTGGGAGGGAGAGAAATATTCTCCAAGAGGGAAAAGGAAAAAACCCTTTTCTACTATATTTATGTGTATCAGCACACCACCACTCCACACACGGTTTTTAGAGACTCCACGTTTTGTCTGTATTTGTGAGATGAGGTGTATTCCCTGAAGGCATGAAAGATACGCGAGTAATTTCAGCTCTCTCACATCTGAAGGTCTGCGAGAGCCCCCCAACGAAGGAAGAATCTGTGTTCCAATTTTTAGCCTTTTCTGCTAATCCTAGAACGTTTCCAGAAAAAGTTAAAAAGTGGCTGGACAAGGGAGAGAAGTTAGAAAATACAAATTTGCAGGATTCTTATGTAACCGTAGGAATATTATTTTTGAGGGCTTTTAGCTATAACTGCTTAGCGTGGGGCTAACCAGGATGAAAATAGTTTTCCCTTGGAGTTATTTTAGTAAATATTTCTGAAAGAGAAGGAGCACAGACTTTTCTTCCCTCGGTTCATGCCTGCAGCGCACCCCACAGCTCCCAGTTCAGAGGCTCTGACGTCCCTCTAGGATCATGGCCCCGTCTGCTCTGGCACGTGGTATGGAGGCGGGTTGAGCTGTGTCCCCGGCTGGCAGGGCAGAAGGAGGGCGGCATCACAGCCCCCCTTGCACAGCTCCCTCAACACTGAGGGCAAAACAATCCAGCCTTTGAAATAAGCCTCAAAGTCCTTATCCTCAGGATGTAAAGATGTGCATTTAAGAGGTCATTTCCAATAACCTACTGGCTCTGCATAAGAAATATGATTACAAAATGAAAACATTTTGCTAAATATTTACTGATTCAGCCAACTTCGCAACTTAAAGGGCATGGCAGGGGTTTTTTTTTTTTTTCCCTTTAAACCTTACTTCAGATGTTTATCTCATATATATTCACATTTTTATAATAGAATATCTAAAGTCAACCTGGTCGTTTCCCTGGGGGAGATGGGGGGGGAGAAGCCTGAATCTTGAAGGAAGTGAGACATCTCTTACTATTACCTCTTTCATTCTGCTTGAGAAAATAGTATTTGCCTGCTATGCTCTGGCTACAATTACTTTTTAAAAAACACTTTTAGTAAATCAGTATATATACAGAAACCCAGTAGCTTTATAGTCATCAACAAATCAGCTGCATCACAAAATCCACTTAAGAAATTCTCCCTAATGTAACAAGACTAGGCATGGACTAATGTCTCCTTTGTTCATATTTCCATGAAATCCATAAAGAGGGCACACTTGGCAAAAGAGCAATTGAGTTCATGGAGAGAAAGGCTCTATCATGTTCACCATCGGGTCCTCTAAGTCATGCACAGGGCCAGGAGCTCAACGAGCATTCGATCAAGATTTTGAATCTTTGTTCATCCATAAAATCACGAGTGACTATAAATGCAAAGTCAAATCAACTTGAAATGGAATGCAAGTTAGATATATACAGCCAAATGTTGAACAGAGGCTCCTTAAACTCCACCAGAAAGGGTAACTTGTACCCAGAAATAAGAGAGAGAATATGCTTTACATTTTATCCTATTGCATCCCCGGGGAGAGATGTCAAGTTCAAATATTCTACAGAATTGCACTTTTGTATCCTCAAATGGATGAAACAGCATCTCATGACCTACTATAAAACTATATTTATCTCCAGTAAACTGAGCTATATTTCACAACCAGATTATAAATGAAGCCACACCAAAACAGTCAAAGAGGCACACCTTAGTCACTGGAGGCTTCTTCAAGTAAGATTTCAATTCTGTCATAGGTGAGTGATGTGTAACCCTTCCTGAATAGCACATTAAATGGAATATGACACTTGAGGTAGAAGACTTAACTTGGTACGTAAGTAATGCCCTTAACCATCCACCCCCACCCAAGTTATTATTTCTTAGAAATGGGTTGGATTCCTATCCTAACTATATACTCATTAGTCTTTAAAGTGAAGTTTATGAAAAAAATTATAGACAGGTTTGATAAAATTGCTTCTCTGAATATGCATTCTATATCCATTATTGCTGATTAAGAACTCAGCAGAGAATTATAGTGTATTAAACACAATTATGGGGCTTGTTTTCACATAGAATACAATTCACTGTGCAAAAAGATTGTTAGCTCTTTATTAAACTGGTATTAATATAAACAGATAAACTGTGTGACCAGTTATATTATGTGAACTAATAGAGCAATCTATGTCATCTACAGAGTAACGCAGTGCATTGGCTTAAATCACTCGTGTTTCACTATGAATGCCTCACATAAACTTGCATTGCGTTTCCCCAGGGTCTACTTTTAAAGCAACAGGGGTTTTCTTCCCCCTGAATTATGAGATGAGATGATAAATCTCTTAAAACTGTCTTAAACATACACCTGTAAGTACACATCTGGCACTATAAAGTTAATAAGAAGATCTAAATATTTTATTCTCCGGTCATTTATGGAATGGTCCCCTATCCTGAAGTGAGTTTCTATTCTGCAGGTGTGTAACCTTCTGAAAACTGATCCCTGGGAGACCACTAGGGGTCAGTGCCAGGCAAATTTAACGACTGCAGGCAGCTTTTGAAGTTTGGAAGCCAATAAAGACCCTAAGGAGGGAGATTCCGCGAAGGGGCAAAAATTTAGTCTCTCAATTAATGTTAAATTACCCAAACAAGAGCTACCTGCCCTAGACTAAATCCTCTTCTCACCCTGGAGGGCTGCATTTCAATCCAGCATCCCAGATAAACTTTCCAGGTCTCTTTCTAAAATATCTGCCTGATATCTGCGCAAAGAGCTACAAACTACATCAGGAAGAGTGTCATGAAAAGGCGTTTGCCTTATGCCGAGCGCTCTCTGATCTTTGCCAAGCTTCCCATCTCTGGGAGTCTGAATCATAAACATATTCTGTGTACATGTGTTTGAAAATATATCAGTGTATAAATTAGATGTGTTTAGTATCAACATTAGTCTTTTCTGAGATTTACACTTAAGCAGAGATGGCTCCAAAGAAAGCTAAAATAATGAGCTAAAACCGCGAGTCCATTTTACTGTCTGCCCTTTAACGTGTTTTTAATGCACTGAAGTGTTTCTTTGGCTAGTCTTATAATAACAAACTGACATTGGATTCATAAACTTTTTTTTAATGGCAGATTGATTTCTGGTCAGGCATCTTTAACCCAATTTCTCTAGATCATTTTCACCTGATCTTAACTATACGCTATTTGCTCGTATCTGGGAAAAGTCCAGAAGGGAGGAGGCGGATGTTAATTGAGAGGCACCGGCTCTGCAGTGGTGTGATCTACAAACTCCCTGGGGTCAGAGAGGCCCCTCCCTTACTTTTCCCTCCTTGATGAACGAGAGCACCAACTTTCTCCATAACCTTGTAGCAGCGCTAATTTGCAAACTAAACGCCTAAGTGGAAAGAGATTTTCGTTCTTTCTAAGAAATAAATGTGTACTCTCTAGTTCTCCTCGGAGAAGCACAATTTTCTTGACCCTAAAGCTCTGTGGATCTTTCTCACATAAAGTAAGATCAAGGCGAAATCAAACGTAGCTAATTAAGTTAAACAAACAAGCGAAAGCCCAGGCTTTTGCCACCTTTGTCTCGAAATCTCCTCCCCACACTTCTGGACCTTCTCTGGGCTGAGGGCTTCCCTGTCTCCAAAAGCCTGGCTAGTTTCTCTCTCTCTCTCTGTGTCAATCTCTCTCACTCTAATTAGGGCGTTAGGGCCTTGGTCTGTGGCTGGAGATTCCGATGTCATCTTCTATTAACAGAGAACAGTTAGTGCCCTGCCCAGCCTGCCCCGGGGACCACGCATCAAAGGAGCCCAAGTAAGCGCGCTGGGCACCGTGGCCCCAAACCAGAGCCCCGGCCTCGGGCACAGCAAGGGCAGTGCGCAGCCCTGACCTCCGGCGGGGTGTTGGCAAAACCCGGGGGTGCGCCCGCTGCGTGACACCAACCCAGCCGGTCAGGGTCTCAGCCGGCAGCCGGCCCTCCGCCTCTGCCCAGTGACCCGGGCTTGAACCCCCTGGGACCAGTACAGTCACGCTGGGTCCCCGCTCCTTGGGATACCACCCGCTGCGCCTCTTCTGTGAAAACCTCCCTAGAACCAGGAGGAAGCCGAGGAGAGAGCTGGGCAGAGCCCACTCAGCCTGCGGGGACCCTGAAAGCTGTGGGCCCGAGCAGGACTCCAGATTCCTCTAGCACACACTGGCTGTGTGACCCTAGGCAAGTCACTTATCTGACGGGACAGTGTCCCTTTACCATTGAGCCACAGTGGCTCACACACCACACCAGGCACGTGGGAACTGGAAGAGAAAAACAGGCAAGATCCGTGCTCTGGGCGCCCACCGTTTGGCTGGTATCTGGGTGCTCGTGGTAACAGACAGGGGTTGCCACCATGAGGTCCCCAAGGTCCTTCCCAATAGAATGGACTCCCCTGGCCTGAGTCTCCTGCCTGCTGAGGTTTCCATCTGGGGCCAGGCCAGGGGACAGGGCATCAGAGCAGCTAAACCAACCCTTAGGTTGCCCCAGAGTTATCCTAGGGCTTTCTGGAACCTCTTTTCCAGTGGCTGGGACTCACTGGAAGAGCTTCCATCCCTCTTGGAGTTAGACTGTGGTCCTCAGGGCCTGTCACCATCCTCACCTGGGGGATGGCAGGTGAGGGTGGGCTACCAACAATGAGAAACCAGTGAATGAGAGAGATTGATGAATGATAACGTGTGCGCCTCCCAAAGCAAGGAGGAAAGCGTGCTCTCTGGCCTGTTGCCTGCATTTTGTTTTGAATTAAGAGAGAAAGCTGGAGGAGGACAGAAGAGCAGCCTGTGACACCACTAAGCCTCCTCAGAGGGCCTGACCTGGAGGTTCTTCCAGTCTTCAGGGCGGTCTGGGTGTCTGGATGGTTTATCCCACAGGGAAGGAGCTGGCTGGATGGGTCCCCTGACCCAGGGAAGGAGCAGGCCAGCTCAGCTGTGGAGAGTGACTCCCGCCCCTACAGCTGCTTTTCACCAAGATCAGGGATTTGGTTTTTCAACACTCTTGCCAACTGTTTCCCTGATTAACTCTGGGCTGGTGACCACAGCCTCTGCCCTTTCTAGACAGGCTGGGGTTGGGCTCTAAAGACTTCTTTTTTTTTTTTTCCTTTTTTCTTTTTTAGTATTTAGGGAAACCTCCTCCAGGATCTATAATTTGGCCTCCACTCAGGAATTGCCCTGGGGCTGTTTTGCTCCAACTGGGAGCCAGAAACTAATGGGCTCATTAACTAATGGGCAACAAGGATTTGGCTTGGCCTGTTTGGGGGAAGTCATTGCAGCCTTATGAATGTGTTTTCTGCCCCAAACTACAGAAAGGTCTCTCTCACCTGTTCTCCCTCTCCCCTCCCCCTCTTCTCTCCCTCTTTCCCTCTCTCCACCTCTCCCTTCTTTCTGAGTGAAAGGGAGCTGTAGTGAGAAAAGGGTCGTGCTAAGGAAAGTACCGTCTTGCAGCCAGGTCTCGGACGGGAAGGAGCTGGATAGAATTCTCCTCTGCGCAGAGGAGGTTAGGGCTACAGGGGCACTGGGGAGGGGCTGGGCGCCCACCTGAGTTGTAACTGACGATGTCCACCCCCAGCGCGGGGCTCTTCCGCTTCCGGGGTCGCCCCTTCTGCACGGTGCCAGCGCCGTTGAAGTAAGGCAGGGCCAAGCCGCCGCTCTTGGCCGCCAGCTCGGTGTAGCTCAGCTGAGGTGGATACTCCCCTTGCAAGAGGGTCTCGAAGTGGGCGCGACAGTACACCAGGCTGTCCTTCATGCCAAAATGATCGCCCGTGGTCAGGGTCTTGTTGCAGGTGGAGCAGGTGAAACAGCTCAGGTGGTAGACGGAGTCTCGGGCGCGCATGACCATCTCGGAGGCGGAGATGCCAAGGTGGCAGCGGGCACATCTCTGCACAGAGAACCTTCTGGAAGGAAACAGTCGAGTCAGGGCGCTGGTGGAGGCAAAGGCAGGGCCACCTCCCACTGTGACACCTGGGGCATGGTCAGCAGTGGCCCAAGACTGAGACCTGGGAGGGGTCCGGGAGGGGAGGACCCACGCCCACTTGGACATTAATTTTATTTGCTCATTAACCTGCTCTGGTGAACAAGACAAAGAACCCTTGCATTAAATTCAGAAGAATCGGGTAACTGATCCTCCGTTTTCTTCTCTGTAAAGTGAAAATTTTAAAAAGCAAAAACAAAACCAAAAACAAACCCTGCACTGGCTAACTCACAACACTATGTTAAGAATATTACATTGTGATGTCAAGTGAAAACGTTTCCTCGATTACAAAACATACAAACGAAGGGTGTTACTATTTATGGAAGCGTGAGCGTGCCTGAAAGCATTCAGACACGGCCCTGGAAGAAAAAGGACAGTTTTGCAGAGGGAAGCTAATTCTTTTTTAACCACTTTTCTCGCCTCAGCCGAGAGCGGAGTCGAGTCCCTGCATAACACTCGCGTCCCCAGTCCAAAAGCAGACCTGGGAAGAATCAATAAACAAGCTGCCGGCGACTTGACTCTCCGGCGTCTCTCGAGGCTGGCGGGCAGGTTCCAACCAGCGGGAACGGCATCTCGGAACTGAGAGGCCTGGGTTTCGGCGACAGCGATCACTCCTTTTCATGGTCCTTTACGTGAGTTCCCGCCCCCGCCCCCGGCGAACACCTGCCACCAGTTGCTGCTGCCCCGGCCACCAGTTGAGTTCCAAGGCACGGGCCTTGCTTAGTTCGTAGTAAACGGAAAAAAAAAAAAAACCGTTCTCGTCTCGGTGGACCGAGAAACGTTCATTTACCCTTCCGAGATTTGCCCAATCCCCTCGGCCGAGCTGCCAAGCGCCCCCTGAGCGGGATAGTCGCTGATCAAGCTCTGGACCTTGGGTGCCCCGGTCCGCGCGCATCTTCCCCGCGCGTCCGGCGGGGATGGGGATGCTGCAGCTTGAAGGCGCACGCGGTGGGCTTCTCTGGTCTGGGGACTGGTAAGAGTACCCCCAAGGGACCAAAGGCTGGGGACAGGGAGGGGACTCCGGGGCTCGGGCAGGTGACCCCTCCAGGTGTGCCAGGGGGTAAGGGATAGGGGTGGGAATACCTGTAGTAGTCCTCCTTGCAGTAAATGCTACCGTCCTTGGCGAAGCAGGTGAGCTCGGACTCGAGGGCCAGCTTACATTCACAGCATTTCAGGCACCTCAGGTGCCACTGCTTGTCCACGGCCAGCAGGTAGTACCTGTCGGCTATCTTGCCCCCGCAGCCGGCGCACAGGGCGGGCTTCTCAGGGCTCAACGGAGGCATCCCCTGCAAGGAAGCGCGCGCGGCGTCAGGAGGGTGCGCGGGGCCGCCCCACGCGGGTACCCTTCGCGGCGCCAGCCCTCGGCCTCGGCGAGCGCCGCAAGGTCAGGGGCTCCTGCGCAAAGGCAAACGTCAGAGGAACATTTGCAGTTTTTCCCTCTGCGACTCGCACGCTTTCTACTGCGTCCGCCTGAACGCGGCGTCCGCGTCCTTCCCGGACTTAACCTAAAAACACGCGCCGGCCACCTAGAGCCTGTTTCGAAAGGGCTAGGAGCGCACGGACTATAGTGTGGTGGATGTTTCCAAACTCGAATAATTAAAAGTTAAAAATTGTGGGTTCCGGTGCGCACGAAATAAAACAACGGAAATTGTTATTGGAGAATGGAAAGGCGATCTGAACAAGCACATACTGTTTTTTCAACAAATACTATTACATTGCTATTTCTCTAAGTCCTTATAAGCAACGTTGAAATTAAAAGGAAGGGAGAGGTTTTTATACTGGTGCTCATAATTTGGTCGACATTGTTTTGATCGGGATGTATTTGACAGATCTTGCTGTTCTCCAATCTTAAGGGTTATTAGTCCTTCCCCTAGTAAGGGTGTACCGTGCCTGTTCCCGGGGAGGGTCCGTTATCCCCTCTGCACGGGCCCTCTTTCCCTGGCATCAACATACCCAGGAGATCTTTGTCCTGAAAATCTTTTTAATGCCCAAATTAAGCTTCCCGCCTGCGTCCCCACGACACAGCAAGGATGGGGACACCTCGCCTTAACAAGCGCAGCCCCGCTGTGAAATTCGGGTTTGGATTACTGCTTTTTGCTTTTAAACAGGGTAGCCACAAAAGGGGGAAAAATAGAAGTTAACCGCTGTACATTTCCCTCAGGACTAGCAGAAATGGGTTGGACTTCCCCCGCGAAACTCTGGCAGGCCTGGAAAAGTAAAGTTTCGCCCTTTATTCAGACAAGGGCCTGCACTGAATTCATTTTGCAAATGTAGAAACATCCACCAACGCGGCTACTTGGTGGACCCAAAATACCGCTGACCCACCCAGGGCAGTCTACCGACTTAGTTTGAGCCACAATTCCCGGTGTGATGCCTGAGGACCTACACAGCTATGTTCGGCTGAAATCATTTCCGGAGACTTTCGTAGTTTCCCTCCTCCGGCTCGTAAGTGGGAAAGGCGAGCACATAGATTATTCATTGGTTTTCTTTATTGAGCTGGCATGACTTTTATCCTACGTATGTAATCGACAGAGGTGGTCTATCACAGCGTTTAAGGGTTGGAAAGTTCTCGCTCTTGGGCAAGGTGCCCCACTCCTCCGGATTTTCTATTAGAGTCCCCTGCACACCATACCCGCCCGGCCTGAGAGCTGAGCGCAGTCCTGTCTCACTCAAAGGGCCCAGATGAGCTGCTAGAGACCCCGAAACTCGCGGGGTTTGAAGGTTCCACGTTCCGAGCATCCGGAGAGCTGGAGGGAGCCCAGTCGCATTCTAGTCCGCGCCAAATGTCCGGTCACCAGACCCAGGGACTAGAGTCACCAGGCTTCAGCTCGGCCCGGACGATCGGCCGCGCGCCGGCAGCCCGTGGCCCGCACCAGCTCGCCCTCCAGCCGCCGATCCTCGCCGGGGAGGGGCCCGGGAATCTGAGGTCCGGAGGAGAGGAAGTCCCCATCCTCTCGCGCCCGGTTCTCCCTGCTTTCCCGGGACCAGCTGAGGCAGAGGGGAGCGAGCTCGGGGTGTCAGAAGCGTAGACAATTCAAATCGGAAAAGAGCCCTTTCTTACCCTGCAGCCAGGCGGACCAGAGATAAGCCACCCGCCAACCTGGAGCGGACGCCCCCACGAGCCGCCATCCTCGCCGGGGAGGCTCGGCTCGGCTGCCCCGCGCGCGCACGGGCGCCCGGCTCCCGCCGGCGCCGGCCCTTCCTTACCGCGTCGCGGCCGTTGAGCTGGGCGCCTTTGGCCAGGCGGGCCTCGGTCTTGGATCTGCGCTCCATCTCCTCCATGATGCCTTGGATGTGGCCTCCGGAGATCCCGTGGAAGAGCATGGCTGGGGGGCGGAAAGGACACGAGTTGTCTTCTGCTCGGCACCCCACTATTTCCATATACACACGCCCGTGGCTCTCAGCTCATCCGAGGGAAGGAGAAGCAGGGACCGCAGAGGCGGCGCGATGGGGGGCTGCGGAGACGCTCGGGGACAGAGGGCGAGGGGGCGAGAGGGAAGAAGAAAGAAAGAGGCAGACGGAGTGGAAATTGGTCTGCTCGGAAAGGAAAAAAGAAGAAGGGGGGAGAAAAAGCCCCAGCGGCTCCCTGAAGGAGATGTGCGGAAAACAAACAAACACGGGCGGAGGGGAAAGGAGGCGAAGGCTAGAGAATCCTACTGCTCTGAGAGATCGAGTTACTAATGGGAAACAACTGCAGCGGGGGGAGGAAAACAAAATCTGGTGAAGAAAGAAAATAGTTTTGAACACAAAGAAAGAAAAAGAAGTGCTATTTTCAGCGGTCCCTGGCTGCTTGCAAGTTCCCAGTGCCTGTAGGTTGGGTTGGGGACTGCTCCTGCCGCCGGAGCTGTGTCCAATTTGTTAAGAGACTAAAGCCAGCCCATTTTTGATAATTTAGTAGGAGGAGTTCTCTCCCCGGAGCTGCCACGGATTTTTATTCAGACAACAAAGACCTGTCATACTCCTCTCAACCCCCTGGTGATGGGCAAGTGGGGACAAACATGGGGGGGGTAGGGGGGAGGCAGTAGGAGGGGGCATTTACTTCCCCCCAACACACACACACACACACACACACACACACACACACACACACACACACCCTTCCAAGAGTTCCCAGCAATCACGTTTTAAAGGGAAAAAGGAGCCCTTATTGTCCCCGCCCTGGCGCAGAAGGCAGAAAGCCGGCCTGTTTGGTCCAAGTTCAAGATCAGACCCCGGCTCAAGATATGCAGAATGTCAGCTCCCACCTTTAGGCTTCCTCCTTGTGGACTTTCTGGTCCCCAGCTTATGGGAACCCCAAATAAGTAAATATTGAACAGACATTCCTGTCCTCCCCATCCCCTCTTCCTCAATTCACTTTTTAAAAGTAAGTTGCTTCACCTGCCCAAGGGCTCCCGACCCCAGCAGGCACTGAAGCAACCCCCAAAGCGAAAAGGAGCTAGAAGAGCCTATGTATCTGGAGTTTACTTCTGGCAAAAAGATTCTTCTTTGACAAATCAGTGTAGGGGAAAGGCCGTGGGCTTGGAGACGTGATGTGTAACTGAACCGTGACCACAGGGGAATGTAGTCTCTCACCCAGTTCAGGTTTGGAGGGAAACCGATGGCGAGTCCCGTGTCCCGTATGAAACTTGTCAATGTGGGCAGCAACTCGGGGACTCGCGCGAACTTGGCGCCGCCCCCCGGGACCGGGCGCGCGTCCCACTGCCCCGGCTGGACTGGGGGCTTGTAAATCTGGACGCGCCACACATTCAGGAGGATGTGAAGGGGGCTTCTCGCCGTGGAGGAGGGGAAGGTGAGAGCCGACAAGCAGAATGGCAGCCCCGCGCCTCACAAGAGGCAGGATTGTTCTGTCTCCCTCTGTTCCCGTGAGCGGCGGCCCCTCCTCGGCCCTATTAAAAAGTGTCCACAATACTCTGATATTGTCGATTCATTCAAACCACCAGAAGCCCCCTAGGGGCCCGAAGCGGAGAGCGGGGGCGGCAGGAACCGACCCAGCTCCGTCCGAGCCGAGAGGAGGAAGCCCCGGCTGCGCTCTGCTCTGCGCCGTCCTCCCTCTGGCCGCCTGTTTCCCACCGCGTCCCGTCGGCTTTCCCGGGACCGCCCGTTTCTCCCCGGCACGTCCCGGACACCTGGAGGAGTTCCCTGGTGGCGCACTCGCTTCCCTCGGGAGGAGCCCGACATGGAACGGTGGCCAAATCTAGAAAGATAGAGGGAGAGAGGGAAGAAGAGAGGGAGGGAGGAGGGAAGGAAAGAAGGAAGGGAGGGAGGGAAGGAGGGAGAAAGGAAGAGCATGGGGGAGGAAGGAAATGAGAGAGGGAGTAGAAAGGAAAGGAAGGAAGAGAAGAATGGTGCAGATCCTGACTTCCTGCCCCAAAGCATCACCTTCTGAAGCTGCTGGAGTCACCTGTACCACTAAACCCAAGACTCCACTGCTTCCCCCTTACTCTTTTCTCTGGGTCAAAAATAATGTTATTTGCAGACTGGACGCTGTTACGGTCCTCCGGGTGCCAGAATACAGCTCATAAAACACAATTTCACACAGAAATGAAGCCAATCAAGTGAACTAAGCTGGAGACCTCCCCTCACTTTGGCAGCCCTACTGGACAGCAGGGCTGCTATTTACTGTAAGTAATGTAATTAGCCCCTTTGGATGGAAATCAATGAGCTTTTCAAACCCACGTGCACAAACGCTGAGGCTGGGGGCAGCAGCTCTTTCAGAGACAGCAGGTCCTCTCACAAAGGGGCAGACTGCCTTCCCACAAGGCGGTGACTGGGACTGGGGAGGGGGGGTAGGAAGAGGAGGGGTCTTTGAGAAGAACATCAGTCAATTAACCCAAGGAGGCTCCAAGGAAAAAGTAAATATGGGACCTCAATCCAGGGACCCGCTTTGTCTAGTTTCTAGGCTAACTCCCCCTGCCGCCGCCCCCCCCTCCATGTGGATGTTCAGAAGTGGGTTTGGCTATTGTTGGATTTCGGTCCTGCTCAGCAAAAACAACAAAGAACCCAAGAACACCACTGCCTCCTTGCAAGGGCTGAAACTTCGGAGACTTCATTAAGTGAGAGCTTAACAAACAACTCCAGGAAAAAGCCAGAACTTTGTGAAGTCTCCAGGGAAGCCAGGCACAGAAGTCCTGTGAGCCCACCAATCCTTCGGTCCTTCCTTCAGCCGCTGCACACAGATTTGTTCATTGTGAATCGGGTACAGGCAGGGCAGAGGACCTCCTGCCATCAGCTTCCAGGTTGGAGCCCAGCTATCCCTGCTTTTTCTTATAAAACTCGGGTTGCAAGTTCCTGTGCTGGGTGGGATTTGCTACTTCCCATAAAGATGAGAACTGCTAGGATTCTTCCTTCTCAGCCAGTGCAGGAAGATTGCAGAGAGCTAGGGGTGGGGCAGGGGGGGCTGCTGGAGTTCGGGAGGTCCTCCTTAGTTCTGGGGAGATCGGAAATCGCTCCCCGTCGTTCCAGCCCTGTCTCCTCTCACAGTTCCTGAAAAAGGAAGCCCATGGGAGCGGAGGATATTTTCTCCAAGAACTGGGCACGTGACCTGGGACGTCCTAACCTTTTTGTCTTGCAGCCTCGGGGAGATGGCCTAAGAGTGTCCCCCAGCCCACCACTCTCAAAGCACTTTAAGAAGAGCATCTTGGTGGCTCTGCCTTCTTTCCTGTCTCCAGAAGAGCTGCTGGGGCCCGGGGCCCGCCGAATGACCCTCAAGTGCTCCGCACCCGCCAGTTCCTGGGGCTGAGTCCCCGCATCTCTCAATGGGACAGGTGCAGGGACCCCTACCCCCGCGGTCCAGAGGGGCATCTCGAGTCTCCCCTCTAAACTCAAAGCTGTATTTGGAGCAGGGCAGCAGAACCTTGGCCAGGGGCTGCCCTCCATCACGACGGAGCCCCCTTCGTCCGCTCTTGCCTTTCTGCTCCACCAGCCACCCAGCCGCTTACAGCGGCCGCTTTGAGGAAAGCGGGCGGCTAGGATCGGGGGCAGAGGAGTCGGGATTGAGGGTCAGGGCCTCGGAATCTCCGCTAGGGCGGCAGCCTGGTCCCGGGTTCCCACTCCCTCCCCAGAGGGATGGAGAGGGAAGCAAAGGGAACTCGCGGCTTGATCAAGCGGCAACGGAGGTTTTAGGGTCCCAAGGGGAAACCCTGCCTCGACTGAGAGAATAAGCGACTCAAGGTCTCTTCAGACCTGAATTTTGGAGGCCAAGATCCTGTGCCCCGAGTTTGCCCTTAAAAGGGCAGAGGTCGCCTTTCCTCCTGACCCAATTAAGCTAGTTGAGGCGCCTCCTTGGTCTGAAAGGTGCAGCTCTTGGAGCGGTGTCCGTCTTTGGGCGCCGTCCTGAGCATCCCAGGGTCCGGGAGAGTCGGCGCCGTCCTGGGGCTTGGAGCCGCGCAACCAGCCCTGGATGCCTCGGGGTCTGCGCTGGGCGGGAGGCCAGAGCATAGCGCGGAGGCAAGCCGGCCCTTCTCCGTCCGTGGGCGCAGGGAAACTCTGTGTACACCGAGGGTGGCCGATCCAGACTGGCGCCGCCGCCAGGGCGCCCCTCGGATTCAGTCCTACTAGGAGGGCGGCCTCCCCCCAGCCGGGATGGGAACGGGCTGAGCGGCGCCGGGGTGCGCGAGCTCCAGCGCGAGGAGAGGGAGCCCCGCGGGCGGGCCGCTGCACACCTCAGCCGGGAGCCCGTTCCGCGCGGCCGGCGCGCCGGGCCCTGCCCTCGGGTGCGCCCTGTGTCCACGCATCCCCCTAGCCCCGCGAGGCCTCCGGCCCGCTGCGCGCTCCCTTCAAACCTCTGCCTCCAACGCCCCTGGGTTCTTCTCCAAGGGACGGCCGGCCGGTGGCGGAGACCGCGCTTCTAAAATCTGAAGGTCTTTTACCTGGGGTTTGCCGCGCGGCGGGCCCGCAGCAGCCGCAGGAATAAAGGGAGCCTCCCCCCGCCCCTCGCCACCCCCGCGTCCACGGAGATCGCCCGCAGAAACGGCTACGCGCGGGTCAGGTTGAGCCAACAGTGGGGGTGAAACCAGTTTCCAGTTAAGCCCTAATGGGTGAGAAGCGACGTCTTCCTGCCCGCGTCCCCGCCCCATCCCTTCCAGTGAGGAGACGCCCCCAGCAGCTCCGCGAAGGACCCGGAGCGCATCCCTCGCGCCCGGACACCTCGCGGCTTAGTGGCACCGTGACCTCCGCCCCCAGCGCCTCGCCCTGAGTAACTCAGACCTTCGAGAGAAAGGCAAGAGGAGGGGAACGCGGATTTCAGGAATGCTGTCAGGAGACTCGGAACGAGACCATGTATCTTAGAGCCCACGGTTCGCGGTTTAATTTCTAAGACAAACACAAACCCCTCTTCTTCCCACCCGGTGAAGGCGTGCACACGCGCGTGCACACACACATTCACACACCCGCACAATATATGCTCCGGCCTAAGAGAAAAGGCAAGAGAAAGAGCCTGGCGTGTAACTCACCTGCCTCTAGAGTGGTGCCGTTCAGCATTCTGAGAGCTGGCGTGGATCACTCAGCGATGGTGTCTGCACAGCGGAGAAACGAGCGCATCAGCTCCGAGGTGCGGCCCGGGGCCCCGAGCGCCTCCCACCCCCGGGGGGCGCGTCCCATCTGCTCCTCCCGCCGCGGCCTCGGGCACCGAGAGGCCTCGAGGGAAGCCGGGCAGCCTCCGGTAGGTGCCCGGGGCGCTCCCGGGAGCCGGGCGGTCGGGCTCACGCCGAGGGCGGAAAACTGCTCCGGACAGACAACCCCCATCGGGATCTTACCTTGAGGTCCAGACGTTCCCGCCCAAGAACCCGGTCCTCGGCGAGGGAGGGCGGGAGGCGGCGGCCAGAGGTGCGAGCCAGTCCCCAGATCTCGCCAAGGGGTCCTCTGTTAATCCAAATAAATAAGTCAACCGGTGGCTGGGTGGGTGGATGGTTCTCTCTCTCTCTCTCTCTCTCTCTCTCTCTCTCTCTCTCTCTCTCCCCCCCTCTCTTTCTCCCCCGCCGTCGGAATTGACCCGAATCCCTCACCTCTGACCCGCAGCTCCCTCCACCTGTCTTTTATTTTCTATTTATGCTTCCAGACCGGGAAGAGGAGGAGAAAGGGGTGGGCAGAGGACACAGACGCGGACCAGTGCAGGGAGACAAGCTCCGAGGCCGCGTTCAGCCCCTTCCAGCCTCTCAGTAATCAGGGAAGGTGTTAATGGAGGACTCGGCCGTTTGGGAACCTCATAAAGCCGAGAGCATCTTGAGCCTTGGGCGCAGCGGGAGGGCTGGAGTCCCGCGGCGCGCCCTGGGCTCCCGGGTCTCCATCCGGCCTTGGCCTTCCAGGTGCTGCTACCTCAAAGATGCTGCTGCCAGCTGGTGCCTGCATAGACGGTGAGCGGGCGGTAGCTCCTGCAGGGAGCTGGGCTAAGCCACTGATTGCTCACCCGTCACCTCCCCGCCTTTCCCTCGCCGTCCTCCCTTTCCTCTCTGCGCTCCCGGGCTTGGCTCCAGCAACCCAGCACTTTGGGGTGCGTTCTGCGCTCGAGGGTGGCGTTCTCGGCCGGGTCAGCGCGAGGGCCCGAGGTATCTCTGCAGCCCGGCTCTGGCTAGGAGGCGGGGATGGAGATCCAGCCGGGATAAAACTAACTCAAACCCTGGGAAACGAGAGTTCGCGGGGGCACAGACAGACTCCCGCACCTGGATGGGACGGGGGCCCGGTTACCTGGTCTCGGCTTCTCGAGGGGCTGCGTCGCCCCAGCAACCAGGGGCGCAGTCAGGCCGCGGGGAACGGAGAGAGAACCGGGAAGCCTGGCCTCTGGCCAATTATTTACCTACTCGCCCACCCGGTGCGCCCCTCGCGCTCAGAGATGGGGGCGGGGGGATCTCTGGGAGGCTCCAGCGCGGATGCGGAAAGGGTGTGAGCAGTGAGACTAGCCGCTCCACGGTGCGGGTCCGGGTGGGGCTGCCGCGTTCCCTTCCTGCCCCTCCACCCCTGGGCTGCAGCAGGGGCTCCTCCGCTGGGCGCGGGCCGAGCGTGCAGGGGGTTGGGGGATCCCGCACATCAGCGAGCCGCAGGAGACGACTGCCCGGGATGGGGGCCCGTGGGACTGTGCAGGGGTAGACCCACCACTTCGCCCGCCCCGCAAGCTCTGCCCACAGCTTAGGGCTGGCAAGGGATCCAGCAGGAGCCGCGAATCAAAGCCCTCAGTCTCTCTCTTTCCGTCCCACGTCCCGGAATGTAGCTCAGAGCACCACGGTAGAGTCCCTCTTTCTACCGGAACCCTTGGTTGCACTTAGCCAGTCCCACCAGCCAACTATTCCTACTAGTTTACCTTCTAAGTTCCCCTCATCCACGACGTTCCCCTTCCCAACCCGTCCTCTTTAGCTCTTTCTGTCCTCGAGAATCCCCCCTATCTCGGTTCGTGTTCCCAGCCAGGAAGCGGACAAGCCTCCCAGGTTCAGCTCCTCCGCTTGGTGCCTAGGCCGTCGAATGGATGGACGGCGACACCGACCCGAAGACCTTCAGTTGCTCCCGCTCATCTGTGTCCAAAGCAGTGGGTTTAATCCTCTTTGGGGTCACGAACCGTTTTAGGTATTTGATAAAAACATGCATTCTACACACACACACACACACACACACACACACACACACACACAGAGGCAGAGGTGCGCGTGCGCGCACTGAAGCGCACACAGAAGCTCACACTTCAGAATACAAATTTCGGATGGGAAGATGCTATCGCCAGAAATCTTCCAATCCTCCCAGAGCCCATGATTCTGAGTTTTTACTCTCTTTTACACCCACGGTCTCAGGAGGATGGTGGGGCGTAAGTCTGGAGGTTCTGGGCCAGGAGCCCGACCTGGAAACCGTTTGTAGGGGCGAGGATCAGCCAGTGCGGGGCTTGGGCTCTCTGCAGGGCATCCCGCGGGCCTGGGTGGACAAGAGTCAGCTGCGAGTTCTTCCACGACATTTTCTCAGAGATCGAGCTCTCCAGAGGCGCGCAAGAGGGTGCCAACACACACACCCCCGCCACACACACACACACACACACACACACACACACACACTTAAACATCTGACTTTCTTTTTTTCCTGAGGGAGGGGATACTTCTGGCACCCAGAAGTACCTTTTAATTGTTGTAGGGTAGTAAAAAAGAGCACCGAGTTTTAATCCTCCTTCACGGTCAGACGTCCCGTCCACAACTCAAGCCTTTGCTCAAATGTAAAGAAAATGAAAAGGCAGGTGTTGACAGGCAGTGGGCAGGTGGGGGGAGGGGGGCTCCTTCGGGGAAAGTCGGGGATCGTGAGGCCTCAAAGTGCTCAGGGGAAGGCGACATGCCGATAGCCGTTTGCCAGGTCGTGGGCCCCCTTCCCCAGCCTTGTCTGGAGACCCCGCTGGCCTCCGGCGGTGGATCCGGGCGCGCGGGAAAGACTTGCGGTCGCCTTAGGACACGGTGCCCTGCGGGGAACAAAGACCCGCGCCGCGTCCGGGGAGCATCCCCCCTTCTCCAGGCCCTTCTGGTCCAAAGACACCCACACCGGTGTGGGAGCTCCAGGTTGCACTGGGGGGGGGGACGCCCTTCCCTTCCTTGCTCTGCAAAATCGATGGGGTCGGTGTGGCTTTTGGAAGAGGGGGGAATGTGCACGTAATCCACCTGCTGGGAGAACGGCCCAGGGCAGGGCCTTCCCCGCGAAAGGAAGAACCACCACGGCAGGAACGTATCCCCGCCCTCCACCCCGCTAAACACCGCACAAGACCCCCCAGCTTCCCCTTGGGTCTTTCAGTTTTAGAAACAATCTAGAAATCAATCTCCCTTGATGTATGGTGCCTGCCTTGCGGCGGCAGGACTCGGCGGCAGGACTCTGCAAAAACCTTAAAAGTGGAGTAGCAGCGGAGTTGATTTAATCTGGGAAGTCTATTTCTCGGTATCCACGTGTATTTGTACACACACACACCCAGTAAGAAACCTGACTTTTTACTTTACAAGGTGCGAATACAATAGAACCTGAAGTTCTTGCAGCGAGGCCCATTTATGTGGCCGTATTGTGTGTAATGTGGGAGCACCCGCCGCTGCCATCCCCGACGTGTGGTTCACGAGCATCTACCCAGAACCGCGGCCGAGAACTTCAGACCTCGGCTCCCCGGCTCCAGAGGCAGGAAAGAGTAAGAGCGTCCCCCTCCCGCCCACACCCCAGCGGCGGCTCCTCGGCTGTTGTCGCCAGGAAGCCTAGAAGTTCTGCCAGGAAGAGTCACAAAGTCCCATGCAAGGGTCCTCCCGTCTTGGGCCAGTTAGGCACTGCAGGAGCTGCACTGGGAGAAGGAAAGAGCTGCCTCTAGGAGGGAGGCATCCCTTACCTTATTCCCATCTGCCAAGGGGCTTTCTCAAAACACTGCCTTAGGAGGGGGCGGGGACTGGGGGGAGCCTCAAAGTGAACTTGCAAAAAGCAAATAGAACTCTTCTCTTTGCTTTCCTCCTCCTCTTGTGTCTCCAGAAAGTTGGCCTTCTCCACTCCATTTCCTTCTGGTTTTCCTCTTGGGACTGCTGAAGAAAGCCCCATACAGCTCCCACCCAGAAGATGTCTATGGTAATCTTCAAGTCTAGTGGGAAACATGGAGCTAGCTGGCTGCTCGTTGACCTAAGAGTGGAAAGGAAAGTGGCTCCCAGGAGTCCATAAACCTTTCTGGAAAGACTGACTGCCTCCTCTGTCACAATGCTGATCCCTTCTCCTGTTCTCCTCCAAATAGTTCCTGGAGAGGGCAACACCAGGCCACAGACACTGCTCTTTACATCCAAGGAGGGCCCCGGGGCAGTGTTGCTGAGGGAGCCACAGTCAGGAACATCAGAAACACTGGGGCACCAAAACCGCCAACAGTTTTGGGAAACAACTTACTATTTGACATAAAATGAACACACGGCACATTTAGAGACTTAATGGGCTTCTTTTCACTCATTTTACAGTTTAGAAGGTGTTTTGTTTTGAATCAAATATGGGAGAAGGCACCAGAGTCTTTTTGCTGCTTAAAATTTTTAGAAAGCTTTAGAAAAAACCTTCATTGAGGGCCATGGGCAGAGACAAAGGCAGACCTCTGAGATGTTGGAGAACCATTCAGATTCTGCCAGGAGAAAAAGCTGAGGGTGAGCTCTGGGTAAAGCCAGCCTTCCATTTCACTGACCAGCTTTCCCCTGCAAGGAAAAGGCTTCCTGGGGGCTGCTATCCTCAGAGGGAAATAGAAAAGGAGGCATGAGGAGGGGACCCAGAACCTGGGTTGGAGACTGAAGCCCAGGGTCTTCGTAGCAGTGAATGAAATAGGTGTAAAGTTAATAAAACATCCTAAGGCAGATGAGCCTGCAAAGTGCCATCAGAGATGGAGGAATAAAATGGGGGGAGAGAAAAAAAGAATGGTTTAATCGAAGCATCTTAAACAGCCTGACCCCCAAGTCAGAATGATTTAAAGGTTTTATTAGGAGAACAGATGGAAGATGAGAGCATTTCTCGCCGCAGAATGGCCCTTCTTGGATACTCATATGCTGCATGATATAGCATTATATCAATCTCCTTATAGCTCAAGATATAAATAAAAGGAAGAATGTATTCAAACTCTTCTGTTTGCCAGCAACCTCCCTTGGGTTGCTAACACTGAGGAGAAAACAGTAGAACTGAGGCTATAAAAAAAAGAAAAATCAAGAGCTACTAATGTGACCCGATTGCTGCTATTTATTTAATGGAACAGTCATTATTTTCTTTCTTCGACATACGTCTAATAATGAAGCAAAAAGAAAGGAAAATAATTATCAGTGTGCCACTTCAGATACACACAAACAGACTTCCCTGGTGGTACGGTGGTTAAGAATCCTCCTGCAAATGCAGGGGACATGCGTTCGAGCCCTGCTCGGGGAAGATCCCACATGCCACATGCCACGGAGCCCGTGTGCCACAACTACTGAGCACGCGCGTTGCAACTATCGAAGCCCACGCGCCTAGAGCCCGCGCTCCACAACAAGAGAAGCCACCACAATGAGTAGCCCGGGCACCACAACGAAGAGTAGCCCCCCCTCGTCGCAACTAGAGAAAGCCCACGTGCAGCAACGGAGACCCAAAGCAGCCAAACATAAATAAATAAATAAATTTATATTCAGAAAAGAAACACACAAACATCTGCTAGCTTTTTCGTTTTATTGATGTTCTTTTAATACATGTTTAAGATTAATATATGCTTAAGTTTAAGATTAAACTAGTGCCCAACTACTAACAGCACACAAAGCAATTCTGGATTAAGGTTTTATTTATTTTTGAATAAGGCTCAATTAGATGGAGAACAGAAATGAAATTCTTCTCAAACATAAAAATGTGAATTGAATTGCTTCTTTTTGGATGGATCTTTAACATTGACTTGACCATATGGACACTGCAAAAGTAATAAAACAAGTTACTGTTGAATTATTTAACAATCATCTTGAAGAAGTACACTTTTCATGGTGAAAAAAAGAGACTGCTAGTAACGTTCTATAGATTATTTGTTCTACCTCCTATAGACTAAGAGGAGAACGATGGCAACATCTGGCAAATGGTTCTAATTAGGGTCCAAGAATCACTTCCTAAATGCATCCTTCCAACTTCAAGAATTTTACTGTCAAAACCTCACCCTTAAAAAATTCTCCAGTCCTCAATTCAGGCAGAGCTCTTATGGGTTTGATTAGAAACAGCTAATGGCACAGGTAGGAACATCCATAAAAGTGAAGGCTTAATTTTTCAATACTGGCTACTGTTAATACAAGCATTTAATGTCAATCCCTTGATTAGAAAGTAGGTCGCTTAGAGGAAATAACTCCTTCTTGCCCCCCAAACATACAGTCAAAGTGGTCTATAAACAGAGCTTATCTGTTTATAATCTTAACTGTGTAACAATTTACCTTACTAGTAGTATGCTTTTAAAAGGTTAGAGGGAAGAACCCATTCCCATTTATTTTTTGTTCAAAGTAGGGAAGTATTACATAGTTAGTTCATCTTAATCAGTGAGCACAGAGATATACGGCTGCTGAAATATACATTTTAGGAAACGTACAGCACTAAGTTTGGAGTAGCAAGTTTCATGGTTATTTTAAAGACACAGTAGAAAACAACCACAGAAAGAATGGGCGGGGGGTGGGGGGGAGAGAAGGAGAAGAAAGCGGAGGGGAGGGGGAGTAGTAGTCATAATAATAATAGTAATAATAATGGAGAAGGAGGAAAGGAAGGCAGGGACAAGGAGGGAGGAAATCATTATCATTATAAAAAACCTACCTGTCAATGTTAGGCAAGTATCTATTTATTCAGCTAAAAATGAAAAATAAATGCTTCCTGGGATCTAGTTTGCAATATTCCGGATTTCTTTTCCTGCCCTCTTTCTACTTGCCTAGTAAACACAACTTATTTGAAACCTCGTGAAAAGTTTCCTCGTAATAAAGAACTCCCATGAATTTCCAAACACAGTGTTTCAAGGAACTGATGCTCACGGTGAAACGTTGCAAAATTCCGTTAACTTTAAAGGTCCTCTGTTGGTCCTAAGGACTTTATTGTCCGTGGCCAGAGCAGCTTTCCTAAGGACTTTATTGTCCGTGGCCAGAGCAGCTTGTGAAAAGTGCACACCAGGTTCTATTTAGCATTGTTATTCGACTTGTTTTTCAAATAATAGGTATTTACGAAGTCACAGAAGCACCGAAAACTGCTGCCATCCTGCCCAACTGGTACTCACGTGTCTGCAGGTAGAGCCGCAGCATCTGCCTCTCTGCAAGTGGGCCAGCCGGGTGAGCACCATGTAGCCGGTAGCTGGGTCCACGTAGTTCAGCCGGCCAGCCTGAAGAGCAGTGAAATCAAACTATTCATTCATCTCAATATTCATCGTATCTCCTCACCATCATTCCTACTCATAAAATACTGCAACATTTTCTTCAAACAATATTAAACTTCTTCCCAGCCATTTTCGTGGCACTTGCAATTAAGGACTGAATGCATTCCAACATTATACACAATCCAACTTTATGTGACCTGAGGAGAAAATACACAGTTTGAGAAAAATTAGAAGTTGATGGAAAAACAAGAACTCCTCTATACCCAATAACGATGTAGCCACTGCTCAGGTATTTTTCATTCAGTTTCTAGGTAACAAGTTTAATAACAGGTGATTTAATGACTTTAAGAGGCTGAAAACGAACTTTCACTCAGAAGTTGCAGTTGCAATTTCAGTACTTAAAATATGTGGATAATGATTTAAACTTACAGAAAAGGTGCTAATCAAAACCAGCAGTCCTTAGAGAAAAGTACTACCTTTACTATTATTTAACACTTTTCCTTACCTTCATCGTGTGCTACTCCACTGCATATTTTGCGCTGTTTTCTTTCTTTTTTTTTTTTGGAGTGTTGTTAGTGCCACTTTTAAGCAAAATAAAACTACTATTTTTAACATATTAACACTCACTGCTTCACGACTTTGATCAAAAGCAGCTTTTACTACAGCACTTCAGATGTCAAGAAAGCATCCTCTATCTACATTCAAACATAGTCTTAAAAAGCTGTCCCAAGCACGTTGTGTGAAGACAAATAATGCAACCTCTTCTGTGGATTTGGGCCACATGAGTGACATTATTTAGCCTTGAGATTTTGAAGGGGAACTGTCTCCTGGGCTTTTTCTATAACCCTTTTACCACGCAGTAACTCTGCACCACTCTTGCATAGAGCCTTTCCATTAAAATACACGTGACACTTAAATATCTTCTTACATGTATTTTTGCGTATGCGGCAAACTACTTCTTCAGAGTGTCTTCCTTAGCGGCTGAATATTTTGTTCTGGTTCAGCTTCTCATCAACTATGCGTCATGAATAAAGCGTGGAGTAAAAGGACAACTAGAGTTCAAGCCTAGGCCTCCTCTAAGGCATTCCAGCAAAGTGAGCCCAGGGCAGCAGAAATCCAGCCATCAAGTCCCAAGGCCAGCCTAAGGGGCCTCCCGAATCCTTTGGGGCCGCAGAAGCAGATTACATGAAACCAGCAGCACTGAACACTACTTTAGAACGACCGATTGTCAAGACCTTGCTTCTTTATTTACTAAGTCCGTGTTGGAAGACTTGGAAGAAAAGCAAAAGAACGCTGGGAACTCTGTTAGCAGACTTCTTTCCGCATTTCATGGCTGGGAGTCTTCTGGAACCTGGGAGCCTCACAGATTGCTCCTGGGCTTGGGCTGCTCTCCTGCTCTCCAAGTCAATGGGGAAACTCTGATGGCTGCCCACGCAAACGTAATTTGTCCTCAGTAAGTGAGCCTCAGGTCATGGTGGCAACAGACAAAGGCAGGGCAAGAGTGTTGACAGTCTGACTGGAGAACAAGATGCCCAGTGATGCAGGTCAGCACACGTGAGAGAGCTACCTGCCTGCAGGTGTGGAAGAAGGACCACTGTGAGGGGACTCTGATTTGTTGAACAACAAAAACAACAAGCTCATTATTGGGTTTGCTTATGGTCTCCTAGACAGCCATTTAACCTGCGATTCTGACACTGATGAAACTGTGTGAATTCCTTGAGTGAGAAAAAGTTTCTTTCCCTTCCCGGGCTGATTGAGCTGGTCGTTCCAGGCCACTGGTGTTTGCTCTATAGAGAACGATACTTTTTGCTTCTATTTACCACATTTATATAGTGAAGTGTGGGAACAAATTACACATTATTTTAAAAAGAGTATAAACAAGAACCATCAAAAGCTGCCAGTCATTTCCTAAAGAGTCTTTGTGCAAAAGTTTCAAGACAGAAGTGGATCTCAGGGCCTACTAACTGTGGGAAAAAAAAAGTCAACTTTAGGCAACCTCCAAGGTTTTCTTCTCTGCTCCCCTGGTTCAGGCCAGACCAAATAACACTAGTCATGTCAAGTGCTGGTCACCCACAGTGTATTCAACAGGCTACTTTTGTATCTTTTCTATATATATTTATCACAGAGCTCACTTGCTCTTTCAAGATGATACAAATATAAACATGCTACCCTTGAACGTATGTAGTCTGTGTCAGAAAGCGTTAAGGGAGGTGATAAGTTTTGATATTGGTGCTAACAAGCAATTGTCAAATCCCCAAACCAGAAGAACACACAGCTCTAGATTGTCTAGTAAAAATGTAAACGCCTATTTATACTTTCTTTTGTAACTCTGCTCCGATAGGTGGAAAGGACGAAAGGATGACAGCAAAAATTAAAATAAATTAAAAATAAGTTCATGTTTTATGTTTTCATTATTGAAATCATTGGATGGCAGTGTTTAACTGATACTGCAGATAAACACACACATATTTCCCTGTGACTTCTCAGCTCCTCTACCTCCTCTATCAATGCCTTACACCACTCCCCCAACCCCAAACACACACGCACACACATGCGCGCGCGCACACACACACACACACACACACACACACACACACAGGACAGTGATGACAGGCCCTAGACTGCGACCGGAGTTTAGCTCGGACACTGATCGGAAAGGAGTCGCGCTCATACTCAGGATAGAGCCACGTTAACTCTTTGCCCGGAATAGGAAACTGTGGCCAGTTTTCAAGCGAAAAGTTCTGAGCGGTAAGCTTGCACGCCGTCAGAGGCCCGAGGCAAGACTGCACCGACCTCCGGCAATCCCTCTCCAGACCGGGGACGCGCAGGCGCACCTATCACCGGGCGGCCGGGGAGGGCGGGGCTGCAGGGAGCGGGGCTGCCGCGGAGGGCGGGGCGGGGTGTCTGGGGAGGAGGGGCCTCACTGCGCAAGCGCGTGGTCCCTGGGGCTGCGGTCCGGGCGGGGCGGGGAGGGGCGGAGCAACCCGGGTGCCCGTGAGGGACGGGGCGGGGCCTCACCGCGCAGGCGGCGGCGTGAAGCTCCGAGATCCTCCGCTCCGCCGCTGTTAACTCTTTGCTCGCCGGATGCGTCGCTGCTCCCTCCGGCCCGCCCTGCGAGTCGGGCCCAGAGCCGCCGCGGTCTCCCTGCGAAGCGGAGCAGAGGGTGAAGCTGAGGCGCTGTCGGAACGCTTCTCCAACCCGGGGCGGTTCTGGCGGCGGGGCGGCGGACGGCTGCCTCCCGAGCGCAGCGCCCACGGACGCCGGGACCCGCCAGGCCGCCATGGCTGCCGCCTGTGGGAGGCGGGGCGCTGGGGCCAAGGGGCGGTACGTACTGCTCCCGCAGAGCCAGGCAGGGCCCAGACCCGCCACCCCGGACCCCGCCCTCCGACCCTCGACCCCGGACCCGCCCTCCGGTCCTGGACCCCGACCCCCACCTCCTGAACTCGGCCCTCCGGACTCTGACTCCCTCTCCAACCCAGGGCCCCGGCCTCCGGACTCGGATCCCGCCCTCAGATCCCTGCCCTCGGACCTGGACCCCGACCCAGCCCCGGCTCTCTGACTCCAGACCTTGACCCCTGACCCCGGATCCCGCCCTCTTGTCCTGGACCTGGCCCTCCGAGCCCAGACCCCCGACCACGCCCTCGCCCTCCGGACCCGGACCCCGGCCTTCCGCAGCCCCACCGGCCCTGCCCCGCAGATAAAGTGGACCTTAGGCAGCTGAGGAGGCTCCCACACGATGCGGGGACGGGGAAGAACGTGCCTTTTCCACTCTCTGGACTTTCATTCTAGGTGTTCCATTGGTCTTCTGAGGTGACACGTGGACCTTTTTTCTCGTGTCAGACTAGTCTTGGGATCTTTCAGCATAATCGCTACAACTAAGATGCCAGAAAGTGATCAAAATATCCCAGGTTTGTTTGTAACCCGCTTGGGCTCGTCCAGAAAAGGCTGAGTATCTACAGGTGATGTGTGCTTGGAGGGCAGCTGGAAGGGGAGCCCTCACGGCCTGGTTCTTTGACCCAGACTAAAATGAGGACCAAAAGGAAGAACGGGCGGTGGTTTCATGTTGCCAAGTATTTGCAAAATCCAAACTAAAATTATATTTCCCGTCCGAAAGATGAGAGAAAGTTGTTCTGCTACCCTCCACAAAATTAAATTTGAGAAAATTAGCACAAGCCCAGGAGGTAACTTCAGGCGTTAGAAGTAAATTAACACCACTCCTGACTCCCACCCTCAGCCTGTGTTTCAGGCTTGAAGAGTAGCCGTTTTGTAAGTGTTCTTCACTTTTTGAGAAAATGAGGGCAGGAATTGATCCCTGAGGACAAGAGTAGATTGTTGAGTGGTGCAGGAGAAGGATGACCCTGAATCATCACCACCCCTTTTTTGGCATCTGCATTTACCTATAATCATATCTGGATTCTCTTGGTAGGTGCTGATTGAAACGACCCTATTGGTCTGTTATAGTGAATCTTACAGTGAATTAATAAACCGGAATCCTGTTTTGCAGACCAATTTCCTTTGTGTTGGAATAATAAATTAGTTATCAGGCTCTGGAGACTGTTTAGTGATCTGAGAAGAGTTCAAAACGTGGAAGCCTGAGGAGGGACCCTCAGTAAAGCTATGGAAAGAGCAACTGTGATTAGAAAAAGGAATTCACCATAAATCAGTTGTGTGTGTTTGCTTTTTGTGGTTTTTTTTTGTCAAACCAAATTATCAAATAAAGGAAATAAGTCTGGAAGTTCCAGTTGATTACATTGTTTTTAAAACTGAGGATGAGGATCTATTAATAGTTCATGACATTAATTCAAAGGGTGGAGACCAAATTTTATAGAAATGAAATAGACTAGACCAGGTTCAAATAGAAAATAATAGTCATCTAGGAAGAGTAAACACTAGTTTGTGCAGCTTTTGCTTTGGTGGATGAGGGGCAGGTGTGAATATAAAGGGGTAGGAGCAAGGGAGATCTTTGTGATAATAGAATAGTTCTGTGTTCTGGTCCTGTCAGAAGTCTACACATGTGTTTAGAGGTAGAACTAGAGTACTTTGTTCCAATGTCACATTCCTGGCTTTGATTTGTGTTACAGGTGTATAAGATGTAACCAGTGGGGGAAACTGGGTGAAGGGAACCTGCTGTACTATCTTTGCAACTTCTTGTGAATCTAATTATTTTAAAATTTAAAAACAGTACTTGGAAAAAGAGATGTTAAAAAAAATAGCTTTCGGATTACCCGGTGAAGCAGATCATGAATTAACCAGAACCTTTCCTTATCTCCTCCATCCCCAGGTTTAAAAATCATCCATTAGTTAGTAAGGCCTTTGGGCATTTAGGCTCAGAAAGCTGTTTTGTGGGACTTCCCTGGTGGTCCAGTGGTTAAGACTTCACGCTCCCAATGCAGGGGACCTGGGTTCAATCCCTGGTCAGGGGACTAGATCCCTAAAAATCCCACATGCTGCAACAAAGATCCTGTGTGCCGCAACTAAGACCTGGCGCAGCCAAATTAATAAAAAAAAAAAAAGAAAGCTGTTTTGTACTATTCACGTTACATGTGTGTGCATTCTTATATATCTTTAAACATAATCTGAGCTGGAAATCTGTATAGTTAAGAGTTGATAAAGTATTTTAGTACAAATCGTTTCCAAACAGATTTGATAATTAGAGTGTCATTTAGACTTTGAATAGATTATCTGCCCGTTTCAGTTTTCATCTGATCTTCACACTTGGGAGTCAGTGTCGTGGCACGTCACGTAACTTTCATTCACTGCATCTCTTGTTTGAAAGAGCCTCCTTGGATCTTGACCCTTACGTTATTCTAGCGTGTGTTCATTTCTTCTCAGACTGTCTGAGCTTGCAGTAGACACACCTGTATGAAAATGGGGGCACGGTGTTCCACCTTAGAATGGTAAATGTAGTTCCCACTTTATTTATGAAGGATTTACACCCAGGTTTGCTTTAGAAAGAGTTCTGTGCCCCATCTCTGCACGTTACATGATACAGCATATATTTTATCCCCCTTCCTATCATCTGTGATGTTTGTGTTGATACTGAACATGTTTGTTATTTGGAGGAGGAGGAAGGAGGTTCAGAGAAACGTGTTTCCCTAGGCTTCCCTAGGCATTGATTTTTAAATAGGTACATTAGGCCTCTCTCTGTTGTAGGCTGTGGATCACACAGCTTTGTCTGGTTACAGTAAAAGGGATGGGCTCCCATCACCGTGAGGCAGGACTTGATCTAGGCTCAGTGCCACGGCCAGGGCTCAGGCTCCTTTCCCAGCTCTGCCTCCTTATTGCTCGTGGCCTTTTCAGGTAGGTGCTTTTCTCGTGGGTGAAGGATGGCTGCAAACAGCTTTCTCATCCTTGGCCAGCTGAAAAGAGAGCCTTTTTATGAAGCTCCTGGACGAGAAGAAGCCTTTTTGCCCCCAGAAGTTCTAACAGCCATCTCTTCATCATGTGTCCGTTCCTGAACCGATCTTCATGAGTATAGCTTGTGCCGAAGGCAGTCGGGGCCTGTCTCGGGAACTGCCTTGTGAACCCTCCCAGACCCAGGCCTGAGAACGGCCTGTATTGATGCTGGGGACACAATTAACAAATGTCCACTGCAGTGTGACTTGCAAAGGCAAAATAAATTCCTCCAACCCACCGAGTCCTCTTAGCATTTAGTATTAATTGCTTATTGTTTAAAACATTTTTCATTGTTCCTCTGGTTCCCCTCTAGATGTCCTTCCTTTGATCTCCCACAATTATTTGCTCCATTTTAGCTTTTTATATGTAGTAATTTTGGGGGCACTGTTTACTTAACAGATTGTAAACAAGATGGTAGAGCAGCAGTACCTTTTTGGTACCAGGGACCTGTTTTGTGGAAGACAGTTTTTCCATTGACGGGGTGGGGTGCTGGTGCAGAATGGTTTAGGGATGATTCAAGCGCATTACATTTATGGTGTACTTTATTTCTATTATTATTACATTGTAATATATAATGAAATAATTATACAACTCACCGTCATGCTGACAGGAGGCGGAGCTCAGGCGGTAATTGAAGCGCTGGGGAGCGGCTGTAAATACAGATGAAGCTTCCCTCGCTGGCCCACCGCTACCTCCTGCTGTGCGGTCAGTTCCTGACAGGCTGTGGACCAGTAGCGGTCTGTGGCCCGGGGGTTGGGGACCCCTGTGGTAGGGAATATGCTGTTTTCATCTTTGTATCTCCACAACCCCACCTGTACTTTTTTACGTATTACTATGACACTTAGTGAATAGAGGCTTTTCAAATGGGCAAGTCCGTGGTTGTTCATTCTGAAATATATAATCCTTAGCTAGTGGGTAAACATTTCATATGAAATTCTAAAATTAACATTCTTTACATCATGATGCAAATTTGAAAGTATTTACTATGGATTAATAATTGCAAATAAATACTTTAAAAACTGGGTGATAAAGATACTAACTCTGAGGTCTTATTAAATTGTGTTTATTAAATAGCATTGGGCCATTTTACTGACAATCAGGACATATGTACACATTATCAAATTGTCTGATGTAAGCCCCCAAAAGCTGCCTCTGATTAATTTTAAGTGTTATTATCTGCGTTATCTTTTAACGAATTATGAATGTACTGCACTGTTAGTGGGCAAATGGGTGCTGGGGTCACAGAAAACAGACGTCTTGTCTGGGCACTGCCTGTTTTGCGCATTTGTTTTTGGACACTGGTTTATGTATTTGATGTTTTTCAAATAGCTGGACGGTGAGTTATGACATGTCATGCTCCACGTAGAGCACATTTCACTCTCAATTCTTATGATTGAGAGCAAATGTTACACGCCCCTAAGGTCGCCCATAGGGAATCTTCGTTTCATTTCATCCGACATCCCATAGCACACTTTGTTTCACAGAGCTGGTCTTAGAAAATTCTTCGGGGAATTATAACCGTTTCTGTTTGCCAGCCCAGCGAATCTCGGCTTTTTCACGAGGGGTGCTCGCCCACCAGCGCTGCCTGCCCGGAGCGCACCTGCACTCGGCTCCTATCTTTCCGTTTTATTTTTGTCTCCCTGGACGGACAAGCTGTGGATGGGCTGCCTGACACGAAGGAATCTAGCTATTTCAGGTCCTCCTCCACCCTCGCAATCACTCTCTACTGAGCAGTAGACCAGCTTCTTCCCTCACCGCCAAGGTGAGGCGGCAGGCTTGATTTGGTGGTTAAATTCGGGGCACTCGGACAGACAGTACTTACCCGACTGCATTGAAAGCAGCAGCCCTTAGCCCTTCTCACTGCACACTGCGCCCTCCCGTGATTTAATCTATGCTTACGTTTTTAATCTGCTACCTACATGCTCACGGCTCCCAGATCTCCGCTCAGGACCCACGGTTGTGAGCTCCCAACACCTACTCTCCACCTGCCTGCTGTACAGATACACTTACAAATACCCCCAAACTCAGAATGGACTTCACCATCATTCCCTTCGAAGTCCTACTGCCCCGTTTATTTCCTCTTTTAAAAGCACAGCAAATTCAGAGATTTCTTTTCAGAGCATGACCCTTCACTCTTTCCACATCTCCCCGCCCAGGGGATCACCATGTCCTACCCGTTTTACTTATCTATGTCTCAAACCCGTCCTCCTTTGCATCTATCATTCTTCTAGTTCAGTTTGTTATCATTTCTTTCCCCACGGCTACAGCTAGAACAGAATGGCTCATTGATGTAAATAACAAATAATGAGGACTTATTCTGTATCAGGGCCCTCTCCTAAGTGCTGGAGACGGATTGTTCATACTTCGCGCGCGATTTATTCTGACAAAGATATCCATCAGCTCCTTGAAGTGGTGAAGTCATGCCTGTCCCTAAACCTCGGTTGCTATGTTCCCTCCTCTATGAAGCCCTCCCTGACTGCTCATCTTGCTTACCGCCTCCTCTACAGGCTGGGCTGGGCACACCACTTCAGTGCTCCATAATATCCAAAACGTGTCTCTATGTTTGCACTCTCTTATTGTATGGTTTTGTATTTATGAGGGCTTTTTTACTAGCAGCTTGTGAGGTCTTTAAGGGCAAAGGATTGTCTTAATCATCTTTGTATCCCTAGCAGCACAAGTACATAGGAAATGCTAAAAAAGAAAAGCTTGTTGAAATGAATGGATGAACACATAACGGCAGCAAAACCCCACATCTGAGTCACACAGTAAAGAAATGATACAAATGCACTTTCCCCTGAAATTTTACGGTTAAGAATCAGTGTTGGGTTTTATCGACACATCGGTTGATCTCAGTCTATTGTCCTGAGAGACAATATCCTAAGATAACAACAAGGTAACCCTGATTTTATCTGGTAATCTATTTAGTAAGCTCCCCCCAAACAGCCATTGAATTAATGGTAAGTGCAGTGTATGGGCTGCATTTCAAATGAAGTCAGTGTATGTTGACAGTGAAGTGCAGGCCTTGTTAACCCTGAACAATCATTCCAATTATAAACTACATGCACACAATCACTGTCACATAAAATATCCAGACTAATTACTTCTAGCCCTTCTGTTATGTAATTATTCGAAATGAAACCTACTCTTATGGATATTCGGTATTAACAGTGTATTTCCCAGAAAGAGCATTGCTAAAGAGCTAGCAAGAATGTGATTCCATTTGTACCTTATTACAATAGATGGATTAGTGTTGTGCTTTTACAATTACACGGGCAGCCACTGTTTCGTAGGATTTCCCACTTACCAACACAGCAGCAAAGAGATCTCGGTTCAGGTCGTAAATACAAGATACAAATCAGAGCCTTGTTCTCTGCACTCTTGCTGCAGCCTGAGGGAGAAGAGCATGTCCACTGTTCCATGACTGCAGTGAAAGGCACTCTGAGTTTCAGGTCAAATATCCATGACATTGATGTGTCTCACTAGTCTGCCTAGTATGGTCTATGTTAATATCCTCCCTGTGGTGGGCAGGAGGGATATGCCTCAGTGATCAGCATAGCACACAAGCCTTTTAGGTTTCCTACAGGTGTAAAATTGATGCATCTGTGGAGTCCTGTGGAATGTCGATCTTCTACATGTAGCTAAACTGTACACTTGCTGTGTGAATGGTCATATTTGTACAATTCTATAAGGATGCTCTCACCACCAATTGCTCTATCTGATGGTATTTCTTTCTTTTTTCTTTCTTTTTTGAGGTACGCAGGCCTCTCACTGTTGTAGTCTCTCCCATCGCGGAGCACAAGCTCAGGACGCGCAGGCTCAGTGGCCATGGCTCACAGGCCCAGCCGCTCCGCGGCATGTGGGATCTTCCTGGACCGGGGCACGAACCCATGTCCCCTGCATCGGCAGGCAGACTCTCAACCACTGCACCACCAGGGAAGACCCTTATGGTATTTCTTGATGACACATTTCGATTGCATTGTTAAAGAAGATAGTTTTGGATTTGTCTATGCTTGTGATTTGTTCAGCTTTTCCTTCATGTACTTTGAAGCTCTGTTATCAGGTGCATAAATACACAGGATTGTGATAGCCCCTTGAATTTACCCCGTTATCATTATATAATGTCTCTTTTTACTTCTGATAGTTTCCCTTGTTCTGAAATGCGCTTTGTCTGATATTAGCATAACCACTCCAGCTCTCTCTTTTTTTTTTTAATTCATTAATTAATTTATTTTTGGCTGTGTTGGGTCTTCGTTTCTGTGCAAGGGCTTTCTCTAGTTGTGGCAAGCGGGGGCCACTTGTCATCGCGGTGCGCGGGCCTCTCACTATCGCGGCCTCTCTTGTTGCGGAGCACAAGCTCCAGACGTGCAGGCTCAGTAGTTGTGGCTCATGGGCCTAGTTGGTCTGCGGCATGTGGGATCTTCCCAGACCAGGGCTCGAACCCGTGTCCCCTGCATTGGCAGGCAGATTCTCAACCACTGCACCACCAGGGAAGCCCTCCAGCTTTCTTTTGATAAGGGTTGTCATGGTATAGCTTTTCCTACCCCTTTAATTTATTTGTGTTTTTATATTTTAAAATGAATTTCTTTTAGGCATCGTATAGTTGGGTCTTTTTTAAAATCCAATTTCACAAGCCCTGTGTTTTCATTGGTATTTAGACCTGTAATGGACTAATGGTGCACGCCCCCCCCCCCCAAATATATGTCTGTGTTCTGATCTCTGGAACCTATAAATGATACGTTTTCTAGAAAGAAATGGTCTTTTCAGATGTAATTAAGCTAAGGATTTTGAGATGAGGAGGTCCTCCTGGATTATCCCAGGTGGCGGTGTTGAGTCCCGTGACAAGTGTCCTTATAACTGACATACAGAGGACATGATGATATGAAAATGGAGGGAGACGCTGGAGAGATGCAGCCAGAAGCCCAGGAAGCTGGGCGAGGCAAGGAAGGGACCCCCCCACCCCACCCGGAGCCCTCAGAGGGACAGCAGCGCTGCTGGATTTTGGCTTCCAGTCCTCCAAATTGTCAGAGAGTAAATTATTGTCATTTCAAGTCTGATAAAATATGCTTGCATCATTCAGCGTCCACCTAAAATGGTATTTCCTTCCTCAACCTTTTCATATACACATAAAATGTGATCTCTTGTTCTTCATGACAGCTTATTCGTAAAATTGACCTCAATAATCCACCCCCATCCATGTGCTCATATCCCCTCGTGTTGGGATTTTTGCATCTCCTCCCATCAAGCGTTGAGGTTTCTCTTTCCCACTTAAATTGGAACTTGGTTATACGACTTGCTTTGACTATTGTGACTTGAGCAAACGTGACACAAACCACAGTTTGTAAAGCTTGTGTGCCCCCCCGCTTCTTTTAGACAGAGTTGGAATCATGAGAACATGCTGTAAACAAGCCCACGACAGTCTTCAGCAGAGCACTCGAGGAGGAAACCTGAGGCGCCCCTGCTGACTGCAGTACCCACAGCCAGATGTGTGAAGGAGGCCTCCTTAGTCCAGCCGCGGTCAATCTGTCAGATGGATATGGCCTCAGGAGTGATTTCTGGGTAGACCAGAAAAAGAACTGCTCAACTGAGCCTGCCCAATCCCCCTGTTTCAGTCAAAGCAAGGTAACTGCTTTAATGAGCAATACCAAGGTGTGAATGAATTTCTACAATGAAAGTTTATTTCTTACTTATGCAAAACCCACAGGGTATGTTTCTGGTCAGTCAGCTCTCCTTCAAGTAGTGATCCCGGAATGCAGTCTCCATTTCGCACCACTGTTTTTAACTGATAACCTCTAAATTCACCAAAAGGTACCTAACCACTTCAGCCTGGAAGTGAGTTAATCCACTAGCCATATCTCCTTATCTGGATGGAAATGCATCCAACTCTGTCCTTGCAATCTCTGATTGACCCCTCTACCCCTTTCCTCTTCATATCTTCTTAAGACATAAATAATTATGTGTCCCTTCTCCCAACACTGAGCTATAACCTTAAAGAATACAGTCATATCTGCTAGTGTCTGTTGTAATACTGAACCTAAATCCTTGTATACGGTAGAGGTGCCCTAATACACATCTATCATCTTGTAGAGTTTTCAACATACTTTCAGAAACTCTATTTCACTTAAATCTCACAACATTTTAAGATAGAAAATATATAATCATATCCAGTTTTTAAAAATGATGGAATTGAGGACTAAAGATTCTAAGTGATTTGCCCAAAGTCACCACCCA
The DNA here is from genome assembly GCF_963924675.1 of Phocoena phocoena. Lineage (NCBI taxonomy): Eukaryota > Metazoa > Chordata > Mammalia > Artiodactyla > Phocoenidae > Phocoena > Phocoena phocoena. Next base: position 182,518,071 of record NC_089219.1, on the reverse strand, counting down.
GGAAATGGCAGAGCTGGAACTGGAACCCTATAATATGACTCAAGTCTTTTTCATACGGTCAAAAATATTTATTTAAGTAAACTAGCGCTTTGCCTTTTTTCCCCCTAATTTGTCCTATGTCCAATTCAGTCACCACATTTCATTCATTCTTCTCTCATAATGTGTGTCTCTCTTTCTTTAAATTCCTATTGAAATCTTACCTGGTTTGGGTCGTTGTCACTTGATGACTAAGTTACTGCAGTAGATACCTAAATTATAATTCCTGCCTCTATTCTCTTCCTCCTCTAATTCATTCTTAACACTGTTGTCAAAATAACAGTACTAACACCCCATTTTACTTGTCATTTTCTGGTTGGAAAATCCTCAATGTCAAAATTTTACATGTAGGATAGAATATGAACTAATTAGCTAGGCATTTTTGGTACTCCAACACTTTGTCCCCTGAAGTATCTTTCTAGTCTCACGGCCTATTACTCTCTAGGTCAAACATTCTGTACTAGTCAGACTAATTTACTCACCTCCCCTAAATTATCCATGTTGCAGTCATGCTATTTTGTCTCCACAACAGTTCCCCAAATATGTTTCATTGTCCATCACTCCTCCATGGGACCCTGAGAGAAATTCTGACCAGTCTAAGTCAACCTTGGAAATCCCATTCTTCCTGCATTGATTGATTTACAAAAGCTCCTACCAGTGAGACACGGGGGAAATTCTGCAGGAATGCTTCTGGGAAAGGTTTTCTTACTTGTATAACAAGACTAATGGGACTTTAGTTTCCAGGCATATGGCACAGTAGGTATCCTTAAAAATTTCCCTTACTGAAAAAACCTAGATGGAAAAACCAAACAACCATATTTTTAAATGCACAGTTAAGCCTGAAAAAGTAGGAAAAATCTAGGTACCAAAACCTGAAAACTGAGCTAAACATCAGGGTTGTAATTTGTCTCTGACACTACTGTTATCCTGGAGAATTTGTCAGTCTTGGGAGTTGAGTCTTAGTGGCTGATGGAGTCATTGGCCTGTGCCGGTTGAATGGTCTGAGACAAGATCCTCGGGTTGAGACACTCTGAGAGCTGTTCCCTTAGTGAGGGCAGCACTTGACCTTTGTCAGAGCCCTGCCCTCAGTGAACGGCTGGACTATAAAACAAATCTGCCCGCCAGGAGTGAGAGAAGGCAGGGCTCCTCTCTGACTCTGCCTGGACTCCCCGGAAAATCTGTAAAGAGAGGTCTGCACACACATGAGTTAGAGGTTAAAGTTTTATTCCCTACTATGTTAGTCTGCTAGGGCGGCCACAACAAAATACCACAGACTGGATAGCTTAACCAACAGAAATCTGTTTTCTCACAGTCTGAAGCCTGGAAATCCAAATCAAGGTCTTGTCAGGTTTGGTTCCTCCTAAGACCTCTCTCCTCAGCTTGCAGCCAACTCTTTCCCTGCTGTGTTTTCACATCGTCTTCCCTCTGTGTGCATGCAACCCTGGCGTCTCTCCCTCTTCTTACAAAACACCAGTCCTATTTGGATTAGGGCCCTGCCTTATGGCCTCATTGAACCCTAATACTTCTTTGAAGGTCCTACTACAAGTACAGTCATATTGGGGGTTAGGACTTCAACAGATGAATTTGGTGGGGAGTACAATTCAGTACTATTACTTGAAGCAGGTAGTAGGTAGTAGGTAGTAGTACTACCTACTTAGTCCTGTAAAATCTAAGTCAGGATGAGAAGAAGAATTTGTCCTAAGTTAGTAGAACCCCTGGTTGCTTGACAGGAGCAAAAAGAAACACATTCTCTCTAGTGAGATAAAGCTTCAACATTGGCCCCACAAGATTCCTCAGAAAAAGTCCTCTGGCCATGATTTCACAACCCAAAATTACAAAGCACAGGAGGAATCAAGGCATCATGGGCAACGGCAAACGCAAATAACAAACAGTACACTCTGACAACCAAAAATTCCAATAATGGAATTATTGGTTAGCGAGTAAAACATAAAGGCCTAACATGTTTAAAGAAATAAAAATTAGAATTGAAAACATGAGACGGAAGCAACACAAGCAGTTTAAAAATCAAAACAGATTGGAATGACAACTAAATGGAAATTCTAAATGAAAAACAGAATAGCTAATGTTAAAAACTTAAAGAGTGGCTTAAAGGGCGGATTAAGCACCACTGAAGTGAGAATTAGTTAACTAGAATGAGAATATATAACATACATATATTAGTTAACTAAAATGAGAATGTGTGTGTGTGTATGTGTGTGTGTGTACATATATATATATATATATATATACATATATAATATTTATGGGGTTGGCCATAGAGTTCGTTCAGGTTTTTCCATACACACATATGCACATACACATACATAACGTTTCTCAAATTAAAACACAGAAAGATCAAGAGATGGAAGATTTGAAATAGGGGTAAAGAGACATAGAAGACAGAAGGAAGATAGAATTAGAAGGTCTACCATATGTCTAATTGGATTCCCAGAAGTAAATAATATATTATAAATGATGGGAAAGAGCAATAAGAATTTTTTCCTGTAACTGAGAAAACACAAGTTCCAAGATTCAGAAAGTACAGTAACTTCCAAACAGCATAAATAAAAAGACACTAATGCAAATCATGGTGAATGTATGGAACATGAAAACAAATAGATCTTAAAAATGGCCAGAGAGAAAAGTCAGACTATCCACTCAGGAATTAAATTAGACCAATAGCAACTTGAAATCAGCAACCTTAGAAACCTGAAGGCAACTGCTTAATTGTTTCAAAATGTTGTGATGAAATTCCTGTCAACCTAGAGTTGTACATCAAAGCAACCAGAGAATAAGTGTGAAATAAATTTTTTTTTCAGACAAAGAAACTATTTATCATCGACAGAAACGTGGTAAAGGAACTCTGTAATAACATACTGCAGAAAGAACGGAGATGTGAGAAGGGAAGTTAAGCAATGAAACTTGTAAATCTGTAAGTAAAGCTAAACAAAGACTGATTTAAAATTATGATACTAATGTCTAATTAATGGAATTTAAAAACACTATTAAATAAAGCTAACACAATGGTCAATAGTACGATGTAAGCCAGGAGAGGAATAAGCAGAATTGAAGAGTTCAATAATCTTGTATTGTTTGGGAGGAGGAAAAAGCTATGGAATAAAGTTGATCACTTAAATATGCTTACTACTTTTCAAAAATAACCACAAAGAGGATAAAATATAGCATATAATTTTGAAAACAGAAAAAAAAATGGCATAAGGAAAAAAAATCAATCAATCCAAAATAAGAGAAAGAAGCGAAAAAAATTAGATGCATAAGAATTATAAAAATAAACACAACTATATTAGTAATCATCAAATAGAAGTGAACTAACACCTCAGTTAAAGATTAAAATTATTAGAATGAATTTTTAAATCTATATGCTGCTTAAAAGAAACATATGTAAAATATTAGTGCAAAAATATTGAAAGAGAACAGATGAGAAATTATATACCAAACAAATTCTAACCAAGAGAAAGCTGCTGTAATTATATTAATAGCAGATGAAATAAACTTAAAGGCAAAAAAAGTTACAATATAAAGGGATACTACATAATGTTAAAGAGTTTTGTTCACTCGAAGCTTTAATACTTCTAAAATAGTATGCATTGGGTCTTAGAATATAACTTCCTAAAAGTGTTTAAATGTAGCTGAAGAAATCTATAGCAAACATTATACTAAATGGCTAAACTTTAGGAGAACCTCCTTTAAAACGTGAAATAAGAAAAAGATATTTGCTGTTACCACTTCTCTCAACAATATACTGAAAGCCCTTATCAGCATTAAGACAAAAAAGAAAATTAAAAATTGTAAATTTTGGAAAGACAGAAACAAAACATGGTAAAGTTGTCATAGAATAGAAAACAACAATAAGTTTAGTTTCATTGTGAGAACAAATGAGAAAATTTAACTGGGTTACTGGAGATAAAAATCAATATTAAAAATCAACTTTATTATTTTTATGCATGTTACAAACAATTAGAAGATACAATTTTAAGAGATAGATTTATAATGCATCAAAAATATAAAGTACCTAGGGATGAATATAAGGAAAGCTGTGCTAGACCATACTGGGGTAAATTGTAAAACTTTGTGGAAAGAGATAAAAACCACTGAAGGACTATTATGAATAGACACTCCATATTATGGCAATGTAAATTCTTAAATTGATCCCTATATTCAATGCATTTCCCATCATACAAACCAACAGGGGTGTTCATTGAACATGACATAAAGTGGATCTTAAAATGGAATCACAGAAAAAAAAAAGAATCATTTTAAATGGAATTATTTTACATGGAAAAGAAATGAACAGACTACCCCAGAAAACTTTGAAAAGAGATGTGGGTGAGACTGTCCTATCAGATATGCAGGCAGATTGCAAAACTAATGCAGTTAAGACACTGTGGAGTCGGAGAAGTGATAGACTAATAGTTATTGGAACAGAACAGAAAACTCATAAACAGCTTTATGTGTATATGGAAACTTGGTACAGTACAGAGATGGCATGGAAGATCAGCAAGGAATATGTGAACTCTTCCATACAGAGTGCTAGGACATTTTGGTAAGTACAAATAAAATAGAAATTCTATCTCACACTATGTGCAAAAGCCAGTTTCTGATGGATAAAATACTTCAAAATAAAAATCAAAAATTTCTAAGACAATATATGAGATTATTTTATGGCCTTTAAGTTAGAGAAAATTTTCTTAAACAAGATATAAAAAGCACAAAACATAAGGAAAATGATGAATACATTTGGCTACATTAAAATGAAACTTCTGTTCTTGAAAATTTACCATTAAAAAGTGAAAAGACAAGTCAGAAACTGGAAAAAAATATCTGTGATATATACAACAGACAAGAGACTCTTGTTCAGAAAATACAATAAACTTGTACATATTAATAAAAACAACAGAAAAGAACACTATGAGACTAAATATCAATTACAGGAAAAAAATCTGTAAAAAAATACAAACACATGGAGGCTAAACAATACACTACTTAATAACCAAGAGATCACTGAAGAAATCAAAGAGGAGATCAAAAATACCTAGAAACAAATGACAATGAAAACATGATGACCCAAAACCTATGGTATGCAGCAAAAGCAGTTCTAAGAGGGAAGTTTATAGCAATACAATCCTACCTTAAGAAACAAGAAACATCTCAAATAAACAAACTAACCTTACACCTAAAGCAATTAGAGAAAGAAGAACAAAAAACCCCAAAGTTAACAGAAGGAAAGAAATCATAAAGATCCGATCAGAAATAAATGAAGGAAACGATAGCAAAGATCAATAAAACTAAAAGCTGGTTCTTTGACAAGATACAAAAAATTGATAAACCATTAGCCTGGCTCATCAAGAAAAAAAGGGAGAAGACTCAAATCAATAGAATTACAAATGAAAAAGGGGAAGGAACAACTGACACTGCAGAAATACAAAGGATCATGAGACATTACTACAAGCAACTATATGCCAATAAAATGGACAACCTGGAAGAAATGGACAAATTCTTAGAAATGCACAACCTTCCAAGACTGAACCAGGAAGAAATAGAATATATGAACAGACCAATCACAAGCACTGAAATTGAAACTGTGATTAAAAATCTTCCAACAGGGGCTTCCCTGGTGGCTCAGTGGTTGAGAGTCTGCCTGCCGATGCAGGGGACACGGGTTCGTGCCCTGATCCGGGAGGATCCCGCAGGCCGTGGAGTGGCTGGGCCTGTGAGCCATGGCCGCTGGGCCTGTGTGTCTGGAGCCTGTGCTCCACAGTGGGAGGGGCCGCAACAGTGGGAAGCCCGCATACCGCCAAAAAAAAAAAAAAAAACCTTCCAACAAACAAAAGCCCAGGACCAGATGGCTTCACAGGCAAATTATATCAAACATTTAGAGAAGAGCTAACACCTATCCTTCTCAAACTCTTCCGAATTATAGCAGAGGGAGGAACACTCCCAAACTCATTCTACGAGGCCACCATCACTCTGATACCAAAACCAGACAAAGATGTCACAAAAAAACAAAACTGCAGGCCAATATCACTGATGAACATAGATATAAAAATCCTCAACAAGATACTAGCAAACAGAATGCAACAGCACATGAAAAGGATCATACTCCATGATCAAATGGGGTTTATTCCAGGAATGCAAGGATTCTTCAATATATGCAAATCAATCAATGTGATATACCATATTAACAATTGAAGGAGAAAAACCATATGATCATCTCAATAGATGCAGAGAAAGCTTTCGACAAAATTCAACACCGATTTATGATAAAAGCCCTCCAGAAAGTAGGCATAGAGGGAACTTTTCTCAACATAATAAAGGCCATATATGACAAACCCACAGCCACCATCGTCCTCAATGGTGAAAAACTGAAACCGTTCCCACTAAGATCAGGAGGAACAAGACAAGGTTGCCCATTGTCACCACTATTATTCAACATAGTTTTGGAAGCTTTAGCCATGGCACTCAGAGAAGAAAAATAAATAAAAGGAATCCAAATCGGAAAAGAAGAAGTAAAGCTGTCACTGTTTGCAGATGACATGATACTATACATAGAGAATCCTAAAGATGCTACCAGAAAGCTACTAGAGCTAATCAATGAATTTGGTAAAGTAGCAGGATACAAACTTAATGCACAGAAATCTCTGGCATTCCTATACACTAATGATGAAAAATCTGAAAGTGAAATTAAGAAAACACTCCCATTTACCATCGCGACAAAAAGAATAAAATACCTAGGAATAAACCTACCTAAGGAGACAAAAGACCTGTATGCAGAAAATTATAAGACACTGATGAAAGAAATTAAAGATGATACCAATAGATGGAGAGATATACCATGTTCTTGGATTGGAAGAACCAACATTGTGAAAATGACTATACTACCCAAAGCAATCTACAGATTCAATGCAATCCCTATCAAAATACCACTGGCATTTTTCACAAAACTAGAACAAAAAATTTCACAATTTGTATGGAAACACAAAAGACCCTGAATAGCCAAAGCAATCTTGAGAAAGAAAAACGGAGCTGGAGGAATCAGGTTCCCTGACTTCAGACTATACTACAAAGCTACAGTAATCAAGACAGTATGGTACTGGCACAAAAAGAGAAATATATATCAGTGGAACAGGATAGAAAGCTCAGAGATAAACCCACGCACATATGGTCACCTTATCTTTGATAAACGAGACAAGGATATACAATGGAGAAAAGACAGCCTCTTCAATAAGTGGTGCTGGGAAAACTGGACAGCTACCTGTAAAAGAATGAAATTAGAACACTCCCTAACACCATACACAAAATAAACTCAAAATGGATTAAAGACCTAAATGTAAGGCCAGACACTATCAAACTCTTAGAGGAAAACATAGGCAGAACACTCTATGACATAAATCACAGCAAGATCCTTTCTGACCCACCTCCTAGAGAAATGGAAATAAAAACAAAAATATACAAATGGTACCTAATGAAACTTCAAAGCTTTTGCACGGCAAAGGAAACCATAAACAAGATGAAAAGACAACCTTCAGAATGGGAGAAAATATTTGCAAAGGAAGCAACTGACAAAGGATTAATCTCCAAAATTTACAAGCAGCTCATGCAGCTCAATATCCAAAAAACAAACAACCCAATCCAAAAATGGGCAGAAGAACTAAATAGACATTTCTCCAAAGAAGATATACAGATTGCCAACAAACATATGAAAGAATGCTCAACATCATTAATCATTAGAGAAATGCAAATCAAAACTACAATGAGATGTCATCTCACACTGGTCAGAACGGCCATCATCAAAAAATCTACAAACAATAAATGCTGGAGAGGGTGTGTAGAAAAGGGAACCCTCTTGCACTGTTGGTGGGAATGTAAATTGATACAGCCACTATGGAGAACAGTATGGAGGTTCCTTAAAAAACTAAAAATAAAACTACCATACGACCCAGCAATCCCACTACTGGGCATATACCCTGAGAAAACTATGATTCAAAAAGAGCCATGTGCCAAAATGTTCACTGCAGCTCTATTTACAATAGCCCGGAGATGGAAACAACCTAAGTGTCCATCATCGGATGAATGGATAAAGAAGATGTGACACATATATACAATGGAATATTACTCAGCCATAAAAAGAAATGAAATTGAGTTATTTGTAGTGAGGTGGATGGACCTAGAGTCTGTCATACAGAGTGAAGTAAGTCAGAAAGAGAAAAACAAATACTGTATGCTAACACAAATATATGGAATCTAAAAAAAAAAAAAAAGGTCATGAAGACCCTAGGGGCAAGATGGGAATAAAGACACAAACCTACTAGAGAATGGACTTGAGGGGAGGGGTAAGGGTAAGCTGGGACAAAGTGAGAGAGTGGCATGGACATATATACACTACCAAACATAAAATAGATAGATAGTGGGAAGCAGCCACATAGCACAGGGAGATCAGCTCGGTGCTTTGTGACCACCTAAAGGCGTGGGATACGGAGGGTGGGAGGGAGGGAGATGCAAGAGGGAAGAGATATGGGGATATATGTATATATATAACTGATTCACTTTGTTATAAAGCAGAAACTAACACACCATTGTAAAGCAATTATACTCCAATAAAGATGTTTATAAAACAATTAAAAATATCAAAAGACATGAATAGTTATTCCAAGAAGAGAAAATATAAATGGCTAATAAAAGTATGAAAAGGTGCTCAACCTAAATTACTCAGGACAATCCAAAGTAATACCACAATTAGATATTATTTTATACCTGACAGATTGTAAAACAAAGAAATATTGCCTGTGAAATGGAGCAAAGAAAACATTTATACTCTGTGGGTGGGAATATAAATTTGCACAAATGCTTTGGAAAGCTAGTTGGCACTCTATTAAGTTGGAAATGTGCATATCTTGCAACCAATAACTTCACTTTTGGCAGAGAATCTGGTAATGTGCATATCTTGCAACCAATAACTTCACTTTTGGCAGAGAATCTGGTATATTTGTCTGCAGACTTGTAGAAGAATTTTTCTAACAGCATAGTATGTAAGAGCAAAAACCTGTACACTATGCAAGTATGTGTTAACAAGAGAAAAAAAAAACAGTGATATGATCTAGCAATGGGATACTGCACAGCAGTGAAAACAAATGGACCTCAGCTATACAAGACAGGGAGGTGAAAAACAGTGGAATGCATACATGTAACGTCATTTAAATAAAGATCAAAAACATACAAACATCAACAATGTATTATTTAGCTATGAACACATATATTTCAAAGACTATAAAGAAGAATAGGTACATTCATGGTATGGGAATGTTTAGTTGAAAACCAGCCTTCCACAATCACTGGTGTTCAAAGAATTGGTAAGATGTGACCCAGCATGATTTTACAACTGTCTTCTTAAACATTTTTAAAGCCAGTATTTTTTTAATTTTAAAAGATGTTTATGCTTTAAAATTTTTTCTGGTTTATTTGGACCGATCATTCCTGCTCGTTGATTTTATTACGAAAAGTAGGGACAGAACCTAAGTATATAACAATAGAGAATAAGATGGAATGCCCTAATTGTCTAATAATTAGTAGATGACTGAAATTATGGCAGTTTTTTTAAGAGTATATATAGCCTGACCCCATTTTAAAATAACAGACACACATGTATATGTACACACATGAACATACATGCATAGAGAAAGACCTGAAGGTATTCACTGAGATCTCTCAAGGTGGATGGGATTGTATGAATTCATTATGTTGTTCTTTTGATTATATTTTCTGATATTGCCTTTGTGATAATAAAAATAGTCAAAGAAATTAGATGAGAATCTTATTGCTGGGCATTAAGTTGTTCTGACTAACACGTGTGCACTGCTGGCTCATACATTGACATGACATACATTCAATGAAAGTTTTTTTCCCAACCAATCCCTCTTTGGGTATTTGAATTTATTTTCCTTTTAAGTTAGGGAGACTTTGTTGGAATAATTCGAAAAGCACTGCCTTATGACGTGCCTTCAGATTGCCACATATTAATACACATTGTTAAATCTCATTTTTAGCTACATTCACCTGCATCTCTGTAAGTAAAGGATCTTGTCATTTATTATCATTGCTTTTAAATCTAACGGAGGAAAACTCTTAAGTAATCTCATTAGTTTTATATTTTTTAATTTGAAGCCTTCAGTAAGATACATTTTGAATGTATCTTCAAAACATTTGCTAAGTACATACTTAGCTCCCTGACTGAAACAGATATTTACAGATTTATTCAAGGTCAATTGCTTAAGGTGCTGTGCTTAGTATCTCCTTATACAACATCAATCTGTTCTCCTAGGGAAAAGGGAAAAAATTAAGAGCTGTTCTTAGTTATAAAGATCTTTCACTAGTACTGTTTTTTATCTTTAAAAATTTTAAGTGCACCCTTAAATGAAGTGTTACATTTGAGTCTCCAAAAATGTATGAATTAGATATGATACTAAATTACTCCTGTTTGATAGATCAGAGAACTGAGTTATTATAGAGAACTTAAGTAAGAGTGATAGTAGTTATTTTAGCTACCATTTATTTCTATACATATCTATACAAGAACTCTCCCTGCTTACTTAATGTAGGGGCCATAAAAAAGTGCTGTTCATATCTCCAGGGAGCACAAAGTAGGGAGCTAGGTGGGATACGGAGAATCCTTACTGCAAGATGGTGGCCTGATTGCTAAAGATTTCACCAGCAGTGACCTAGGAAGACATCGCATTGGAGGGCAATGCGATGTACTGATGCAGGTATTTGAAAGGTATGGGGGAAAATACCTACAGGCAATAGAGCTAAGCTGAATTGGTGCCCCGAAGAAGGAAAATGAGAACCTGAGAGCCATTAACAGTGGGTTAAAGGCTGGGTGTGAGGATCAGAGGTTCTGTGGAGTAGCTTACAAAGAGGTCCTTATTTCCCGCAGTGGAAGAGCACCCAGCTGAGCTACAGGCTGTAGGTCTAATGGAATCCATTTAGATGCTCCTCCTAGGCAGGTCTGGTGTCCTGAAGTCAGTACTCTGGTTGGGGAAACTTGGAAGCTTGAAACATGGGGTGGTGGTGTCTACCTGGGTGCCCCTGGTGCTCTGCAGAGCAACCTGAAACCTGGGAGCTTGCAGAGGTGGCCCAACCTTCCCCAGTAAGAGCTGGCAGTTCCGTTGTGCTAAAAGATGCCTTAGGAGCCTCCCTTTCCCCCAAGAGCTGCCCCCGCCTCCTTTCCCGGCTTCCAGGTTGATAATCCAGGGTTAAATTTCAGCATAAGCCAGCTGAGGACAGCCTGGCAAGTGAGGGAGGAGACTACCCCCCAGGTGAAAGAATTATTAACAGGACGGACCAGGAGGAACCAGGTGAGTATCCCCAGGATTGGATCTTCATGGCCAGAAATAAGAGCAGGTAAGTAAGAATCTTTGACTTGAAGGATCCTTCTCGGAATTTAATACCCTGTCCAGGACACTCTGATGTGTCTAACTCACTGCTAGGGTGGCTTTTAAAAGCCTGAAAAAAAGTGAAGAACAGAATAAATGCCCAAGATGGCCTGGAAGAAGGAATAAAGATGCTAAGGGAAGTGAATGTGTTACCGACCCTGACGAGTGGGTCCCCAACAAGGTTCCTCCTGCTTGGTGTCTCTCCGGCCAGTAGAACGAGACCCACTTGGGTTCAGAAGCAAAGGAAAGCTTTCTTCTTGGGTCAGAGAGTGGAGAGGTGCGAGCTCGGGCTCTAGAGCACAGGCTCTCCGACAAGCCGAGCGAGGCTGCTTTACAAGGGCCGCTCCGCGGGGAGGGGGCGGGGCTCTAGGGGGCGGGGCAGCTGCCCTGCTCAGGCTCCAGATCTCAGTGCCGGGTGCAGCGACTCTGCCCTCGCCCCGTACCCGCCATCTTGGATGGAGTGTCGTGCGCAGCGACTGCACGGGGCCCTGAGCTGAGGTGGGAGGCGCAGCCCTTTAGCGCCAGGAGCTCCGGTCGGAAGGGCGCGGTGTGATTCCACTGCACATGGGACCCTGTGAGCCAGTGAAACGAGACTAAGCCCAGAGGATAAAAAAAGGTTAGACCTTATTTGATTACCCGTAGTCGATTTTTATTTCCTGGGGATTGTTAATGGGCTTTGCCGGTGACGAATGTGCTGGAATGGATATATTTTGTGAGGCCAGAAAACCCGAAAGTGTTCAGCGGGAATGGCCCGGAGGGCATCCTGTTCCCGGGGCCGCTAGAGCGCGCTGCTGAGCGGTTCCCACCACCGTGGGCTGGCGGTGGGGAATCTGGAGCCGCAGGAGCGAGGTCCTGAGTCCGGAGATGTCCAGCCAGGCTGGAGGGGCAAGAACTGGTAGAGATAGTTAACAGAGCATAGCACCCTGAGGGCCAGGCAGACCCAAACGACTACTTAACGCGTACAAACCATAAAAAAATGACACGAGTGAAAGAACCGGAGACTCAGGATGGGCATCCCAATAAGATGTCCAAGCTCCTACTCAGTTCCTGGACCGGAGACAGTTTGGGGTCGGGAACTCACTGACTGAAGCGGTTGCCGGGTTCCTAGGAAGAACCATGTGGCACCGTGACAAGCGTATACGGTAGTGACGCCCTGGGTCCTTCACTGTGGGACCATTTCCTTGAGTGAGAATACACTGGGCGGAGGGGAACATCTAGGGATTTTGAGGGTCTGTTGGATGCAGGGTCTGCGCTGACGTTAATACTTACGTCGGAAGTGTCGCTAGCAGCCATGACTGGAGAGAGGAACTGCCGGACAGCTCCAGCTGCTGAACTCCAAATCCATCACCATCTTCATATCCAGGCCATGCTTTCCCCGGGCTGCTTCCAGCCGATGACTAAGCCAGCCAGGGCAGGACCACTCCTGGGAGGTGCGCGATTCCTCTGAGAGGCCACTTGTGGATTGAGGATCCCCA